>NC_133777.1:83211752-83413877 GCF_003597395.2 Chelonoidis abingdonii
GATCCAGTGCCTCCCGTGCGGTCCATGCTGGTGCTCTTTTTCGATTCTCAGGAGACTGCATTGTTACCTGTGCTGATGAGCTCTGTGTGGTCACCTGTGCTGATCAGAGCTCCATGCTGGCCAAACAGGAAATGAAATTCAAAAGTTCGTGGGGCTTTTCCTGTCTACGTGGCCAGTGAATCAGAGTTGAGATTGCTGTCCAGAGCGGTCACAGTGGTGCACTGTAGGATACCGCCCGGAGGCCAATACCGTCGATTTGCGGCCACACTAACCATAATCCGCTATGGTAATACCGATTTTAGCTCTACTCCTCTCGTCAGGAAGGAGTACAGAAACCGATTTAAAGAGCCCTTTATATCGATATAAAGGACCTCGTTGTGTGGATGGGTACAGCATTAAATCAGTTTAATGCTGCTAAAATTGGTTTAAATGTGTAGTGTAGACCAGGCCTTACATTTCTTCTGGTTCTCATGTTCTGGCACTGCAGGAGCATAGCTCTTGCCTGCTGATCCCCTAGAGTTTGCAGGATCAGGATATAAATTGTAAACTCCTTGGGGGAAGCCTGTTGGCTTGTTTGCCTGCATAGCATGAATAATTATTAGCAATAATAATGGCTCGCAAGAGAAACTATAGTTTCTTTAAATTATAAAAATTGGTGACCCCCCCGACACATCAGCACTTGGATTAATTGATGTGTGTGTTTGATACCACTTCATCTTCAAACACTGGTCCTCTCCTCTAGTGCCAGAGGTTCACCACCACCTCGGGCTGCATAATTCTCATCAGACGTCATCTTATGGGGAAAAATAATTTCTAAAATGACTAGCTCTTACTACTGTTGCATCGCTTCAGCAGCCAAGGGGCAGGATTTTATCCATTGTTATAAGCAAGTCACATTTTTATGTGCCAATATACATCATGAAACTTTCCTTCCTCCTCCAAGTGCTGTCAGTACAGAACTCCACTCCTGGGATGCATCTGCACAGACCACAGAAGACAAGTACTGAGTGCGGGTCTGTACTGATGATCTAGTCCCAGACTTCAAATTTCAGGTAAGTAAATTATCCTTTTTCCCCAAGTCACACCGTATTTCCCATAAATATAGTTCATCTTGTCTTTCTGTCATTATTGATATTAAACCACTATGCTGTTAAAAATAATCCAATCACATGCTAAAATTATACTGCCTGTGGCTACATTCAGTTTTACAGAAAAGATGCCATGAAAAGGTTGCTGCTTTAAAAAAAACAACAACTTTTTTTCCTGAAAAACATTACTTTTCCCCTCTTGATTTTGCCACTTGCTCTGGAATCTCTTCTTCAGCCAAGGAGAAAGCAGATATGGCTTCCTGATAGCTGATTTGCTGTGAATTAATTCACAGGAGAAGACACTTAGTTACTTATACCATATTTCCCTGCAGAGGAATGCCATTTAATTCCCCATGTCTGCTTTGCTGAAAGTGCTGGAGTCGAACAAATATTTAATCTGCAATTCAGACGCAAACATTTTAATTAGTGAACAACAATTGTTTTCAGTGTGATGAGTTTTACGTGACTAGTTGCACGCCCCTCTCCTTGGCTCTTTTTCTGCTATAATCATATTTAATTATTCTTTATCTTTATGCACACTATCAAGTTCTCTTACCATCTCTTTTTTTTTTAACTGAAGAAAGCCCTAAAATACAATTCTCATATAGAAATAAAGCCCTACTCCTAAGATTTTTGCAAGTTTCTGGATGATGATCTGGCTGGATTATGAAAGATGGAATTTCAGTGGAATCCAGTGCATAAATATGAACTCTACTTTTTGTTCTTTATTGTTGGAAAGTGTTCTCGAGCTGAAAACCAGAGAAATGAAATAAATGAATCCTCAGAATATCAGGGTTGGAAGGGACCTCAGAGGGTCATCTAGTCCAACCATGCCCAGTCCCCAGACAGATTTTTACCCCAGTTCCTTAAATAGCCCCCTCAAGGATTGAGCTCACAAGCCTGGGTTTAGCAGGCTAAGGCTCAAACCACTGATCTGTCCTTCCCACACAGCTGAGTGCCCAGACAGAGGCTTGAACTCTGGATCCTCAGATTAAGCACCTGAAGCTCTACCAACTGAGCTACCCAGGCTGGCTGAGAACATCTTCCCCTTACAGCAGTGGATCATGGGAAGCTTCTGTCTGGTTCCTTATTGGCTTAAACTACAACCTTTATCAGACAAAATGTAAGCAAAGAGAGAATCAGTTAGTTACTCTTGTATCCTATTCTGTTTCTAGGTTAACTAGCCCTTATGGAGTACTTAAGTTTTGAAAATGTTTTCTAACTTCTGCGGGTTTGGTTCTCCTCTTTCACATTGCTCTAAATCAGAGGTAGGTGGTGCAGAAGGCTTTACAATGACCAGTGGACTTTCTGCAACAACTGTCCTCATCCTTCCATCAGGTCAGAAGGAATAATAGCGGAAAGGTCTTTGGACAGAATCCTGTCATTAGAGCGATGTTTCCTACATTAAAAATAACATCTGGGCCTGGCTTCAGGATTTAGTAGCGAGACATGATAACCTATGGACTCCTGAGCTTGCCTGCAGTAGGGGGTTTTGCATGAGGTTTGCTGGCCATGGACTGCACTTGCACTAGAGTGGCTTTACTGCTAGTTCAAAGTGGAGCAAAACTCCCTGATGTAGACAAGCCCTCAGTAAACTGGCTGTTGGAAAGCTCATGTTTTCTGCAAAGAATTTTCTGTGCAACAATAAAACGCGTGTGCAGCAGGTGGCGATGTAGCACTGACTAAAGCCAACAAGGCTCTCGGTGAGGAGTTGCTCCCTAACTGGGGCTCATTTCTGCATATTCTTAACATCTATGGACAGCGCTGGGGGCTGACGGCACAAGGCATCTGCAGGAATCGCTCAGCAAGATGCAGGCCTGGGACCTTAACGTTTGTTAGGGGGCGGAGGGAAGCCCAGGGTTGTATTATAAAAGGCGCTGCGAACTAGCGCTGGTCTGACCCACCTTTCTGAGAGTCCTTTTCCAAACGGTAGCACAGATGGATCCTTTCTGCACCTTTTTTCTTTAAGGAAATTACCCATCTAACACAAACACACAAAACGGAGCCTCTTGAAATTTGCTGTGTGAATCATTACAGGTCTCATGCTACAGCTCTGTGTTTAATTTGCTGGCAGTTCTCAGCAGTACACTAGGGCAATGGCTCTCAGCCTTTCCAGACTCCTGGACCCCTTCTCAGTCTGATCTGTCTTGTGTACCCGAGTTTCATCTCACTTAAAAACTACTTGCTTACAGAATCAGATATGAAAATACAAAGGTTTCACATTGCTGACTTGTTATTGTGGCTGCATGAAATGTTAGTTTGTTCTGACTTCACTAGTGCTTTTTATGTAGCCAAATAGGTAAATCTGTAGGTGAGTTGATATACCCCCTGCAAGACCTCTGCGTACCCCTGGTTGAGAACCACGGCACTAGAACTTCCCGTGACAGTAATGCAGGGTGCGTTCTGTACTGCTGGAAATGCACCAGTGATACAGGCAGGGTTTCTTTGAAACATTTATATTCTATACCTTTTCAAAGTAGATAACTGGTAACTGTGTAAATAAGTTGCCTTTCTTAAAGGCCTGCAAAAGCAAGGAAATTCAAAATTAAGGCTAATCTGCCTGTAAGATTTAACTGAGCCCATTAGATCAGTATTACCATATCCAGGGTCAGTTGGGGGGGACCAGGAGGGCCATTTGGCCTGGGCCTCAAATTTAGAGGCCCCCAGAGCCACTCCCCTCAAAACTCTGCCCCCCCAGCCTGCCTAAGGCTCTGGGAGCGACTTTGGGTGGAAGGAGGAGGTCTGGAGTGCAGACCCTGGGCTGGGGCAGGGGATGGGTGCAGGATGCAGGCTCTGGGAGGGAGTTTGGGGGCAGGAGGGGGTGTATGGGAGAGGGGTGGAGGTGCAGGCTCTGGGCGGGGTGAGGGGAGTGCCGAGCTTACCTGGAGCTCTTAGGCAGGGTAGGCTGGGGGAGTCTCTGCACGCTGCTACCCCCAGGCACTTCCCTTGCAGCTTCCTATTGGCCGCAGGGATGGAATCAGCATCTGTGGACGCAGACTCCCATACATACACCCAAGGGCTGCAGGGAGGGGCCGGCAGCAATGTAGAGCGAGCAGGCAGAAGCTGTCCAGCTCCCCTGTGCTGCCGGTGGTGGGTGGGGCCCAGGGCCATTTTAAATTTAAAATAAATGTCGCTACTTTGTACCAGGCTGCCAGTGCAAAGCAACTACAAACTGGGTTAGCTGGTTGCCTGAGAATTCCCTTTCCCCAAGGGACCCTGTAGGGACTGACAGAGGGAGCTCTTTGCTCCCTGTCTCTTAAAAGATCATGAGTAGAGCCATTGGAGTCAGGTCAGGGGAAAGTTAGAGCAGCTTTAGGGTTGCTCTAAACTTGTGCTTGGGGGCAAACCTGTCTGCAGCAGGTCTCAGGATAAAGGTTTACAGCCCCCTTTACTCTCCCATACCTGGGCCTGTAGCCCTACACGTAGTACTGCACATCTATGATAGCTAATTTCAGAGTAGCGATTCCACCGCTATTTCAAATGGCCAGGAAAGGGGAAGTTTGGGTGTGAGGAGAGAAGGGGGAGATTCCCAAATAAGTCTGCTCCCACCTCCAGCATCTTATTGTCTCCCCCTAGCTGTACCTGGTGGGACAGCTGGGCCACCAAGGTTTCCCCACAAGAAGATAACAGGTAGGGGTTTGCCAGGGCCCAACCAGAGGAGAGCTGATTTTGCTGGGGGAAGTTTATGGGAGCCGGCCAGGAGCCCCTGTGGGAGTCCTGTTTTAGGCTATTTCTCTGACCGAGTGGGGGGTTCCTCATATCTGCTTCTGAAGAGCCTGGCCCTGCCCCCAAAACTTTCCCCAAATCTGTTGGGAATTTGGAGCATGGGGTGTGTGTAAATCTTGGCCCCTCCCCGGCAGAACTCTGGTTTCGCTGCACTGAAGTCAAGGAAGCGGGGCTTTGCTGTTCTTTCTCTTCTGCATTGCGGCATCCTCATTGCACTGCACTCAATGTACAGGCCAAAGGCCCCAGGACTCCGTGGGAATAGCAAGAGAGCAGAAAACAATCCTCTCATCACTGTGTGCACATGGCCCACTGGTGACTGGCTTATGTGGAACATTATCCCTGGCAAAAAATGTTCACTTTGGCAATGATCGTAGAGACAGAACACGTCAGGTCCGTCGCTGCCCTGTTTGGCAGTGTTGTGTGCCATTCCTGGGCCAGTGTCATGCTTGAGTGCAGGGGAAGAATTATTTTACACTATATAATCCAGTCTGATGTTGAATGTAGCCACTGGCGTGTGTACACCATAACCTCTGCTGACTTTCTTGGCCTGGTTACTTAACAAACCAGTTGGTTTTTTTTAATCACTGACAATGTAGAGTTCTGTGAATTAATCCCAGCCAACAGGCTGTAACAAGAGTCTTTTAAGGATAATGTTTTGTCTGGTGTGGTATTAATGTTACATCTAGCAGCATAGAAGGTTTTTGGGGAAAATGAATTCACTAGGAAATAGTTTTTTCTCTCAAGCTAGAGGGATGATTGGCCTTGTGGTTAAGGCATGGTACTAAAAAAAGCTCGACTTAGGGTCAGTACTTGCTTCTGTCTCTGGCTTTCTGTCTGACCTTAGGTGAGTCAGCCAGCATCCAGCGCCCCTTGAAATTGGAGTTAGGTGTCTGAATCACTCTGGGATTTAATCTCTGTGAAATGGAGCTCAAGGTGCTAGATCAGATCACAAGTTTTTAACTCGGAACAGCTTCATGGAGAAGTGTTTTTTTTTATTATTTTGTTTTGTTTTCAAATATGCTAAAATTTTCTCTCTATGGGATGTGATGGAATATACTGGCCCCAAAGGTTGTAAGGCCTGTTTGAGAGAAGGACCAATGAAGGGATTGTGAGAATCATTCTCTACAGTTATGGGCCTTTATTTTTAAACCTTTTTTTATTATTTTCAGAACTGCACTTAAATGGACCTGACAACCCACTACAACCACGATGGGTTTTGCCATTGACTTGAAATGGAAGCAGAACTGGGCTTTGCTTCACTTAGGATGCAAATGTGTTTCCACACCCACTTTGAGAAATCCATGTGAAGAATAACAGAATGTAAACATTGACCTGATCTTGGCCTAGCTAGATATTGCATTGGGAATTCTTAGCTCCAGAACATCAGTGCTTTCAACTGTCCTGTTAATAAGTTTTCTAAAAGAGGGGATTGAGCATGCTGTGCTCCTTGTGGCCTCCACATCCACTGCAGAGTGACTAAGACCTAGCTCCTGGGCTGTGAATTAACCAGCGCTAGTTCTTCAGGAGCTTTAACCAAGTGTTTTTCAAAACACAAGCTCTTCCAATTAATGAATTCAGCCTTCAACGCAAATTAGATTCCAACTAATAAGTAAATAACTTTATCATGTTGGTATTACCATTTATAACAAAATACCAACATTAGCTCTGTAAACAAGACAGAGTTGCTATTTACAAAGTCAGCATAGGGACCAGAATGGCAAGAAAATACAGCTAGGCCTGGATGAAAAGAACAAAATGACCAGAGACCTCCACTGTGTTTTTCATCTGGCTTAGTCTTAAATCAGAGCCTTATAAACAAGGAAACCTCGCTGCAGTTTACTATTTTTAACTCAGTCCTTTGGCATGTGAGGTAGCAAGCTGCAAATTAGACTCTGGCGTTTATGACAGGATTTATATGCTAATAGAAACTGTGTTGCTTGGAAAAGTAAAACCTGCAGGTGATGTTTGTGGCAGAGTGTGTGTGTGTGTGTGTGTGTGTGTTTTGACGCACGCGGGGACTGGGGAAAGGCAGGTATCAGAAAACCCATTGCTTTGCTCCTAGGCAATGCATATATGTTACTCTCTGATTAAATGATGTTTGAAGGAAACCATATAAACCTACCATAAAATACAGTGGATGGGCTCATGATGCAGCATTGATATCTGAGTCTGGATTTCCATCCGACTGTGAAAACCTGAGATTGTTTTAATATCAGTGTTTTGGTTCAGCCTATTATAAAGACAGAGACCTTTCACAAAATGTGGATCTGGATCTACGGTTGGATTCCAAAGTTCTTAAGATCTGGGGATGTTCCAATCAGAGTTTTGGTTTGGGACTGTGTGTGTGTGTGTGTGTGTGTGTGTGTGTGTGAAGTTTAAAATTTTTCAACCTGACAGGTTAACTTTTTCCAGTGTATAAAATCATTGTGTTTACATGTATACAAGGAAACAAAATCATTTATTGGGTGCACTGGCATCAACAGTGTGACTTTTCTTCCTATTGCCCATGGAATCAAAAGTTACTCATTTACCTCCAATGTCCTCAAAAGCAGAGGTTAATAGCTGCAATAAGGATACAGCTGATCCTCTCTACAGTATGCACCAAAAGCACAAATCTGCAAATGCAAGGTCAGGTGTGAATTTAAACATGCAAAGCTCAGAACACTTGGAGATATGGTTTCCATGCAGCAAGTAGGAAGTAATGCCAACGCCTTAGTAGTCTTTAGTACCATATGTTTGCTAAATCTAGGGAACCAGCAGCCAGACTGAGTCTTGTCTGGTAGCTGGATTATGTCTATGGGCCAGAGGCCTGAAGAAAAGAATCCTGTGCCTCTCAGAAACTAGAGGGGTGCTGCAGGGAGACAACTTTATCCCAGGGGCTGTTATAATTTTCCATAGCCCCAACACTGGAGTTGGTTGAAAATTTAGTCTCAACAGTGGTTATGGTTTTTTTAAATTGGCAAATGCTAATTTTATTGAACTGGAAATTTCTCTGGGAAGTCTATTTTTGACCACAAATACCTGCCAAACTGTAGATTTTTCATTCTGGGGCAAACAAAAACAAATTTTAAAAAATTATTTTTTGGCAAACCAAAATTGGAAAAATTCAGCCAGGCAGGCAAAAAGATTAAATAAAATCAAAAATTGTTGCCTGAAAGGCTGAAATTTTTCAGTTGCCATAGACAGAAAAATGTTAGGATTTCACAGAAAACCTGAAAAATACAGGAAAATTACAACCTTTTTTTTTTTTTTTTTTTTTTTTTTTTTTTGTGGTAGTTATTTGTGGTAGTTATTTCCCTCCAAAAAATCTGACCTACCCCTCATTTCCCTTGGCACTGGTGGCATAATAGGATGATCTATATGTGTAGGGCAGCCTGTAATTCTGCACCCTGGGGATGGTGTGGGAGGCCAACAAGGATTTCCCCAGGAATTGGGAGTTTAGAGGGAGTGTCGGAAAAGACTAAATTTGCAGCACTGCATGTACATAGTTGACCACTGGGCGGGGAGGGGCGTTTGAGGGGTGTGTGTGTGTAGGGAAATGTTTGGGAGGTAATGTCTCAAGTGGCACTATGCTATCTGCTGCTATGGAGAACTGCTCCCAATTCCAAAGAGACATTTGTAGCTCCAAAGGCCAGAAGTCCTGCAGAACTCACCTGGGCTAGCAGCTATGAAGTCTGCTATGGAGGGCCCTAAATTTATGGGCAACTAGGACCTTTAAGAAGCATCCTTTTTCTTATGGTCCCAGTTGCAAGAAAAGTATATGAAAATTTGTCTTCAAGGCTTAAAATTCACATTCCAATAACTCAGAACCAAACAGGGGGAATTTTACTGGGCTTTACAGATAAATCCAGCTTTTGGCTAACAACAACCAGGAAAAATTTCAGCTCAAGGCCTAATTTTATTTGTGGCATCTCTAAGCACCCAAGAGTAGACAAGATTTTAGAATAAAAGTGACTACCGAACCGTAAGAACTCCAGGTGCCCAGCTGAAGTAGAAATGTTCACGGTCTCATAATATGCTTTTTGATTCCCAAATCCATCTTCTACTTTAGGAAAAAAATAAAATAAAATAAATATAAAAAGTTCAGTAATCTCATCAGTGGAAATAATCATTTTTGTTCTATGATCTTAATCTTTTATGGCATACACATCTGGAAAAGCACGGGAAAATAATACAAACTACAGTTAAGCTGTATAAACCGATGAGAAAGCAATTTCATTTCACTGCAGCTCTGTGGACCTTTGTCACACTCCTTCTTGTAAAAATATTGACTTTATAACACCTACACTTTGTTCTTTTCCTTAACAGGATAGCTGCTAAGTGCTGTTAAAACAAACATCACATGTTCCACGGGGCTCTGACAAGGCCTGCAATCAAATCCTCTCTAATAACTGCTTAAATACTCTCATCAAGCTTGTCCTTGGTGTTTGCTTTAGGACATTGTGTTTTTCTCTCCTCGCTGTATTTACTCAGCACCAGCGATAGACTTAGCTACAGGTCACCCAAAGTAAATGCCAGTTTTTCTCAGGCTGGCTTTCATTACTGAAGTCGCTTTTCCAAATCAGCCAGAAAGGACGCCTTTCTAAACAAATTGCCTTGTTTTTTAACTGCTGCTAATCTCTGCCGAACCGAAGGCCTTTCCTTACCTTTTTGCTTATGTTCAAAACCTAAACCAAACAAAAGACAATGACTGAGCTACAAGACTGTATGGGGGAAAGAGAAAATGAGGCCTGACACGTGAGTGGCCCTGGACTCACACAGCACTCGTCCAGTTAGTAAGCGGGAAATTACGCTCTCTCTTCATACCAGCATCAAGGTCAGGTGACATGAACTAAGCTTTGACCTGACAACTTACAACAGGATACAGAATGAACTAGAACAAGGCGAGTGAAAGCCAGGCCTTGGGGTTTCCCTCTCCTAGTGTCAGGCCCACGCTGCTGTGGCCCCGGGGAGAGCTGGCTTTAGCTTTGCTGGGTCTGTGGAATGGGGGGAGTAGAAGGGTTGGCCAAGTGGGGCAGCTTTTTCCCTTGGGGTTTAATTCTGCTCCTGCCTATGCTCTGGGGTGGTCTTCCTGAGCCTGGAGTTTGGCCTACTAAGGCTTCCTTGGGCAGGCATCCTGGAGCAAAGCAGGCTTTAATGTGGCAGATACAACTGATGGAGGAAACCTTGGCGTGGGGAACTGTCCTAAAGCACTATACTGGCTCCTATACCAGCCTCCTCTTGGCGAGAGGCTGCACTGGGGCTGGGCTGCAGGAGACGGGCCATAGCATTGGAAGGAGGAGCATGCATGGCTGCTATGTACCCTGCCCTCCTCCAATTCGGGAAGAAGGCAGATAGGGGGCATGGCTCTGAGGGGCAGACAAAAGGCCCTTCAGGAAAAAAAACAGCAAACTGTAGGAACCAAGCTGTGACTGGTGGAGCAGGCTGGAGGGGGAGGAGTCAGGCCCTTTAAAACTGGCTCCCTTGATTATCCCCTTCAGTCTAGCAAGTGCAGGCTGGGTGGAGGAGGCAGCTACTTATCCCCATGCGAAGGAAGGGGGTAAATGCTCTTTTCAGTTGTTGGTGTCACTGTGTTTTGGGTTTATTGCCCTGGTAGGAAAAAAAGAGCCTAAAACTGAAGAGCCAAGGCAGAGTTGACCTGAGCTGCTTACTAATGTTAAATTCAGCTGTGTCTGTTCCTAGCCCCACATCCTGAGGGAGGCAGGGTGTGGGGGTATGTGTGTGTGGGGGGAGGGGCAGAATAGGCTGGTGCTTTTGCCCAAAAAAACCACATACAGTAGCAGATGATCTTGGTAGCACAGGCTGGGTGGGATTTCCTCACTTGTTACCTTTCCCCAGAGATAAGGGGGGTGGTGTGTGTCCCTAGGGCAGAGAGAAGTAGGACTGGGGGGAGGTGGGTTGTGAGGGAAGGAGGCCAAGTGCAGCCAGGCCTGGCGAGAAGGCATAGACTGGGGTTTGTGGTGGTTTGGCAGCACCCCCTAGTTAACAAACTGGGCTACAGGAGGGGCTGATTTCATTTGACTTGGGGGGAGGGTGTCTGGAGTATAGTAGGGAAAGGAAGCCATCTGCTTGCAGTAAGCTGAGGCAGGATCCCAGCCTTTGGGTAGGGGAGTGCCCCTTCCCTAATGGGGGCCCGCTGCTGGAGCCACAAACTGGAGAGGCTGTAAGCAGGAGGAAACAACAGGAGGCCTGGGAGCTGCTGACCTGGCTCCTGTAGCTTCTGTGAAGCCATATGATGTGTGGGGGAAAAAGAGGGAGAACAGTACAGAGTACTAGCGCCGGAGGAGAGGGGCAACCATAAATTGGGGCATGGGGGAGGTTTTTCTGGCAGCTGGTTCAGGCTGGTCGTTTTTGCTACTTCTGTGAAGCCCAGGTTGTGGGAAATAATTGAAGGAGGCCTTTGGTCTGACCTAGTATGGCCGTTCTTATGTTTGTTTGTCTCCTAAGTGCCTGGTTCCTTCCCCTGCCAGCTGCCCCAGGACCAGGTTCTGAAGGCAGATTATAAACTGCCTTAATGCAAGCTTAAAGAGAGCTCTTCCTGTCCGTGTCATACTGGAAAGTGCTGGGCCCAGAAGAGTAAGATGCATATGCACAGGTGGTTTAATCTACCAAATAACAAGTCCATCTGGCTGATGGTTGTGTGAAGAGAGCAGGGACAGGAGGTTCTATGGTGTTCTGTCCAAGGAACCAGTTGTAACAAGCCCTTTCAAGATGCAGAGCTCCCTTCCTGTATCCTTCCACCCCACGCCCCGCAGTGACCATTGATTTCAATTACAACACAGACTACATAGTGTACAGTGCTCACTTTATATTTGATTACAAATATTTGCACAGTAAAAAACCAAAAAAATAGTATTTTTCAATTCACCTAATACAAATAATGTAGTGCAAACTCTTTATTATGAAAGTAGAACTTAGAAATGTAGAATTATGTACAAAAAATAACGGCATTCAAAAATAAAACAATGTAAAGATTTAGAGCCTGCAAGTCCACTCAGTCCTACTTCTTGTTCAGCCAATTGCTCAGACAAACAAGTTTGGTTACATTTACAGGAGATAATACAGCCTGCTTCTTGTTTACAATGTCACCTGACTGACAACTGGTGTTTGCATGGCACTGTTGTAGCTGGTGTCACAAGATATTTATGTTCCAGATATGCTAAAGATTCATATGTCCCTTCATGCTTCAATCACCCTTCCATAGGACGTGTCCATGCTGGTGATGGGTTCTGTCCAATAACGATCCAAAGCAGTGCAGACCAACACATTCATTTTCATCATCTGAGTTAAATGCCACCAGCAGAAGGTTGATTTTCTTTTTTTGTGGTTCAATTGTGTAGTTTCCACACTGGAGTGTTGCTCTTTTAAGACTTCTGAAAGCATCCTCTATACCTTATCTCCCTCAGATTTTGGAAGGCACTTAAGATTCTTAAACTTTGGGTCGAATGCTGTAGCTATCTTAAGAAGTCTCACATTGGTACCACCTTTGTGCTTTGTCAAATCTGCAGTGAAAGAGAACAACATATGCTGGGTCATCATCCGAGATTGCTATAACATGAAATATGTGGCAGAATGTGGGTAAAACAGCAGAAGACATACTATTCTCCCCAAGGATTTCATTCACAAATTTAATTAATGCATTTTTTTAAATGAGTGTCATCAGCATATCATCTGGAATTGTGGCCAAAGCATGAAGGGGTATATGAATGTTTAGCATATTTGGCAGATAATTATCTTGCAGTGTTGGCTACAAAAGTGCCATGTGAACACCTGTTCTCACTTTCACGTGACATTGTAACTAAGAAGCAGGGAGCATTATGTCTTGTAAATATAAACAAACGTGTCTGTCTTAGCGATTGGCTGAACAAGAAGTAGGACTGAGTGGACTTGTTGGTTCTAAAGTTTAATATTTTGTTTTTTGAGTGCAGTTATGTAACAAAAGTATCTACATTTGTAAGTTGCACTTAGATTGCACTACAGTACTTGTATGAGGTGAACTGAAAAATACTATTTCTTTATCATTTTACAGTGCAAATATTTGTAATAAAAATAATTTAAAGTGAGCTCTGTACACTTTGTATTCTGTGTTATAATTGCAATCAATATATTTGAAAATGTAGAAAAACATCTAAAATATGTAATACATTTCAATTGGTATTCTATTGTTTAAAAGTGTGATTAATCATGATTAATTTTTTTGAGTTAATCGTGTGAGTAAACTGCGATTAATCAACAGCCCTAAAATAAATACAGTCAAGCCCAGACAATACTTTCCTCTCCCACCGTCAGCCTCCCTAAAAGCTTGGGTAAACCATTGGCCTTTGTGGGATTCACTGAAACGCAACCTACCTGAGGTGGTATTTGTAATGAAGATATTATTTTACTTCACAGGTGTATTGTGTGAATATCCAGAAAGTGCTTTGAGCTCTTCAGGTGGGAGGCCTGAAGGAAGTACAGACTGTTGTTAGTATTACACCACTTAGTTTCAGCCAGATACTTTTATATTGGAAATTAAAATACTCCCCTTTGTCCAGAGAGTGAAAATGACCTGGGGTGTAGCAGGGGTAGGTGCACTTTAAAGGATCCAAAATGTAAAAATACAGAAATCCCACCATAATGCAGAATTCTTTGTGTATTTATAATATTCCACATAGCTGTTACTGTCATTAATGGGTCACCTGGGAGCTGAACTCATTTTCTCCCCACTACAGGCTGTGTAGTTGGCACTGCTCAGTTGCAAAATCCTTGCGGTTCTGTAGAGTCATATGTCAGGATTTATGAACTGATGTCCCAAATAAAGAATATTTGTTATAAAATAGGACCCATGTCCTGGCTGACATGAATAAGATTTCAAATATCAATAATTATTGTTCATATACTTGTGTGTATGTCTGAGTAGTTATCTTATTTTCTGCTCCTCCAAAGGATTAAAATAAAAAAGTAATCTTTTAAACTTTTATATTCTTCTATTTTTTCCAGAATAGGAAGCAAATGCTGGCAGCGGTAACATTACTCTGCTTGTGCAGATAAAAATGGCTCCTTCCAGTTAGACAGCTGGTAAGTGACACTAGGATTCTGACACTTGCATTGCTCTATTTTTTGTGCTTTCCTCTATGAAGGTTGCATGCTGTCACACTGAAAGCTTTTTGCCTACACATGCAAACTCCTACTGCCATGTGATGCCCAGAGATACTGACTGAATGTCAAGGCAACTTTTTGATCACAAATCATGGAGAGTCACTCCAGAGGTAATGCTGGGTCTCATATGGAGGAAAAAAGGTTAACTCCAGTTTAGGATTGCTCAGGTGGTCAGGGAAATGATTCGAGCAATAATGCCAATAGGGATAGGTAACTACATGGACCGTTTGAGAGGGGAGATGCCTTTGGTAAGGCCATGCTCCATGTCTAGAAACCACAGATGAACTCCTAGCTGGAAAGTCTTCAGTTTATATTCTGATTGTTACATTTATTCTGCATTGTACATGTACCCAGGCACACATTAGCATATATGCATGAACACTGCTAACTCTCAAGGAAAAGTCCTTTCTAACTTTCCCTGTTCTCTTCTGTTGAGTTATTTCACCTCCTTGTGGTCTTGCAATCCGTTGTTCTATGTACTGAGTCAAATTCTTGTTCCAGTTATACTGGTATAAATCCAGCGCTCTATAAATCTGCTCTCACTAGGTTTCTGCTGTGATGAAAGTCTGAAGTAATGCCATTGATTGCCAGTGGAGTTATTTCACATACACACTGGTGCAAGGAAGAGCAGAATCTTTTTGCTTCTCTTTGGTTGTAATTTTGTATCATAGCTACAGTGTTTAACCAACTGATGTAGGATCCTTCATGGTTTCCTTTAGGAAACTGGAGCTGGTGGGTGGGGAAAAAATTTGAAAATTTTCAACAAGGAAATGGATATTTTTCCATAACTTTTGCAATAAAATTTCCCTGTTTTTTGGATCAGCTAAATGAGAAGCCAGGGAAAAAAAACATAATTGGGTCTGGGGGGAGTGGCGGGGTAGCTGTTGTCCATGATCTCATTCAACAGCTGGTAATATTCCTTGCCTGGTTTAGATTCTCTCTCCAAATATGGAGGAAAGTACCTTGTATTCTGCCTTGCCTTCAAAGGAGGGGATTGCTTGTGTCTAAGTTCTTGTTTAATGAACAGAGTTATACACATGCTGTAGACTTGCCAAATAACACAACTAAAATGGGGTGTGAATTTAAAGTGGATTAACTATTACTGATTAACTCCATGTGAGGACATGTATTTTGGAAAAAGAGTGCCTTATTCTGAATTAGTTTTAAGTGGATTAAACTCATTCAGAATAAGGTATTTTTATTCCAGACTAAGAACAACCACAAATGGAATTAGGGGTAACAACCACTGTAGACAAGCCTCTAGTGTAACGCACACTGGGAATGTTGTATCCCTTTTGTGCTGGTTCACTATTAGATAACCGCCTAATACAGCTACATGCTAATACCGCAACTATTCCTTTAGCTCAAGTGGTAAAGGTCTATGCTACAGTCCTGAAAATCATATGCTCAAACCCTTGTGAGCATCCCCAGTTTAATTTGAAGATCAAAGCCCTTTTATAATATCTCAGAATAAATAGTTCCTCTCTGATCTAATTGGATAAGCTCTGTTAGAATTTTATAGAAAAACTGCCATCTGGGTGAGGAAAAAAGAAAATAAAAGATGTCAGGCAGCACAATTCATTTTTAGCAATTCAGTTCTGCCTTTTTCAGACACCAAGAGGCCAGTGCTTTTTCTGCATGGCAGGAAGGGACCATTCCATTGAAAAACAAGATGGATATCAAGGCCCTGGATGCTAACCCAAATATTTAAATCACCCAGGAGACCATTTAAATGGAAAATCAGTAAGTGAAGCATGAGAGATTGATTTTAAATAATTTTTATGGCTGTGGGCTTCAAGCTGTTGTCAATATTTCTGCATAAATAATAAAATATATTAAAAAGTTAGACATGACTGACAGCATGCCCAGATAAACCTTGGGATTGGAGCAGTTTCAAGGTGTGGGGAGCAACGCAAATCATGTTGCTGGCAGGTTAAACCACTGCTGCAGGGTGGAGAAAGGTAAACAACCACTGCTGACACACCATTTATTCTCCAGTGCTTACAGTACTCAACCTCCTTCCTCTCTGGCAGAAACAACAGCAGGGCACTTATATAAGAAGTGCTGATTTCAAATAAAAAAAGTTATGGATGAAAAAGATGAGATGGGCATTTTTATATCTCAAGCCAAAGTGACATTTGTTGATATCCAGCAACAAGGATGACACTTTTGTGCTGAGAAAAACAAACCCAACAGCCCGGTACATATCTTCTTAGGCTATAAACAGGTGAAGTCTAGTGGTTAGAGAAGGGGATTATATGTCATAGCTCCTGGATTCTATTCCTGGCTCCGCCACTGCCCTTGGTTGAGTCACATACCTGTGTCCCACTGTTGTCTCTGTCTAATGGGGTTGATAATATCCATTGCACAGTGGCATTTTGTAGCTCAATTAATCCATGAAGAACTCTGCAAACGTTACATGAAAAGAGTCTGTGTGAAATGTTTATCATCCAGGTCTGAGAGGGACGTGTGTAGGCAATTCAGGGAAATCAATGAGCCATTTGTTTAAATTTCTTAGCTGGAAATTCAGAGAGTAGTGTTCCTAACATCAAAGTAAGAAATGTGTCCCACCTCAGGGAAGCTTTGTCTGGCATTCTTGTTAGGCCTTTAGAGTGAATTGACAGGCACTACATGGATTCCACTACTTATTTATGATAGAAATCAGTTCTAATTTAAATGTTTTACCATCTACCATCTTTCTGATGACAACCATCACTACTTTCACCTTGGCCATGTTGGAGCTCCTCAGAAATAATAAACAGACGTTGGTTGCACAGATCTGTGTAACATCTATTACCTTGGTCTCTACAATCAAAAGCCATTTATAGTAAATGTGTTTGCTTTGTACTGAATTACTCACAGTGCTGCCAAGTACAGCCACACCAGCTGTTAATTAGAGTTTAGCTTTTATGACCAAAAAATCTGCTCTGTTGTTATGGAAAATGGGACTAAAAAGTCATTTAACCTATTGTGATGTGAAAATAAATGATGACTTGTTGGTTTAATTAAATAGTCTGTTTATCTAGCCGTCAAAGTGTTTGAACGTACACAGGATTATGAACAGCATTTTGCTGGCTTATTTCCTGTTGTCTGAATGTTGTTTGAAGCGACAGTTACTTACTAAATGGCCTACTAAACTCAACATGAATCTTTCAGCAGAAAGTCCAATGCATCATTTTGCTTCATGTGCGGCACAATGTGTTTTAAACACACAACCCAAGCCCCAAAACAAAACCCACCATCTCCAAACCCCCTACCATCATCCCGCACGATTATTTTTATCACACAGCAAGAGGCCTCTGCTTAAATATCTCATTATATTGAACATGAGGGCACATACGCTCCTGTATGTCTCTGAACCATTCCCACAAGGCTATTTTGGGGAAGTTCCCATTTATCTATTGCATGGGGGGAGCAACATTTGAATTAATTCTTCAAAGACAAATGTATGATTCATCCATCCTGCTCCTTGCAATGGCGCTTTCCAAAAAGTTCCTTTATGCTTCGGTTGAATGTTCCATAATGTTGTTTACATTTTGTGCTTGTGGATATTCTATGAGGGCTCTTCTGATTGACCCAGAGAGCTCTTCTGGTTATTCATGCAAATCTTTGGTGTGGCAAGACAGATAGATGGGCTGTCATGAATCCAGCAATTTGGTCTTTGGACATGATTGGCCGTGCAGCAGCAAATGGGAAAATTTGGCTCATATGTTTGGGTGGAGATTTCACGGATGGGAACAGCCCTCAGAACTACTCTTGGATGGTATTGGGCAGTGGTTCTCAACCAGGGGTCCGGGGCCCCCTGGGGGGCTGTGAGCAGGTTTCAGGGGGGCTGTCAAACAGGGCCAACATTAGATTGGCTGAAGCCCCACCGCATGGCGCTGAAGCCTGGGGCCCTGAGCCCTGCCACCCAGGGCTGAAGCTGAAGCCTGAGCAATTTAGCTTCATGGGGCTTCCTGTGGCATGTGGCCCAGGCAGTTGCCCTACTTGCTACCCTGTAAGGCCACCCTGGCTTTTATATGCCAAAACCCAGTTGTTGTGGCAGAGGTGGGCCATGGAGTTTTTATAGTATGTTGCGGGACGGGACTCAGAGAGAAGAAGGCTGAGAACCTCTGGTATAGGGCAAAGGGGTCTTTAACTGTAGATGATGCAGAAAATCAATTGCAGATCTAGTGTTGCAGAAGGTCATTGAATACTGATCCTATTTTTTTTTATAGGAGAGCAAGCCAATAAAATAGATGTCATTCCGGATACAAAATTACCTCACTGTGTTGGAGACTGAGCAGGAGGCAGTGGGGGCTTGGACACTGTAAATGCATGGGTTTCCACAGTATGGGCCACGTTCCCACAACAACAGGGGTTGCAAGACTAAAACAAGGCTATTTGTGTCCAATGTCTGAGATTGTTGAAAAGCAGTGCACAAACTCAGTACCAGCCTGGTCAAGTGAAACGCTTTAATTGATGCTGTTTTAATTGGTGATTACCGCTTTCCTGAAATGTTCCAAGAGAATGTTCAAGACTCGGGGTTCTTTACTCATTTGTGTTAGAATCCCACTTGCTGCTACTCTGCCACCTTCCTCCCCTGGCAGAATATTTCGCCAGTTGCCAATGTCATAGGCAAAATTCCCAGGTCTACAGTAAAAGAGCAGGTTGGTCTTACCAGTTGCGTGCAAAAGGCATAATGCTATCACAATGGTACCCACTGCTATCTGACTTATACTACAGTCAAAACAGCAGCCCCTACCTCGTTATGGAGAAACATCCTCTATCAGGGAGGCAATATGATGCCTTATGCAGAGGGTCTGGACTTTGCATCTGTAATTCCTATGATCCTATCTATCTCCTGCTCAGGAATGGTTTCATTCTTGTTTCTCACACCAGAAGTCCCAGTCTTGAGACAATGTGAAGGAAAAGTCTTGTATAAATGCAATTATCTGTTTCTACAGATTTGTAGCCTTAAAAAAACCAAACAAATGCCTTATAACACAAATGTTCCACTCAGTAAAATAAACAAAATAACAGCAAAGAGCTGTGTCTATTGTGTCCTACTCTCCAGCTCTCTGTCGCTATGGTTGGTCTTGGCAAAATGTGCAGCTCATGGCAAACATCCTCGACACATTCACACAAGGTGCCAACAAGGCCAGCTTCCCTCCATCTTGTTAGCTCCGATTTCTGCCCAGGATAAGAAGGACTTTTGAAAAGAAAACCTGGAGCCAAGCTAATGTACAGTATATGCCTGTCTGTATTTGTAATGGGAAGTTGGCAGTAACAGCAATTATTCTGCAAATGGCAGTTTGAGGAATCTCAGCATTGCAACATTTCCATGGACTGTGGAATTCCGAAAGGAATCTGTCTTTAGATACGCTGCTATATTTATGCGGCTAAGTTATACATTGACTATCTCTGAAACCAAATAGGGATGCTTTGTGACGATGGTTTATCGACCTTTTTAATGTGACTGGGTGTTGCTGTTCTCTGTTTGCTTTATATTGGAAACTATGTACAAATATGTGCCACGTTCTCTAAAACCAACCTGCCTAGTTTGTACTGACCTTGTGCAGTACAGTCTCTGCTAAAGGAAAGCCAATCATGCATTGCTGTCTGGAGACAGGCTGCTGCTTCCTCTTTAAATATTCCAGAAGGAGCTGTGGCATGAAGCACATGCATTGTATGCAGAAGTTAGTCTCCAAGAAAGTGCTAAACTTGTCATGGCTGTTTACTTACGCTTTTGTACTGTTTGTGTAGTTGGAAGTCTTGATCTCATATTTATCTCCTCTTAAAACAGATACAGTTTATAGTTTAAACACATTAATCATCTCCAAACCTTTAAGTGGAGACATTGGCTTTGTTTGCTTTTTAATTTTTATTTAAAGACGCCCTTCCCAATTCAGAAGGCAAGTGCTTTAAAGGGCATCTAAGGAGCGTCTCCTCAAACAAACTGCGTATAGAGAAGTGTAGTAGCATGCCAAGGTTTCCTTTTACAATGGAAAAAGACTTGTGCTCTAGTGGTGAAATATACTCCTGGGCAGTGGACCAACCACAAGGGCTAGGCACCACTTACATTTTCAAATTAGGATTTAAGTGATGTTTAAGGCACATGTGAGGCCCCTGCACCTGAGTGAGTTTCACTCTTGAGAGAAGGTAAGACTGTGAATTGTATTATACTGGTCTTGCTGTTCTGTGTGTGTGGCACTGCTGTCTCTGGGACAAGTCAGAGCTGCTTAAATGTGTCTCAGGGACGCTACACTGCCTACAGCCCCAAGTTGATCAAGGGCTGGAGTTCAGATTCAACGGTTCCAAAATCTTATGAGTTGTTCTCACAATAATTTGGCTCAAAATGGAAGTGATTGCGATTAGATGTTGGCAGAAATCTTATAAGCAGTTACCATCATTTTGGGTCTAAATCTATCCTTCTGGCTATCCATAAGAACAGCCACACTAGGTCAGACCAAAGGTCCATCCAGCCCAGTATCCTGTCTGCCGACAGTGGCCAATGCCAGGTGCCCCAGAGGGAGTGAACCCAGCAGCCCATGCTCAAGTGATCTCTCTCGCACCATCCATCTCCACCCTCTGACAAACAGGCTAGGGACACCATTCCTTACCCATCCTAGCTAATAGCCATTCATGGACTTAACCTCCGGGAATGTATCTAGTTCTCTTTTAAACCCTGTTATAGTCCCAGCCTTCACAGCTGCCTCCTTACAAGATTCTGGTCTGTTTGTCCCAACCAGAACCAGCAAGGAGGTCTGGTCCCAGATTACAAAACCTGCTAGTTTGTGGCAGTTTTGGATTTCAGAGTTGTTTCAGATTCATCTGCAGTTAACCAGGGCTGTGAGGGGGCTGGATTTCGCTTTCAGTTGCTTAGTTGCGAATTTGGAGTAACTTCCCTGAACCCTTTTGAGGAAGACAGACTGAGCATTGGCGCTTCAGGTGATTCATTTAATCTCCTCAAGTGAAATCTTCCAACCCAGTCACATATCACAGGGGCATGTTTACTCACAGCATTTTACAGTGAACCTCCCACCCCTGCAAAGCACGGTAAGACAGAGTGTTTTGGAGCAGTTCTGGAGAATACAGTAGTACTTATTTTTATAATGGGGAAAAACTCTGAGCAAAACTAAGACAACCCTAGAATCCATTTAGGATTGAAATCTGCCACACTGGGGACGGAGTGGTTCAGAGAACTGGTCATAAAATAAATGACTGCTCACATCATGGTTCCTGGCTCATATCCAGCCTATTTCAGTAGTGACCTAAAGCTCTGACTACTTTAGCCTGTATGAAATGAATTTGGTCTTGGCTCATCACCTGCTGGAACAGATATTTGTTACACAAGAGCCATCACAGCTAATGGCCACTCCTGTTGTCCACCTCGGAGAGACCAAGTCTTTGGACACAGCCAGAATGATTCTCATGGCTGCTCCAGGTCAGAGTGAGGGATGCTGGAGAGCATAGCATTGCTACTGCCAGTGTTGGATCTCTCTGCTGGATAATCACAGGAATTCAGTTTCTAGGTCTGTTAATCCAGCTCTTTGCAAAAGGAAAATCCACACAAACAAATACACATGATCTGCTGCTTGTCCTGGAGCCTCCTCCCAAGGTGCGTGCTAGATTGTATTTACACAGGTGGCACATAAACGCCGAGCTCTGCCCTTCATATCTTTCATCTGGTGAGGTGCTTGGGCACGACGCTGCATGATGAATGGTACAGGAATGCCCATTAACAAGGAAATATTTTCCTGCTTTTTCAGTGTGCCCTCAATGTAGCCAAGGTGTGAGACTCCCTCTTATTTAATCTGAATGTTGACATTTCTCCCCCAGCTATGTTGGAGTCGGATCCTCATGCAGTTTCGTTTCAGGCTTGTGTTTTCCTACTTGCAGTCACATAAAAGGATGAGTTAATTAGAGTTTATAAAGCCCCATGTGATGCTCCAAGCTTTTTTTTTTTTTTGTCATCATTGGTATCCTAGCTAGGTGCTGCTGAACACATCCAGATGTGTGGAAATCAAGCTGATGTGGATCCTTTGAGAAGCCCAGATAAACATACTGTCACTTACTGAAGAATCTCTCTGTCTGGGCAGTATCTTCATGTGACTTTGTGGAAACCTGGATATGCTTTGTTTCCTCCTCCTCAGAGTTGTATGAGGATTCCTATCCAGGCCTGGCTAACAAATCCAAGGGTAGGTCTACACTGCAATTAAAAACCCACAGCTGGCTCATTCTAGCTCTGGATTTTTAATTGCAGCATAGATATAAGCCAAGCCAACCAGGCTGGCTCAGATGCCCATGGAAAGTTGCTGGGGTCAGAGGGAGAAACTAGATGAGGTAGGATGTCCCCCACCATTGACTTCTTCCGTTAAAAAATAAAACATAACTCTGGATGCTGGAGACCTTAAAGTAATGATTTCATAGTTTTCTACTGATAGGTCTCCTCAGTCCCAGCTGGTCCAAATCTCTCTTTCTTTATTTAGGGGAGATCTTACCCAGGATCTCCTGGTATTGTGTCCTGCTTCAACAGGGGCAGCTCTTCATATAATACTGTGTAACTTATAGGAGGAGTCCATGCACTAATGCTCCTGTGAGCTCAGTTCCCTAGCCCCCATTCCAGTAACATTAAAATGTAACTTACAATAAATTGGCAATAGGCCTGAGGAGAACCCAGTGCAGAAGCAGCCTGCAGCTGGTTAATCGACAGAACTCCAGCAACTGCAAGGGTTTTACCCCAACAGAGATCTGTCCTGCCACAAGGCCCCTCAATCTGTGCAAAACTACATGACAAATGCAGGCAGAATTTAAAAGAACATTTTCAAAGGAAACAAACACAATCCTTGTGTCTCTAATGTTTATGCTGGAAGAGCCCCAACAGTATCAAACTGCCCCAAAGTGCAGTAAGCTGCTTTATATCAACCCAAAAGACAATTCAGGGGGTGGGAGGGTGATGTGGAGTCTAAATGAACATAAAGCTAACCTGCTGTCTCCACCCTCTGCAGCTGTGTAGGCCATCGAGTGGGGTCTGGTTGCTCCTGCCCGTTAAAGCAGAGAGATCCAAATGCAGAATCTGGCACTTCAGAAGATCATGGATTTGACATGCTCCCTGGAAAGCTGTGGGTTCATAAACCAACGAATAAATTACAGCGAGGCCTAAATAATAAAGTATTTACATCTGTCCAATGACTGGCCCAATATTTTTCAGAATGTAAAATAAAACTGGACCCATTGTCTTCAATGCTCTGGAATGTACAAAGAAAACAAACTTCTCTAGGCATGAATGAACTGTGAAAAAATGTGGCAATGAATTTGGCGCTTTCTTTTCCCACCTCACCTTGGGGTGCATGTGTGTGCGTGGAAGAACAGCTTTTTAATCGCTCTTCCATTTTTTTTAACCCACTCACATAATCATTCTTGCACAGTGGCATCTCAAAGTGCTTGGCAAACCATCCATAAGAACCAGACTAGTATCATGTGACTCATGTGAGCAAGTTCTGTTTGCTTCACTGGGGCCTGCTCGGGTGAGAGAAGTGATTACAAGTTGTCCCTGGTTAATTAAATTCCTGTGCAACAGGGAAACAGTATTAACCCCATTTCACATACCAAAGCATTCAGTGATTTGCCTGCAGAGAGTTCATGGCAGAGCTAGCAAGAGAGCCCAGAGTTCCTGACTTCCTATCATATGCCCTAACAACAAAATCACCCTTCTTCTTGCACATGACTAAATGCAGCAGAGAAGACTTGGCTTACTGAGAACACAGAAAACCTCATATTGTGTGGCACGCTCACATTTCAACGAAGTGAGTGATGTTTCACAGATGCATGCTTTTTTTAACCATGGTATGACACTTAGATTGTGTTGTCCCACTGGTTAGCAGGGTCAAGGCATATCCAAAGTTGTGACGGTTTCTTCAGTGATGAGTATTATCCACCTGTCAGAAACGGGCTGCAATCTCTGTTGCCTACGGTTGCAAATGCAACCCAGAAAAATGCTCTCCATTGGACTAGATTCTGTCCATTAGTTCGTCTTGTGAGACTCGGTCATCTAAGAACAGAATCTTTGCATGATTCATTGTATTGCTGACTTAATCTTTAGAAAGAATATTAACTGTAATGTCGCTATATCTTTGCAATCCTGGTCTAAAGAGACAGTTGCATGATAACTTTTTATAACTCGGGGTTAAGGAAACATTCACAATCTTTAGGGTAAATATGGCTTCTTTTTCTCACTGCTTCCTCCATCCTCTGTAAGACTGCAAATCTCTCTAATATTGTTGCCTTAAATTAAACAGCTTTGCACCAAAATATTTACATCTTAATATAATTTTGGCTTGCAATACAATAAAAGCAATTGTACCATGAAAGAAAGGAAACAATATCGGAGGGATTAACTTCACAGGGGTTGGAAACGTTCTAGAAATACAGGAAGCGGGAACTTCTGTATCACAAGAAACCTCAGCTGGTGCTGCAGCTAGTACAGCAAGTTGTTCCAGTTGACAAGGATAAAGCTTCCAAGATAAGATGCGGAGGGCCCCCAGTTCCTGTTCAGCTCAATGGAAGTGCTCTTACGCTTGCTGGATTAGGCCCCAAGTGCTGAGTCAGTCTTTAGAGAGTGATGTGCCATGTTAATGTGAGCAGAAGACTAGAAATGGGGATTGCCTGAGTTCTAATCTCAGCTGTGACACTGATTCCCTCTGTTGCCCTGGGCAAATCATTTAATCTGAATCTTGGCACAGCATGTGTGAAACTGGGGTAATACAGACCTACCTCACAGCTGGGGGTGGGTGGATTGACAAGAGTTTGTGCAGTGCTTTAAAACCCAGCACAGCCAGGAAATGGAATGGTTTGCTTCTCAGAGAAGGAGTCGTTGCTCCTCCAACCACACATCAGACAAAAGTAGGAAGTAATCATGAGTGTTGGCTGGAAGTCCCTGCCCTCTGATGGCTGTGCAATACGCTGTCTGAAAAGATGAGAGGGAGGCTCAGTTCTGTTTCTCATAGCAGGTGTCCACATTGTAAAAGCTACCCCCGGTCAGTGGCTCACCAGACCAGCCAAGTCCTCAATTAGCCCTCTGCTCACTGGAGATCAGAACTGAACCGACAACCCACTGGTGAAAGGCATGAGGAGCACAGTGCCTCAGAGCTGAGCAGTCCTCCTCAGACAGCAGCAGAACATAACCCAATTTTAACTTTGCACGAGCTGTGCCTGGATCAGGAGAACCCAGATTTGAATACTGAGGCCTGGCCCCTAAGGGAGAGAATCCAATATGGCTGGCAGTGCTGCAGCCAAGTGTTCAAGCTCCCAGATAAATTTACTCTCTCCCTGAAAGCAAGATGTATGGTCATCAGAAATGAGGCAAAGTTATAAAATAAAGAAACAACATACTCCCCCTCACCAATAAATTTCAGAATAAACAGAAAGCCATAACTCAACAGCAACTGTACAGTCTGGGCATTTGGCCGATTCGTGGCTAATGGTAGCGCTCAGACAGAGAGCATTAGCTTTCCGTAGCACACCTGACGCAGCCTGTGAGTGGAGTATCGCACACAATGTGCCCTTTCATGCTCTCCTGCATAGTTATTGTTACACAGGGCCAACTCCCAGCTGCAAGTTGTGCCTCAGGGCATCCCCGAAAGGCTGTTGTGATGAAGGGAACCCCAGACTATGTCTTTGCAGGGGACTGGCCCTGGATCTGAGACATGTTTCTTGTTGAAAACCCCGCACATAAAATCCTGGCCTTGTTGAAAGCAAAACTCCCACTGACGTCAGTGGGCCAGGACTTCACCCCCAGCATTTATCAACCCTAATTACCAAGTGTTAAGAGCTCCCCAAAATCCACCCCCCCTTTTTTCTTTTACATGGAGTGAGAGAGAAGTGTTTTCTTCTAATCTTTGTAATGGATTCACTGCTGAGCAGCAGCAGCAACTGGGGGATTGAGTTTTTTATTTTTCTATTACCATCTAATAGGGGAAAAAATGAAGAAACGAAGCTTTGCAAAAATGGCTGGGAGGCTGTGACAACTGTTCATTTATTGAATGGGAGGAAAACTTCCTTCCTTGGGCAAAGGCTCGTCTCTGTGAGTGTCGGCAAACGTAACTGCAATGCCTTGGGGAGATTTTGGTCTGGAGATCTAAGGGCTGTTGTGGACATGAACTTGACTCTATTTGCTTATCTTGGCAGGGGTGCCCCCGGAGGGTGGTAACACTAAGACTATAGAAGCATTGCTGGATCTGGTGCTTTACTGTCCTTCCATTTCCTGTGTATGTGCGAACGGAAAAGGAGGAAATAATTCACATTAGAATTATAGCCCTTGGCCCAAATGTTTGATTTTTTTCAGGGAATGTTTCACAGATGGTTTGCATCAGTTCAATATTTTTTTGATCCAGCCAATAATATCTTCTAGGCTTGGGATCCTATATATAAATGGAAGGTATTAAACAAAACCGGGGACAGAAGAAAAGAAAGTCATGTGCTCTTGCCACAGGATCTGAAAAATAATCAGAAAAATTGTTAGTGTCATTAAAATATCTTTTTTTGTAGGCTAGGACTTTCAAAGCAGACTAAGGATGTTGCATCCCCAATTCTGATTAGCTTCAAATGGCACTTGTGTCCCTGATCACATACTGTTTAACTGTCCTTAATTTCTTATTATGGAGGGAGCATTGCCTTGTGATTGATTAGCGCAGAGCTCTTGCAGGTGTCTGCCATCGACTCAGTGTCCCACTTGGGGAAGCATCATACAAACTCTCACTTAGCTGTAAAATGAGTAGAATGGTATTGAATTTCCGCATGAGAGGTGTTGAGGCTTATCTGGTGACTCTGAAGCTCTGTGAGATCCCTGGATGGAAGGTGTTACAGAAATGCAAACACTTTCATTTTTGGTTTGTGACATTGAGCTGTAGACTCGGAAGAGCTAGAAAACAGAGCTGCATTAGTTAACAGGTGGCTGGGTTTATTTATTTACTTCTGTATCCATGCCCATACAAATGCCTGTTTCTATCCAACCGAAAGTGTATCCCCAGAGAAGTGATGTAGACATCCATGTTATGCTGGGATTCTCTTGGGTGAAGGCCTGGCTAATTCAGTGCTTTGCTATGCTAGCTTCTCCATTGTTTCTCTTTATTGAAACTGGCCTCTCCACCTCAAACCATCCTTCATGTGTCTGCTTTCTCAAGTGCCCTTTACAAGCCAGAGCCAAGCTGAGGCACAGAGATGTAGGCCTGGTCTGTTTATGTAAATGAGATTGATCTAGCTACATTGCTCAGGGCTGTTACAAATTTTGCACCTCGTGTGAAGTAGTTAATACAACCTAACCCCTGCTGTTGATGCAGGAAGGAAGAATTCTTCTGTCAACCTAGCTACCACCTCTCAGAGAGGTGGATTAACTACAGAGACCGAAAAACCCCTTCCAGGGATGTAGGTGGTGTCTATACTGAGGTCATGGGCAGTAGGCAAAGCTTCTCCTTGGGGAGGTTAGCACCCTGCCCCACTTCTTCTGGCTGAGACCCTGCCTTCTCCGGCTGAGCCCACACCCCCTGCTTGCTGCTCAGTCCCTCCTCCCCACCCATGACCCCAAGTGGGGTGGTGGGGGGCTGACAGCTCAGCCATGGGCAGGGTTGGAGCCCCACCCCGTTCCACTCCTGCCCATAGCCCTGCCCCATTCTGTCCCTTCCTCTGTGGCCCCTCCTCTGTTCCACCCCAACTCTGCCTCTCCCCCTTCAAAGCTCCTCACTCCACTGAGGCCCTGAGATTGGAAACGCCCCAGTGGGAATCTCTTCTCCAGTCCCAGGGCCATGGCAGGGGGAGATTTTTCTGGAAGCCCCAAATCTGCCCCTCCCTCCGCCCTGGCAACATGAGGTTTGGGGAGGCTCCAATCATGTGCCTCCCATGACTAAGGTGCTGCAGTGGCACAGCTGTAGCCCTGAAGGGAGCTGTGTCACTGTTGTATAGGTCGCCTGTTAGCTGATATTCAACCCTTTACACTAAGCAGCAAGTTGCAACAATAGAGTGGGCTAGTCAGTACCCTATGTGCTAGAAGTCTCCAGTCACCTGAAAACTATCCTGATGCTAAGAACTGCATTGCAGAGCTTTTTGCCGTTGGATTTTGTGTGAGTCAGCTACAAAGGGGAGGTTGGAACATTGACTCTTTATTTTGAGGGAGGAAATTGCACTCCCTCCAGATCTTCCATTCCCATTTGATTATTCCTCTCCACCCTCAGAATTTTTTTTCTCACTACACCAGAAAACCTCAGGCGAAGTGTCTTTGGAAATGCTATAGGCGTGTTAACAGTAACATTGAGCCGATAGGAGGTGACATGCTAGTTCTCTTGTTAAACCATCCTGTTTACAAGAGAAGTACAAGCTGACTTCTAGCTTGTGGGGGTCAGGAAGGAGCTTCCCCTGTGGGCATGTTATTCCATAATTGCCCACTTTGGGATTTCTCGCATCTTCCTCTATCTCAGCTGGTGCTGGCCATTGTAGTGGGAGGATATGAACATTCACTGCAGCCACTGTCAGAGATGGGTATTAGACTAGATGGATCACTGGTGTGATCCAGTCTGGCCCTTCTTAGTGGGCAAAGTTAACAGGGAGTCTTTATTCTGCTGTAAGTTAGTCCAAGTTGTATTTGGACTATTTTCCACTTTGTTTACCCGTCCTTTCTACTAGGAGGTCCGAGTTGGGCTCCTCTGGGAGTTGTTTGGAACAAGACTTTAGGCAATCACTGTCCAGTACCAGCCTCTACTTTCAGTCCTGTATGGTAACACAACTCTTGATGCCCTTTGAGGTCAGGTGCTACTCTAGCTCTTCTGCTTTATCTCACTGGAAACCTGCAGTGTAAATGTATTGAAGGAAAAGTGCAGCTTTGGAGATACAGCAGGGATGAATTTGCCATTATGTTCTTGCCAAAAGGAAAATAACAAATGTCTGTAGTACTCGCTAATCACACCAAAGTCAACAAATCAATACACACAACAAGGAAGTTTCTACTGCTTTAATCCAACCTTGGTGCACAGCGTAGGAGAGCTGAAGGAGAATTCAACAGAGGAGTTAAGAATTTTTTCCATTGAGATTCTTTCCTTGTGGAGTTGAGCATGAGATACCTGCTTTCATTTTTGGAAAAAGCTGTCTGGGATTAATCTTCCTGATTAACGGCTGTGATTGTGGAAGGCGAAGATTCTCCATTGCCCCTCTGGATTGTGTGACTGTGGAAGGGCTTCCCAGATCTGCACTTGCCCCGAGCACATGGTCAGCATTCACTCAATAGGACCAGATTGAAGAGTGTAGTCTTCGTTCAAGTTTCCTCACTCTGCCTGGCAAATTCAGACTTCACTTTTCCATTCCCCCCTCAGCTGAACACAGACAGAACATTACCCCCAACTAATGCTAATAATATTTGGTGCTTATGTAGCCCGTTACAGCTTCACATTGTTGCACAAATATTAATGAAGTGGAACTAAAGTTCTGTAAAGCACACTTAGGATGGTACTTCTCATAGTCATAGGAGTTAATCAGAAAGATTAATCCCAGATAATGTTTTCCAAAAATGGTAGCAGGTACCTTATGCTCGACAGCACGAGGAAAGAACCTAACTGGAAAGATTCTGAACACCTTTGTTGCATTCTCTCGTATGCTGGGTTGGGTTCTAGAAGAAAGCAGTAGAAACTGCAGCACTTTCTGATAGGTTGCATACAGGTCTGCCTGCTTAAAAGACTATGCTTATACCAACCAGGTACCTCAGTTTGGCTGGGGCATAGTGCAGGTTTCGGCTAGATGACATGGAGAAGTCATGAATGCAGTGTGTCCTGAAATGTGATAGGACACAGTCCTTGCTAGACAAGGTGGGTACGGTAATATCTTTGTTGGACCCACTTCTCTTGGTGAGAGAGACAAGCTCTCTCTCTAATAGGATGACCAGATGTCCCGATTTTATAGGGACAGTCCCAATATTTGAGGCTTTTTCTTATATAGGCTTCTATTACTCCCCCACCCCCATCCCAATTTTTCACACTTGCTGTCCGGTCACCCTGCTCTCTAATATCCTGGAACTGACATGGCTGCAACAATACTGCATAAATCTGTCATTGTTGGCCTTTGTGAGTTATGTCGTGCATGTCACAGAAAACCCTCCCCACTTGGCTCTTCACTGAGATATGAATATGGTTAAGTGTTGGGTGGAACCTTATTATGGGTTGAAATTCATAGGTATGAACTCACTTTTCAGTTTATATAACCGTAAGGATGTTTCCTCACCTAAGAGAAAAGGGTTCTGTGATTCCACCCAGGAGCGTTTGTTTAGTTTTGCTTTGCCTAGGGGTGTGGAGGAAAGGGGAAAGCAGAACAGATAAAAAAAAAAAAAATCGGAGAGAGACTGGGAACAGGCAGCCTGAAGGAACAGCTGAAAGCACCATGGCTGACCCTGGAAAAAAAAACCTGGGGAGAGTTTTTTGAGTCCGGTGCAGGCTGAAGAGAGGTTCTTAGTGCTGTGAGCATAAAAAATTCTTTCCTGCTGTTTAATTCCCTCTGCATTCAAAGACACGGGACTTTGTCCTGTTTTCCTAGATAAATAAAACTGCATCAAAGAATTTCTCCTCCTAACCAGAACAGCCTACTAGGCCCTGAATATTTTGGCTGGCTGCTCAGGTCAAAAGGCGTAACAATATGTAGGAAGATAGCGGGAACAGTGGCTAGGGCTCAGGATTTAGGAGACTCAGGTTCAGTTCCCTGCTATACCACAGATATCTTGTGTGACCTTGGGTATGTCACTTATCCTCTCCATGCCCCTCTATCTGGGGATCACAGCCTTGCCCTGCCTCACTCAGGGGAAAAATGCACTGAAGATTATGAGGCACTCAGATACTATGGAAATAGGGGACCATATAAATACCCAAGAGAGATTCTCACTGGTGATGCACACTCATCTATAAATGGGGTAGTTTACAAAAGTATTCATTGAATAATATATTTGATAAACTTTGCTAAATGTTGTGAACTATTCCTTGTCATTATTCATCAGTTATGATTTTCAAAGCATTCTAGTGGAATTAGATAAACATTTCCTAGTAATTTTAATTTCATTCCTACTAGCAGGTAGGATATTCCCACTCCCCCAGGAAAGTCTCCCAAATATAAAGTTGAAATTCAATAGGGAAATTGATAGCACAAAATATTCAACACTCTTCCATAGAGCATGATCTTCTGCATCTGTATTCTTGTTTCTTTACATTGACAAACAATGTTTCTCCCTTTGAAAATGAGCTTTGTTGCATTCAGGTTGTATGTATATTTTTGCCATCACATACATATAGAATTACAGTGCTATCCCATTTCCTTACATTTATCTTTTGTATATTTATTTTGGTTCTTACAATGATTGGACATTTGCAGAAAGACTTTTTTTAAAAATAAAAACATTGGAAGAAATATATTTTGGGGTCAAATTTCAGACTTGTACAGGAGATGACAACTCCTATATCTTTTTCTGCTCTATGGTGTACACAGAGGGGGCCAGATTATGGCCCCGGTTCTGTTGGTGTAGGTCCAGAGAACTTCATTGATCTCAAATGATTTACGCTTGTGTAACTGGAAACAATTCCATTGAAGATCGAGCTTTTCTGAATTTACATAGTGTAAACTGAGGGTAGAATTTGGACCAATATTTTTAGAAGGCAGATTTTCAACTCCTTTTGGTAAATTCAATTCTGAATATTCACAATGAAGATGCACAGTGGTGCGTAACATTGCTGGGCCTTCAACTATGTAACCGTAACAAATATTTTTTCCATAAGATGTCAGTGTGCTGCAAGAATTTACATGTATGTTTACGAAGTGCCATAAAAACCAGATGGAAGTCCTTCTTCTGCACCATCACCAAATCTGAGTTCAGCATGTAACTTAATACTTTGGTTTGCTGAGAGCAAGAGGAACTGGTGCACTGCTGCAGTTCTGTGTATTTTATACCGCAAAACAATAATTACCACCCTTCGGTGTTTGTCCTTTAGTGAAAGCTTCCCAGCAAGGCAATGAAAGATGAATGGAACCAGAAAATCATTGACCTATGTCCAGCTGATCAGAGGCCTTATTCTTCTCTAACTAGCTCCTGTCTTGTGTCAGTGCGATTCTGCTGACCCACAGAGCTACTCCCCTTTTACACAAGTGTAAAAGAGAAAAATGGGGCCCAAGATATAAGTTCTCTTCCATCTGTTTGAAATGATAGATGGGGAAAAGTTTTAGATAATATCCTGGTTCTTGCTTTCTTGCACGCAAAATAGATACAATCAAAAATAGGAGAAAATAATTGATCCTTTTGACTAATGTAGTATCTTGGAGGACTTTCCCCGTCCTGATTAACCCAGCTATGACAGTCGTTGAGGGAGAGCTAAGCATGGCCATTGGAGGTAGAAAGTTTTGTATGGAAAATGCGTGCCTTGGTTTTTGTTGGTTAATTGCTCATAATTTTCTGCCACGGAATTATTGACTTTTTTCAGGGGATGAGAGGGGAAGAGGGAGGAGAGGGGACAGTGAAATTTAGGCAGGCTGACAATTATTCCCGACAAAGCATGCAGAAATGTGAAAAGCCCGGTTAGTATGAAAAAACACACTTGAGAATATCGCCAGAGAAGATGGGTTCAAAAGTTGCATACGCTAAGAAATGAGTTCAGGGCCAGAGGCCATTAACTTTAATAGGGAATTTTGCCTAACTCAGGGCTGTATTATGCTGCTGCTGTATATAAAAATTTAATACCTTAAGATTTGGCCCTTAACATGAGGCTCAACGTGTGCATAGAGTCAGTCTCGTGCCAGTGCTTTTTTCATCCTTGCTACAAGCTGTCAGGGACCTCTGATGGATGTGTTCCTGGAGTGGAAGTTGCCTGCCCTTGAGAGTTATGATTGCAGACATGCCGAAAGGAAAACTGCCACACCCCGGTTTGACAAGCTTATTTTTTCCCCTGCAGCATTCAGCTCCACAAATGTGTGTCAGTGAGCTGTATTTTGGAAGTGCTGAGAGGCCCTAGTGAGGATCAGAGCCCTGAAGTGCTGGGTGCTGTACGTCGTAACCATGGAGCTCCTCGGCTCGAAGCATGGGTGTAGGCTCTTTGCTCATCATATCATTTATTAAGTTGTGCCTTAGTAAGGAGCAGCTTTCAGTTCTGGATTTGCTACTAAAAGCCTGATCCAAAACCCACTGAAGTTAATGGAACGTCCTGTTGGCGTCTCTGGGAGTTGGATCAGAGCCTTATGCCAGACAATTGGGCTGTCCCTGTTCAGAACTGGCTAAATAGGAAAGAACTTGTGTTCTTTCTCCTTCAAAGGAGATGACTTCAGGGGCTGAGAATATTTATTTCTCTCAGGATAACAGTCATGCTTGGATAGTTCAGATGTTGCCTAATCCTTTTTCCTTCTCTGGTTTCAGTTCAATTTTTAAATCCAGAAATACATGTAATAATCCATAAATCTGGGATTAGTATAACATTATATGTTCCTTGAAAGCCTTTCTGATCTCATAGTTCATTTAATCTTTTATTAATGTTAACTACTTCATGTACTCTCAAGGGGCGCTGGAACAATTTGGATAGTGAGGAGGCTGAGCACCATTGAACCAAACTGTAAATCCTGTATCTATGATGGAAACCACTTCAAGCCAGGAGGTGTGGCAGCAGCCCCAGCATCCCTAGTTCCAGCACCTCTGGCACTGTCCAGCAAGCCCAGGAAGGGCATCTTGAAAGGCAACCAAACTAGAATGATACAAAAATCGTAAGTATGAGTTTGTCTTTACTGCAAAAACCATCTTCTGTTCAGTGCATATCATCTGGCAGACAAAGAGCATTTTATGTTATTGGGCTTCAGAACTGTCAAGAAGAAGCACTTACTGATGTGACTTTGACGGTAAAGAAGGGTTGTTGAAAGATGTATTTTGGGAATGGAAGTTGCCCGCACTTATCAGTGATGATTACAGACATGCCCCCACCTTTCCCAGGGCCAGGGAAACCTCATGGATCCATTTTTTGGCCTCATCTGGAATCTTATAAAACAACAATAAAAGCATTTTGGAAAATGGCCCCTTTGCTGTTAAATAGGTTGTCATTGTGAAAAAGCCAAATTTCCTCCTCTGGCAAACCCAGGACTTCGCCCAGATCATGAAATGTCATAATTTTTGCTACAAAAAAGCAGTGCTGCTGCCCATGTCACCATTACCCTGTAAATTGCACATTTTCGATAATACTCCATGTAAATTGTAAAGCTGCTACATTATGTCAACTCCTCCTATCTGGACCCCAACTGCATGCTCTATTGTTATGGTAAATGGTGAGTACAAATTCTGACCCTGTCTGCCACCTGGCAAGTCTATAATATATTTCCACTATGTACCTGCAAGTGCTTGTTGTAAACAGAACTCCAAACCAGGTAGTGATCTGTTCCAAGTGTATCCTGTAGTGAGGAAACACTGTCCAGTCACATAGGACATGAAAAATAATGTCTGTTCTCTGTTATGCTCTAAAGTTACGAAGGGCGAAGAGGCAGTGTCACTTGCTTGTGACAGGAGGAGGAATTCAGTCCAGGTTATTGTAGACTTCATGGTGGCAAGCCCCTTAGAAATAATTAAGATAAATAGAAAAGACCAGATCCTCTGCTCCACTGCCCCTTTACGCTGCTGGTCAGAAAGAGACGCAGAGTGTTTTGATTTGCAGAAATCAGGGCAGAACTGGTTCTGTATATATTGTGCCCCAAGGGGTTAATTTTGCCTATGTGGCAGAACATGGTTCTGCCCACAGCCCAGTGTAGGGGGCATGGCAGAAGTATTCTTGGCTGCTGAATGTCCCCATGAATCTGTTCAGCTCTGGAGCTCAGAGCAGCTCTGGGGTTGGGTTGACCTTTGGCAAGGTCAAGGACATAGGAGGTCTCAAAGGGGCTGAAAGCCACTGGTGCTCCACTCCTGATCCTGTGCTTAGTGTAACTTGGCCAGAATGGAGAACCTGGCCCAAAACTTCAGCTAAACTTGTCAGATGCAGAAGTTTTATTAAAGTGGAAATTAATCTTGTGTAGTTAACTTTCCTGCCAAAACAAACTGGTTCAGAGAAGGTCATTGTCTCGGACAGTACCATTGCTATGATAACATTGACATTAGATCCAGATGGAGAGAGGTTTTGTCCAATCGGCACAGAGGGAACCAATTAGAACACACATTATTTTCCAAGGAATTCCATTTTCAATTTCCTTCCCTATTATGCTGCTTATCTGTAAGCGTGAACTCTCTGCTGAATTCACTCTGATATTTCTTTTCACTAAGTCTCTTGAACTTGCATATTTTCTTTTCACTTCATCTTATTTTCACAATTTTATTTTTAGCTCTGGATGGTCCACAATGACCGTGAGAGCACCAAGCTATTCAAAACTCCCACATTCCTATCCAGTACAATCAGGTGTTTTCCAAACAGCATAGTTGAACACAGATCCTAGGCTGCAATGTATTTTGCTTCCCAGGATTGGTGTGTCTTCTGCACAGCATCTGAAATTCAATTTCCTTAGGTCATTTTACATTTTTTTTTTTGGTCTTTGATGTTCCTCCCTCTTACAGTAGCAAGAATACGATAATGGAAAAAGGTCTTGTGCTGTGTTCCTCTGACACTTCATAACTCAGCAGAGTATAAGGCTGGGAGAGCAATCAAGGAACACTTTGATTTGGTTCTGCCATCATTGGTGTTGATGATTCAGTAGGTGTCCCCCATCTCTCCATTATAGAGAGGGCTGCTGAAGGGGGCTGTCTTTCAGTCGAGATGTAAAATTGAACACTTTGTGATGGTTAACAATCCAGTTGCAGATCTGAGAGGAGAAGGGGTCTTGGACCATGTTACATTCTTCCTACCTACATTCTGCCTGCAGTTTGAATTGAATAAGCTATTTTTCTTTCCTTCCTGTCCCAACATCCTATGTCATGCTAGGAAATAGCTGCTGTGTTTCACCTCATTGATGTCTGCTTCATCAATGAGAGGAGCGCTAGCTTGTCAAGCAGTTTTGAGTCTGAAATGCACTTTAAAAATGCCAAGTGCTACTATTAGTAAGCAAAGCGTATTATGACCCGTGCCCAACTTCGGGGTAAATTGATGGTATGCAATCACTCCAAAAATGGAATACTTTTGATCTTTTCTGATTTTTTTCCCCTTAATTTTAAAAAAATCTGATATGACAAGGCCAACTTTCCTCCTCTGACAAATGCATAACTTTGCTCAGGGTGCGACTTCCTTACCAAACTTTTGTATGTGTTTTTTCCCAGCACCTAGGCTCTTCCACAAGTATGTACATGTATGTATGGCAGTCATGCGTACAGCAAACAGAAGAGCGTGAGAATTAATTTGCTCTATAAAGAGGGGACCAGAAGTTATTTTTTATTCCATGACCGTTAAAGCAGAGTTGGCTATTTTTAGTAGATAGCTTCACTATTGCAATCAGTATGAAAGATGCAGTCTCTTGTCAGCCCTTGGTTCATGGGAAGGTGGGAAATTACAGCTTGCTGAGTTTTACTTACAAATACTTCTGCTCTAGTTTCCTCTTAGTGGGCCAAATTCTCATTTCAGTTCTATTGGAGTAAATCTAGAGTGACTCCCCTGACTTACTCTGGATTTACACGGATGCAAGTGAGATCACAATCTGGCTGTGTCTGTATACACGATGCCCACGTTTCAGCTGTCCTTTGCGGAGGACTGGCTCTCTATAGTGTGGGCCAGTAAAAGGAAAGCCACACTGTACTGTATGCCTATTAGTTTTAATGATGGACTTTCAAATTCCAGAGTTCTCTTAGCCATATTAGAGAATAAGACTGAAACATACACTGTGTGCTGCGTACAGAATGAGAAATGCCAGGGTCAGCTGGATGCTGGATCAATCCTATCCACAAGTACTCAAAACCAGTAGGAACTACTGTATCGTTTTGAGATGGTTCTGAATATCTATGGCTTACCTTCGAGGGAAGGGAGGTGTCGTGCTTTTCTGATCCATGGGGTGCAAGTTTCAGGGAATTTTTAAAATGTTGAAAAGCCTCAGATCAGTGTGCCTGTGTGGAGAGGATTGTGAGTGCTGCTACACTGTGGGAGATGGGAATTCTGGACTCCCCAGCTATTTTCTGAAGCAGAGAAGGATAAAGAAGGGGTGAATTTGACACCAACTGACTGAATCATCTGACCTAAGGAATGTTTTTAGGAAAAGAAACCTTCATGGAAAGTGTTAGCATTTCCTTCGGGAAGTGATTGGATTGCATTTATTTATCTAGCTCTCCTATCAAGATGTGGGAAGGGAAGGCTGCAGGTTCTCCAGAATATCGCATCTCCATTTGGTACTCAGTATTTACAGGAAATTCACTTGATTGCCTTGGCATATCTTCTTTTTCTGATCTTCCCCCAAAACCACTGTCTTCTGTTCTAAATCTGAATTAGAGGGCAAATACAGACAAGTAAGCCTTCCCCTCCTCCCCCACAAAAAACAACAACTGGCCTGTTCTCTACAGAAGTGGTACATGTGTGTTGTTGAATCATGTGTGATGTGATGATCTTATTTTTCTTCCTCAACCTCTCTTCCCCAACCCCTGCAGAAGCCTGGAAGACAAATATGTCTCTGTTCTTGATGAGATTCACAAGAGCAGGACACACTTCAGAGCCAAACCTACATGCATCCTGATGCACGTGTGTAAGATAGGTTTTGCACGTGCACACACTCCAGTTGGATCTCTCCATCAGCTTCTCTGTAGATCTTCTGCCTAGAACCTTCCCCCATCACCCTCCCTTGGGGCTCCCTGCTACAGAATTAAAGCAGTGAGGGTTGAGTTCATGGCTAATTTAATACTGTGTTGGGAGGATTTGATTGGCTAACGATTTTCCTGAACAAGACGGGAATAGATAGCCTAGTCTTCTTGAAGTACACAGCAGGAAGTGAGGTTATACAGCAACGCATAAGCTTTGAGTACTTGAGGCACTCGGTATTGTCTTATTGCAACACAATAAGATTGATGTGAGTTTCCTGGAGCTACCACCCAGCTTGTCCCAGATGGTATAAAACTGGATCCTCTTACATCCCTAGACTTGTTTTGTACACACAGTAAATCTTGTTCTGAGCAGCAGATGTGCACCTTTGTCCATGCACACATGAGATACTTGGGCCCATCTGCTAGAGTGGTGCAGTGTTATGTGTAATCAGATGTCTGTGCAAAGCAGGCGTATAAAATCTAGAGCTAACTTGAGGCTGACTGCAAATGTCTGGTACTCAGATTTTACTGACTATGAAATTTAGCTTAAAACTAGTAACCCCCTGCCCAGCTCCTCACCCATTGGATTAAAATAGCAAGAACAGGCCAGGGACACAGGGGTGTGCGTGATAGCTGGATGGCTGCAGAAAATTGGTTAAATGCCAGCTTTCCTGAGGAAATGTGTGTAATTCCAACATTACAGGGCTGGTCAGTTGGAGGCCATAGATATAGGAACAGCAAGTTACATTGAAAGAAGCTGAAATGAGGTGGCAACAAAAGGGCAATACCTGTTTTTTTAACTTGTAGAGGGAAGAGAAATTAGAAAACAAGTTCAAAAGGATTTGACTCTCACTCTCTGGGCTTTAAGTGACAGTTAGAAAGGAAACGCTAGGAAGAGGTCGTCTCCCTGCCTAAACCTCTGCCATAAGAAGTTTGCTGTGATGGTTTCCAAACCTCAAATGCTTTTGTTGGGCTAATAAAAGATAGAAGAAGAGAAAGAAAAGATGTAATGAAAATGGGCCTTCTGAAAGCAAAAAACCCTTGTGTGGCTCATTTCCCTGCATGTTTCAGAGGTGGGTCTGAACCAGAGCATCAGATATGGACCCCTGTCAGCTTTAGAGTAGATCAGAACAAAATTCAAATCTGTGGCTCAGAAAATCAGGTGAGATATGATGTGGTAAACCTCTCTTCCTAGCAGATAAAGAGGAGGGTCTTGCAGGATGCTCTGAAGATGATCAGATTCCGGAAAAGCCATGTCCTCTCTGGAATTTCATTCCATAGCCCAAAATCCCTCAATTTGAGGGCCTTTTTTAATTTGTTAAAACTACTGGGTTAGGTAAATGCTCCAGGGACTCTGACTGTTCTAGCTCCTTTTTAGGCAGGGATCTTGTTTTGACTATTTTTTTGTGATATGTCCAGTTAACTTTTGTGTCTGTGTGATTGAAAAATTATAAGGTGGAAAATTCACAGCCCTGGAAAATTCAGTGTTACATATAGGTAGGGGTAAAGTTGCTAATTAAGACAGAGTCACTGCACAAGGGAAAATTGGATGAAAGAATTCTAAAGCTCTCTGATTTGATATAAGAAGAGAATAATTAGCTTTGCTGAACTTCGAGCTAAGGCAAGTCTAGGTAGGAATTCAGGATTTAGTACTGAGAAAATGCTCAAAAGAAGGTCCTTGGGGAACGGAGGGGACTGCAAATCACAGAACAAATGTCACTGCTGGAATCTCTTAAAAAGGAAAACAAGCACAGCACTCTTTGGGCTTGCTTTGTTCTGTACTGGGACAAGAAAGTAGAGTTCCTGGGCCTGATTCTCATTGCTCTAGCAGTGGAAAGGGGTCTTAAAATCAATCTAAATTACATGTACCCCAGTCTGTGGTCCCTTTCCACCACCAGAGCCACGCAAAAGGCTCTTAGGGTAAATGAGAATGAGGATCCCCAAATAATCAAAATAACCCAGGAAGGAATTTCAAATCCAATTGCACAGAAGAATGGATTATAAACCAGGGAAAGAATTATAGAAAAAGCAGCATTTCTTGTCTAGCTCCCCTGCAGACCCTCACACATGAGCAAATGGCGTTCGATAGATAAGTACTGTAGTGATTGACGTACTCAGTTGATATTGGGAATTGTAGACCTGATCCTGCACTATGGCAGCAAATAGGAGTTTTGCCATAGACTTCAGTGGCATCAGTGCCTTATAGGCATGTGCCATGTGACTACCAGAAGCGTCAATATACACCCAAAAGAATTACCAAGTAAAAGAGTTATCTAATCCATCTAGGTTCTTAGGGGAGGTTGACACTTACAATGCTGCATTGGTGCTGCTGTAGTGCTTAAGTGAAGATGCTCCTATTTTGACAGGAGAGCGTCTGTCAACATAGTTAATCCACCTCCGTGAAAAGTGGTAGCTGTGTCGAGGGGAGAAGCTCTCCTGTTGTCAGGGTGCCCCCTACATGGGAGGCTAGGTTGGTCTAACTACATTGCTCAGGATTTTTCACACCCCTGAGCGATGTAGTTACACCGGTATAAGTCTATAGCGTAAAGCTGGGCTTATGTGACTCCCGTCACCACTAAATTTTCAGTGATCTGCCAGGGTCGTGGTTGAAACAGACCTTTGAACCTAATGAATTTCTAAAAATCCAGTTAAGGCACTGGAAGGCTAAAGGGTCATTGATGAAGGCATTTTGCTGCCTATTATAAGTTTATTTGTGGAATTCTTCCATCAATCTAGCACTGTCTACACAGGGATTTAGATCAGTTTAACAACGTCGCTCAGGGCTGTGGATTTTTCACACCTTTGACTGATGTAGTTAAATGGAACTAATTTCCTGGTGTAGACCAGACTTTACAACGAAAGGGTTGTTAAAGGAATCAAGCCGGAGAGCTAAAACCATGGCCTAGATAAGGAGCATTCCAACAAACACTCCTATGCAAGAGCTGGGATTCTAGTTGTGAAGAGGCCCCATGCCTGGTGACAGAGCTGTTAGCCAAGGCTGAGAAGAGAGACACAGGGTCTGCAGCAGCCAGCCTCCCAGCCTGGGCTGACAGATTTGGGCTAGCGGGTATTGTGCTAGCACTCTAAAAATAGCTGTGTAGCCAGCACTTTGAAGTTGTGGCTCGGGTTGGAGCATGGGCTCTGAAGCCTACAGACGCGGGGGTCAGGTGGTTTTTTCCATCAATTTTTAGAGTAATAATGTTGGTCCCATTAGTCCAACTCTATCAGGCCAGGCTGTGTAGACAGATTCTTAGCCAATACAGGACTCTGGACCTAGAAAAAGGGTGGTGGGGGGGGGGCGGTGAGCTGAGAGAGGCTGCCTACGGAGTGTCTGCAAAAGCTGCCTGGTTGGCCAGAGGACATGCAGACAGAGAGCGGGCTAAGGAGCAGGACAGCCTTCTTCTCCCAGTCGGAGCTGCGGGTTAACTGGGCTCTGGGGAGCTTACGAAAACCGGCCTGCAGTGAGGAAGGTGTAAGACAGATCCAGGCCTAGAGGCCAGTTGGTGTTTAACCCTTAGCACTACCTGCCTGCTACCGCTGGGGGACAGAATCGATAATGCTTTGTTTGGAAGGTGCAGTGTGTCTCCATCCCTTTAACCAGTCACTGGTCACAGGTCCCCAGAGCTAAAGGGCTCACAGGTACCACACACAACTGGGCCTGCCATGTTAAGGGTTGTGAAATGATGCTGCAGCCCAGACACCAAGTCTCAGTGTTTGGACTGCGTGGTCCAACCTGAGTGAGATGCAGGAAGCCAGGTCTCCACTGATGATTTTCTTTCTTCGATGCTTCTGTGAGCAGGAGATGTTAAAGGCACAGAACTATAATCAACGGGGCCCTTCTGTGTATCCAAAAGCCCCCCCCCCCCCGTTCCTCCCCAGCAGCAGCAGCAGCAGCAGCAACAACAAAAAAACTTTCTTCAGAATGAAACTGATTTAGAAAAATCCTTTCTAATCATCAGTGCAATCACTCTTGCTCAACTAGGTGTGTCATGATTGCACTCTAACACATGCCCTGGTATGTCTTATTGTTTAATTGGTACTTGGCACATCCTTCATAGGAGCTTGCCTGGGACCCACTGGAGATAAACTCATCCTCCATTAACGTCATCTGGAAGTTTTTATGGGGTGGATGAAAAATATACATGGGACAAATAATTGTTTTATGTCTTAGGGAAGTGAGACCTAAGAGGCCTCCCAGGCACGCAGTAAGAGAATCATCATCCATTAATATGAAGGTATAATCTGTCTCTCATCCTCTTTAACATAGGGCTATGGGACCCTTTCTAGGTAAACATAACTTTCAGCTGTCTTCCTGGCACATTGGAGAAGGGCAAATCTACCTCCTTGGCAGATTATAATGATAAACGTTAGTCACCCAATTTAGGGAAAAATATTGTTTTCTCCTAATTAAGCAAATTGTTGCAAGCTAGGTCGCTGACTGCTGGGGAAGTTACAGTTTCTGCCTTCTAGACTTGCTGACAAGAGAATAGATTTATCTTCAATTCAGATCACTGGAGACAGTTCTCGGTATTTTATTACCATATGCAACTCTGTGGATGCCACTAACAGATTAATGAAGCGGGGGCGGGGACTCTGCAACAGACTATGCGTGACAAATATTAATTATATTTCATTTCATATGCAGATGATGCAATCAGCTATGCAACACTGGAGATAATACTTTTGTCTAGGTTTGTTTTTTGACCTTGAAAGGCCATGTATTATTTTCCTCCTCCTTGCCTGTAAATCAGAATTCATATCTTAATTACATTCTGTGATTTGAGTTTCCTTTCATATGCGCAGATTAGCTAACGTTAACATGCCGAATATACAAGATAACGATGTACAGGATCAGTGTAGCTTTAGCCTTGAATTGTTGCTTTTCAAGACCCAGCATAGTCCATTTGACCTTAATGATGTCCAGATACCATCAGCTTCTCCTCATATTTCAGGGCAAAAATCAACACCTACCTACCTGAGGTCAGGAAGGAACTTTACCATTGGGCAGGTTATTTTGCACTTGACCACTTATGAAGTTTCTTGCACCTTTCTTTGAAACATCTGGTACTTCCCACTATGGGGAAGGAAATGGGAATTACGGGTCTATTGGTCTAACATACTGTGGTAACTGCTTTGATCCACCGTAGGAAGCATTTAGTAGAGCTGGATGGGAAATGGTTTTCCTTTAACATGAACATTTTTGAAATATCAGAAGATTTTCTGGTCCTGAATCGGGCCAAACTACAGAATCTTTAAATGTTCAGAGATTGAAAATGCAGACAAAATTTCAGTTTGGGCTAATCAAAACATTTGATTTCAACCATTTTTTAAATTACCATTATCTTAAATTTCAAAACAAAAAGTAGTGTTGAACCAGAAAATTGGAATTTTTCATTCTTGATCATTTTGAAACTATTATTAAAAACTTTTTATTTAAAAAAATGGTCATATTTCTGTGAAAAAGCTTTGGTTTTGACAAATTGGCATTCAACCCCCCCCCCCCCCGCAACCAAAAGAACAGAAAAACAACCACTGTCAAAATTCCCAACCAGCTCTAGCATTCCGAGGCTGGGGATTATGGAGATAAATCCTGAGGTGCCTTTCCCACTCTCAGAAGAACGAAGAGCATCTAATTGTGATGCATAAAGTACGAGATCAAGGCAACATAGACCCTGTGCTGAGGCCTCTGAACAGCCCATATGCCAGAGAGACACCTCGTAGCTCATTTCAGGGGCAGAAGTGTTGGTGTGTTGGGAATGCTAGAAGTATGGTCAGTGGGCTTTCATACAGCCACAGTTCCATAGGAAGCAGGGTTCTCAACTTCCTAATTTTTGTAAACTGGCCCTGTCTCTTCCCCCAAGGCCCTGCCCCCTGCCCCACCTCTTCCCCCCAGGTCCTGCACCTGCTCACTTCCCTTTCCTCTCCCATTCCCTTGTTGCTTGATCTTCTCCACCTCTCTCCCCACAGGTAGGCTCCTTCTGCTCCAGGGCTGGGACTGGAGCTGCAGCCTGACATGGAGCCTGCTGCCTGCCTGCCCATGAGATGCAGGTAATAGGTGGTCCTGGCTGAGCGAGAGATGACATGGGTGGATGACCTAGTGCCTTCCCCCCGCACACACCCCTATGGTAACTGGACTTTTGATGTCCAGAGTACATTTGACCAGACACTGCCAGGTCCCCTTTTCGACCAGACTTTCCAGTTGAAAACTGGACACTTGGTAACCCTATAGGAGGTTGGGCAGTGGGTCACGTACACTTCTCCTCTCCTGAACCAGCAGTAGTTAGTTAGTACCTGGCTGTGGGGGGTATCCTGCAATTTGCTTCTGGCTTGTGGGCCATAGAGTCAGTCCCGCAGTGCTCCCTGACTGTTCCAAAGGCATTGGGGGGCTAGAATATGGTTGCCTCGGCCAGGTTGAATAGTGGCTTATGCCAAAAATGGTGTGTCCACTGGCATCACTGGAACTATTGATGGAGTAAGGTGCTGCTCGGAGCAAGGTAGGGAGTCAGAATCTGGGCCTATAATTGGGCTGTACATGTGGGTCCAGGGCTGAGCCCCTCATTAGTCATGTGGCTTTCCCCTGTGGCGGTGATAGTGCATAGCATGGGCAAATGCGCTGTTTTGTTACAGTATTTTAATGCACAGCATGGTGACTATTGCAAATAACTAGACATTGAGTGTTGAGTCAAGACTTTAATAGTGTCTCTCTGCAGACACTTGTCCTCTAATAATTGCTGGAGAAACACCAGGGAATGCTCACATACTTGGAATAGACTGAGCAGGCTAAGCTAGCAGCTGGTATAACTCCATTAACCTCATTGGAATTACACCCACCAGGGCTGAATTTGGGTCAGTGGCGGTTGTCAGTTGCACATCACTCAGTGAATGGCATTTCTCCACGCCTGGCAGCACTATTATTCTGCCCCTGCTAAAATGAAAATTACTGTGTCAAAGGGTAATCTTCAGTACCGCTACACGCAACCTCCTGCCTTTATATTATGGGTCCCCTCCTAACACTCTTTACCTGATAATTATACAGCTGGCACTTTGTGAAAATAATGCAAAAGGCTTAATATGTCAGCATGTGTAGTTATTTTAATGTTCCTGTGAGGATGTCTGCCATTTCTGCACTGAAAACTGAGGGCTGAACAGTCTTGGAGCAATTCTGTTTTCTAAATGCCTGAGCATCTTGTGTCCTCAGCAGTACAACTCAGTTCAGCGGGGTTTGATTGGCATGGCAAGCTGCTGGAATATTGCCCAAGTGTGCGTAAAAAAGGGGGGAAAGCGAATCACACCTCTCAGGTATCTGTCAGAAGTAGGTCCGACTCTCCCAGCATAGCATTACATGCTGCATTTGGGGTTGGATCCCCTGAGTCAATTCTAGATCCACAGCAGGTTGCTACATAATGCCATGCCAACTCTGTTATCTCTCTCCTTTCCGCTCCACCCCCAAGCTACACTGTGTATTATATGGCACACAGTAAAGTGCACTGGACAACCAACACATGATCTGCACAAAGTAGATGAGGTCTCTGAGGGCAGGAGCTGGAATTGCAAGGTTGCCCCAGATCTGCCATGCTACTCGTAGGCAACTACTAGTTTCTCTTTTTGTTGTGTGCTTCCACCATCAGTGGTAGAACTGCAGTTTTTAGGCTAGATTCTGTAGCATGACAGAAGGGCTGGAAGATAGGGATGGGGGCGTGCGAGTTCTGTTATTAGAATGAAGAGGCTTGTGGTTGAAACACCCTTAGTTTAATTGGATCTAGCACTGTCCACACAATTCAATTAAAATGAACATGGTTCACTTTTTCTCTGGTTTGTAGGAAATGTGGCACTTCTAAGATGACAAGGCTCAGGGAGTCTATTTTGCTTTCAGTATTTAGAATAATTACTATTCTAAGCTGAAGGGACTAAATGAGTTTAGTGGGCATAAGGGACCTCTAACAGTGTGTTTGTTTAGGTTTAAAGCTTTTAGTAATTTTGCTTGAGAACAGTCTCCTTTACCTGCATGCCTCTGGACCAATAGAAGTCAATTCCTCCAGCGCATACAGGGAAATGCAGTCAACAGGAGAGCTGAGCTTCTCACTTCTGGAGTAAGCCTGTGCTCATTTATAGGTCAGTTATGAATAAAAGAGGATGAAGCTGGTGGCAAATAGACCGGTGGCCATAGGTGAACCAAGTCGTGTGTTATGACTGACAGAATGGCAAAGAGAAAACAGAAACGTAAGAATGGCCAGAATGGGTCACACCAATGGTCCTTCTAGCCCAGTGTCCTGTCTTCTGACAGTGGCCAATGCCAGGTGCTTTAGAGCAGGGGTTCTCAACATTTTTCTTTCTGAGGCCCCCTCAACATGCTATAAAAACTCCATTGTCCACCTGTGCCACAACAACTGGTTTTCTGCATATAAAAGCCAGGACCAGCATTGGGGGTAGCAAGCAGGGCAATTGCCGGGGGCCCTGTGCCACAGGGGCCCCCAGGAAGCTAAAGTTACACAGACTTCAGCTTCAGTCTCAAGAGGCAGGGCTCAGGGCCCCGGGTTTCAGCCCTATGCAGTGGGAATTCAGCTTTCTGCCCTGGGCCCCAGTGAGTCTAACACAGGCTCTGCTTGGCGGACCCCCTGAAACCTGCTCGTGGCCCCCAGGGGACCCTGGACCCCTGGTTGAGAACCACTGCTTTAGATAAACTGAACAGAACTGGCAATCATCAAGGGATCCATTCCCTGTCGTCCAGTCCCAGCTTCTGGCACTCAGAGTTTAGGGACAGCCAGAACATGGGGTTGTGTCTCTGCCCAGTGTGGCCAATAGCCATTGATGGACTTATCCTCTGTGAAGCATAAGAGGGGAGTAGTGTGTAAAGTTATCCAGAGAAAAACTAAAAATAATAGCACTATACACTTACAAAGTACTTCTCTTCTGGGAATATCACAGCACTTTATAAATAATAATAAAGCCTCTGAACAGCTGTGTGAGGTAGGTATTTTTGTACCTGTTACATGTGGAGAAAATAAGCCACAAATAAGTGACTTGTCTGAAGTTACACAGCAAGTCAGAAACAAGAGTCAAAACTAGAGCTTGAGTCCTGGCACTTAGCTTGCTGAGAGAACTCAAAATCTGGACTGCAGACCATGTATAATACAAACTTTATAAAGGACCCATACAGCGAAGGTGCTATACAGTCAATTCATAATTTAAAAAAATACCCCTTTAACTAACCATGCATGCAGTGTTTGTGTGTTGCAGTTGCCTTCCTGTCATATGGAAAGCAATCTATTCACCAGGATCAATATGTTTTCAACATTATAAGGTACACATTTTTACCAGTGAGAATGATAAACTATTGGAACAAGCTACCAAAGGAAATGGTAGTTTCTCTCTTTTGATGTCTTCAGATCAAGACTGGATGCCTTTCTGGAAGGATACGTTCTAGCCAAAAACAAATGATGCTTTAGTTAGACAAACTATTGGGCTCAGCATGGGGGTTGCTGGCTGAAATAAAGTGGCCTGTGATGTACAGAAGGTCAGACTAGATGATCTTCTGGACTTAAACTCCATGAATCTGTGAATAGATATGTTTTTGCAGTTACCACTAGCTAGTTAAAAAAACCAAACAAATGATTCTCAGCAAGTCCTTGCTACCCAAACAGCCTCTCATATTTATCATTGCTGTATTTGCATAGCATTGGGTTTGGAATTTGAATTTGCCTCATTTTCTGAGCTGACTTACTGCTCACCTAAACCAAAGGGACAAATCTTGACTAATGCAGCACTTTTTCATTAGAAATTATTTTTCTTTCTATGAGTTGGACATAGGAAAGCAGCAAACCAATTAAGAGTGCAGCAAACTGTGACCAATCCCGGTTTAGGCATGATATTACACTTTTATTTAACAAAGCTGTTAAATATTTAGTCTAACACACCGAAAGGATTTATTGGGAAAACATTGTAGGTCAGTTGCACTGCTGTACGCCCTGGGCTGTATTTAATGCTGGGACAGACATCGGCTGGATAGAGAATGAAGCGAACATTTAACTCTGTACGTAGGTATAGATATGGAATAGGTGGGGATATCTTTAAATGTCCCACAGCAAATCTGGAGCTAGTAAAGTATGTGAATTCTCTTAATATTTAAACTGAACAACCCTTGGCCAGTGTTCCAACTTTTTATTAAAATCTGCACGATTCAAATTCTTTGTCCACGTTGCTATTTCTCTCTCTTTTTTTAGCTCTTGGTGTTTACAAATGTCATCACCTAGAGCTTTCCCATGAACTCTCTTGAACTTCAAACAATGGCAGTGCTTTATTGTTATAAACAATTGAACTACAGATTCTAAATGTAGCTGTTAAACACTGTTGTACTGCTGGAGAGGCCGGCGTGGTCCAGTGGATTAGGGCACTGGATTGAGCTTCACCAGACCAGGGCTGTGGGGTCGATCTGTTCTGTTACCTTGTTTCTCCTCCTACTCTTTGTCTGTCTTGTCTGTTATTAGTATTACGCATAGACCAGGAACCCACTGTGCAAAAGTACCGTTTGCCCCAAAGACCTCGCTTAGATTGAGAGTGCTTGAGGGCAGCTAGTGTCTCTTACTACACGTGTTTGTACAGTGTCGAGCATAATGGCGCTCGGATTTCAGCAGAGGCCTTGAGGTGCTGCCATCATACAAACAATAATAGTTTAAATGGACACTATCAACTTAACTACTACCCGGCCTGGCTGGCACTTTGTGCTGTTCTTTACACCTGTGGGAAGTAGGAGTAAAATGGTAACATTCAGACCTGGGAGCGTCTTACACCCAATTTGCTCAGGTGTATGGGACTCCTGAAGGGACAGGATGGTGGTGAATCAGGCCACAAACAATTACAAACAAATTTCCTTACGTCCATTTTTGTGGAGTTTTAAGGCTAAAGGAATTTTAAAAGTCTCATTTACTGTTTATTCCTTGATATATATTTACTGCTGCTGCTCCCTCCATCTCTCCCCATTTTCTCAGCCTAGACAACCAAAGGCAATGAGGACCATTCTATTTTTGTTTCTAGTCACTTTCACTCTCAGTTCTTAATTCTTCTTGGTTTCCTAACTGATATGGCAAATCCTACAGGGAATGTTTCTTGTCTTAAAAAAATCCAACCCAAACAAAACTGCTTTCATTGGAATTAAAACTAATACTCAAAATGTATCTAATTATAGGGCTAACAGCTGCATTGTACAGCTAATGTGTTGATGCTGGTCCATTCTCTAAAAATCATTGACTTCACAATAGGACCCTTGCTATAGAGCCCACCAGTCCACTATAAAATATATGGCCCAAAGCTATCCTGCCAAACTAATGTAGAATCTGTACTTTATGGTGTTTTATGGTATTTGAGAGAATACAGGTGCTGAGCCAAACCTTGCCCCTTTTCTTTTTGAGGCATAGCTCTTCATGAAGTCACTTGGAATTTTTCTAGAGCCAACGACTGCAGGATTTGACTCATTCTGTTCAATTGCTAACGTGTAATAAGAAACGTTAGCAGGATTCTAACCTCCTCACAGTCTTTAGTAAGGACTGAGATGTGGACTAACTTCTCTGGCACCAGCATTTTTTCATTATTCTTCTTGTATCCCTGTGTAGGCCCAGAACTCGTTTGCCTCACTCTCTGAGCTGATTTTAATACTATCAATAAATAAATTAAATTAAATGACTCGTGGCTTTGGTGTCTCTTCTCCCATTGTTTTGCTCAGATAACACACATTAAGGTTAACAGCAGTTATGCTCATGCCTTGAGACGAGGCTGCAGCTTATCAAGGAATGTATCAAAAGATGGTTTTAAACACTAGGCCTGTTTGTGCTCTCCTTCGGTCTCTCACTTGCACAGCATGAAGTCACTAGTGGGCAGGGAGGAGAGAATGCAGCAAAGAGTCACATTCTTGTTTTATCTTTTCGTAGATTGCTCAGCTACCCCCCGGGCTGTGACTGTGGAAACCTCAGCCCTGATGTTGCAGTTGGATTAGCGCCTGAATGCAAGCGTTTTCTTGCACTGATCCAATGGCAGGAGTGAGGCCCTAGATAGACTGGCATTACACTGATGTAAGTGGGAGCAGAATCAGGGCACCTTCATGTTAAACATGCTCTTGCATTACTGTTTCTTGCCATTGAACTCTATCTCCGAGTCTATGGCGATGGTTTACTTTAAGTTTCTTTTAATGGAAAATATACTAAATATACACAGCCTGCACGGACTTAAAAAGAACATGTTTGGTATTTAATTGCTTGATTAATTGTTGCCTGTGTGTGTTGGGTGGCATAATGTTTTCTTAACCCTCCAGTACCCTACGGAATGTTATTTTCATCACGAGCCGTATTTTCCTCTTCTGTGCACAAACAGACAAGATAGCATAAGAGCTCTTATCTGCAAAGAGGGAGGGAAAAAAGCCTTAGTCCCCATTTAATAACATAAGGTCAGCAGGTAACATATTCAATATGGCAAAGGAGCTTCAGAACCAGGTCAATAGGGTAGCTATAATTTTTAGCAATAAAAAAGCCTGTTTTTAATTACTTCTGTGAAATTGCTTGATCTATCCATGATTAAATATGCATTATGTATAACTAGGCAGTTTCTTTGTATATGGATCCATATTACATTTACCTGGCATCCTGCCCACACAACACATCTGATAATGTACGGCAGCTTTGAAGAAGTTTCTGTACCCTACCCTGTCTCCATTGAATGTATATAAATAGTGTCTCTCTGTCACCTGTGGGACTGAGTCCTTTGGAAACACATGGAAGCTTTTAGGAAGGGGAAATGATGGAGTTCTTGGGGTAGGCATGGGAAAAATAAACAATCAGATCATTCAGAGAGGGATATGCCTGGGGCAGCGGGGGAGGGAATCGCCTCTCAAGCCTTGTTTTCTCACAGCCTTGCCAGCTAACTATTTTGGCAGTGTGCAAAAGAAAAAAAAATTGCTCCTTTTAAAGTAAAGCCAGAGCTGATGTCAATATTTAAGTAATATTTTATTACAGTCTAAATGTACTTCTTGATTGAAAACATTTCCTAGAGACCTTCTGGAAAATCAGATTAATATATAATTCAAGTTTCTATAATAATTTTTTTAATAGCGGTTCTGACACTTCCGTTCATAGGCACAGGGCAAGGATTTGGGCTTTAAATATGTAATCCATGGGGTCGTTTGATGTAACTAATCGAACCTCAAATTGTATCTTAATTGGATTTAGAGGCATGGTTGTGAAACACAGCGTGTCTGGCAATAATCAGTTGTTTCCACTTTTATTTTCTAGCAAGTAGGATTTGTGTCTTGGAAGGACTTTGAGATTGGAGTTCCGTATCCATCAATGAATCTAGCAAAGCTCTTGATCTTTTGATATTACTGTACCAAGAGGCACTAGGTACAGCTTGCCCTTCGTCCAGAGCAGAAGCAAATTCTGACTTTACTTTTTCTGTCCTTTTTTTAAAAATTATGCAAAGATTTCACGTTACATTGATCTTCATGTTATGTTATGTTGACCTGTGCCAAAAGTGAGGAAGCAGTTACACAGACCTCAAGAGCAGTGGTTATGTTAATAGTCCACTTAACCAGAATGAATTTGAGCACCCATTTTGAAATATTCAGCATGAGGATAAGATTAGTCACTCACACTGGGTTGGCCTCCCACTGGAGAAATGTCTGCATAGATGTGTTGGGCTCCCCTCTTTAAAACTTATATCATTTGTACCTTTGTGTCGTCCAAGCCTGATTCAAACTGTGTAAATATTTGTATAAAGAGACATGGTGGTTATGCCTTAACTTAAATGAAAAATGACAGTACATTGAGAACGCGCGTGTGTGTGTGTGTGTGTGTGTGCGCGCGCATGACCACAGACCGCAAACAGATGAAAACCACTGGACGTGATTTAACAGATGTTAACATTCCAGAGTCTTCATGGTGAGTCTAATATCCCCAGCAGCCAGTGTTTCAGCTGTGATAAATGTAGGAATTTGACTCTTACTCAATTTCACAACTTTTCAATTATCCCATCATAAATGAGTCTGTCTTCCCTCCAGTTTAAGGCTCAGAATCTGCAGCTGGATCTGGGTGGCAGTTGTATCTGCTTGGAACCTGGCTGCTCAATTCTAATTGCAAAACCAACACCTATGTTAACACATGTAACATCCCACTGCATATGCAGTAAAGCCTTGCTAGCGATGGTATGACATGATGCCATTTGGGTCAGTATTTGGTTTAAGTTATGGCTCAGGATGAGGGCCAGAGCATGTGCTCTGATTCCAGTTGCAAGCTGTTCAGAAAATTTGAGCATCAAATATTTGGAATGTCTTAGGATTCATACACTTCAATTAATAAATATTAATTCCAGAAAGGAACATTACCATAATCTAGTCTGATCTCCTGCATAACAGAGACCATAGAATCTCACCCACTACTTGCCTCAAGCCCATGTCTCTGGGTGGAGCTGGAGTGTGAATTGATTTAAAGACTGCAAGTGAAGGGAATCCCTGAATTGTTCTGATGGTTAATTACCCTCAATAGCTGCTCTTATCAAATTTGCACCATCCCTGTGGAAAATCTTATGAGAACAGCTGTTTTTCAGACATTTTTGTGGCATCAGAGCTGCTACCAGAAAATTAGCGCCTTCCAGGTTTGCATGCATCCTGAAACAAAAAGCAAAAGGGATATATTTATATCTGTAGATTCAAACCCAAATAGTCCCTCTTTCCCTAGAAATCTAGAGGAATTTGGACTCAAAGTTCTGTTTCTGGGAGGGGTGCTGGTCTTCCTTTTACACTGAATGTTGCAGAATTGTATGCACAAGACCTGAGCAGTAGCAGTAGTACTTCATAAAATATTTTCGACTCCTGCAAAAAGACACAGACCATCTCTTTGACACGTCGATAGCAGCTGGTCATGCCAGGCAGAAAAGGACATAGGAAATGTGCAGGGCCGGCTCTAGCCATTTTGCCGCCTCAAGCATGGCGGCACGCCGCACGGGGTGCTCTGCCACTCACCGGTCCTGTGGCTCCGATGGACCTCCCGCAGACGTGTCTGCGGATGCTCCACCGGAGCCGCGGGACCAGCAGACCCTCTGCAGGGATGCCTGCGGGAGGTCCACTGGAGCCGCTTGCTGCCCTCTGGGCTACCAGCAGAGCGCCCCCTGCGGCATTCCCCCCCAAGCATGCGCTTGATGCACTGTGGCCTGGAGCTGGCCCTGCAAATGTGTGCAGGTCGGTTCACTAGAAGTTAATCCTGTAGCTCATAACCCACAGTAGGAGTTACATTTACAATCTTTGTAGTATCTTTCACATGATGGGAAATGGGACCCGCAGAGATTATTTTAAAAAATTGGGTTTAAATTAATTTTTATTAATATTCTAGTCAGATTAGCAAAAAAGAAGAAATGTACGTTTTCTTGTAGTAATTAAAATCAGCCATAAACATTGTATTATAACACTAGAGACATACTTCTGAGGTACATATTGGCTACTAGTTTCACTCCTTTCTTATGAGCTATAAATCTGAAAAGGCTTCTGCAATCAAACATCATAGTATGAAATGACTTAACATAACACAGAATCTTGACATCATTAGCTAAAACTAAGAACGAACACAGCTTTTCTTATCCCATGTGGCATCTTGAATTGGTCTGGAATTTAATTTGAAATGACAGGTTTCAAAATCCAATGGGTATGATTGTTGCCTAGGAAACTAATTTTGTTGTACAAATCTTTGGGGGAAGTGGGCTCCTACTGAGCAAACTTTCTCCTCCTGATTTATAGGAGGAAGTTGAGTGTTTGCATCTCTACCACTGCCAGTTACTTATGGGCCAAACTGCAGCTGCTCATCAGTGAGCCCTTCCCCAATGCAAAGGACTCTCTGGGCACTGTAGCTTCCGTGCTCAGAGTCCCATGACTTATTTGTATAGTTCAACTTGTTGGATGCCTGGGCCTCTGAGGCCCATCTTGTCATAAAGTCAGCCAATATCTTCCTGAGGCTCTAGAGGATCAGTCCTAGGGAAAACATTCCAGAGTAACACCTTTGGGAAGCTCCCAAATCTCTTCCTAGACTATTATCCCACCATGACTCTGTCACAATGTCTCCAGTAGAAGGCAGTCCATTTACATCAAATATTCCAGTGTCTGTGGCCAGGATTTCAGACCTGAGGGCCTAAATTTGGGGATGGAAATCCATTGACTTCAACAGGAGCTGTGAATGCCCAGCACCATTTAATGCAAGGCACCTGATTTTTATACCACCTAAACATGGATTTAGTGGCCTAACTATGCACTCAGGTTCAAAACACTTGCCCAGGATTTGGAGTGACTAGATTTCCCATTCAAGAGCTTTGCAAGGGCAGCCCAGTCCGAGTTTTCTTGCCTCTGGGTGATGAGTTGCTCAGGGTTGGAATGACTTTGATAATCACGATTTGCTGAGGGTAAGTTTTTCTCTCTGGTGAATCAGGGTTCCCATTTCATGGAGGAGGGAAGAAGTATTAAAATGACATCTGTTCCAACCTAAGGAGTCCTCCATGGGTGACTGTTTTTTCTGCTGAAAAAGCTTGTCTGGGTGCAGAAGTGGGTTTCTTGACCTTCCTAGGCAATAACTGTTTCGCATCCTCTGAAAAGGGTCTGTAATGGGTAGCGTGTTGCTTTTTCCCACCTCTGAGGATTGAGCAATTCTATATGTTTTCTAATTGCTGCTGTTGCTGCCAATTTCTCTCCATTAATCCGCTGTAATAGGAAAGTTAGACTAATGCAAATTCTCTCTGGTATTCTTTGTATTTCTGCATTGCTACAACTTGGAAGTTCTCAATCCCCAGTAAATTAAACCTGCTATCCAGGCCATGAGACTTGGCACTTGTACTGTGTTGTGCGTCACATGTGGCAAGCGATGTCATTAGATGGCTAGAATACTTACTGGAGTTTTGCGGTCACTTTTCTCAGCCCCATCAGATGCAGCACTGCCCTGTTTTGGGGCACCCTCCATCTCTGTTCCCCATGTGAACTTCAGAGCTGCATGATGCATGCTTTTACTTCAGTCCACAACCGCAGGAGGGGAATGGATGTCCCATGGAATTGGTAATGGGATGCAATGTCCTGCAGTTGTAAGTCGGCGCTACCAGCAGTCTGGGCTGGCTTTGAGGCTGAAAGTTGTGTTTGCAAGGTGGCGATTTGGTAGTGTAGGTGAAATATCCAGCGTTCAGTGAAACAGTCTCAGTAACACAGATCCACCCCATCACAACTGACCTACGTAAGCAGGCCAAGCAATGAGGTTTTGCAGTGGTTCTCAACCCATGGCCCAATCAGCACATAGCTGCAGCCCATGTGACATTCTCTGGGCCATATGTCTACGTATTGTGTGGACGCGTCCTGTATAACACAGAAAGCTACATATGTGGCCCACGATGGTAAATAGGTTGAGAACCACTGATTTACTGTATGCTCTCTCCATAGAGATTCTTCCGTCAGATTCTCCTGTTCTGCTCTGCAACTTGCTGCCATCACTTGCTTGCTAGCCCTTGAATAGTTCCAAGTGTCCCCTGGGATGATGGGAAATCCCTGTTCTTCTGAAAGAAAATAATTTTCCTAATTACCAAATGTATTTGGTTGCTTGCCCAGCCCTAGAGCTTTTCACCTTGTTAATTCTGGTCACTCTCTTTCTAGAGATAGACAACATGTGGAACCACATCAACGCAGACTGAGAGGAAAATATTACACACCCACTAGGGAAGAGCAACTCTGCAATATGTTCCATAGGAAGCCTCTTGCACCCAGACACTGAAACCATTTTGGTGTTACTGATCCTTCTAATCCACACTAAATTTCTCACCAGAGTGTGTGCACACAGTTGTGTATTTGGCTCAGTAGAGCCCTCATGCACCTAGACTGGTAACTCAGCAAGAAAGTGCTTATTTGCATGTGCAAAGGCAGATTTTTGATCATAAAAACAGGAATGCTTGCAATGTTTGAGAGTACCTCTTTGAAGCCTACTTGGCAAATTTGCTCCAGTAGGTCATCTTGCCTGTCCTGTGCTCCATATTGCATAGACAAGTGCCTGGTGACCTCAATAGCTCTTGTTCTCTCAACTATGCCTGAAAATGTATGCTTGTGCTTCTGCTACAAACCCCTCTATTGATACTGCAAACTGAATGAAATAGCTAAAGATTATGAAATTAATAATGTATTTGTTTCTGTCATCAGGACAGGTTGTTTAATGAAATCTAGTTCAGCTGAACATAATTACTCGATAAAATAATTCTTTTAAATAACCAAATCTGTACTGATAAAGCTCAAGCCAATTGGGCTTCCAAACAGATTAGCTAACAGAACTCTTTAGCTCACATTCTGAGAGCTCTACATAGCCTGACTTTGATGATGTGGTGACAGTTAATCGAATAGAGAGATGATGCAGTATATGAGTGAGAACACCAAGGGAGTTTAGGTGAGGGAGAGGGAGAACAGCAAGATGGTGTAGACAAACTTTTGGATTGGCAGGTACGTGACTCCACAGACATACACTGGCTCAGCACCTGTGGAGCCAAGTTTTAGTATAAGGGCTTCTCAAAATTGTGCTTGCAAAATTGCATGTATCCTTAATTTGAAAAGGCCAAGAGGAAGGCTGAAATCAACTGTACTCATGATCACGTTGTAAATGGGAGAGAGTGTGGTCTCGAGAAATGGCCACCAAGCTGGATGTCATGAGTTCTAATTCTGGCTCTGACATTGGTTTCTTGTTTAGCCTTGAACAAATCACTTCTTCTATGTTCCTCAGTTCTGCATACAATGAAGGCAATTCTATTTATAAGAGTTGTAAAGTCCATTAATGATTGAACATGTAAAATGCTATTTAAAGTAAAAGTATCATCAAATGGATCCAGTTGTAAAATGGAATAAATAGGGCAAAAAGGGCAGGTGTCTTTATCAGATTAATGGGTAACTGTTGGTCTGAGGCTTCCAGGCCAATGAATTAATTCATGTCTTAATTATTCATATTGATGATCAACTTAAATATATTGCTGTGTGGCAGTGAAGACCCATATTCTGGTCCTCTTGTCAGGTGGATAGACCATCACAAGAGAGGACAGACTCATGCATGTGAAATTTTCACCCCAGAAAACTCTCTCTCCATTCCCTTGGCCTTGCTGGATTTCTGCTAACGAGGCCAATTCGGTACAGAGCCAGGATCTGTGACCTTATGTGATGTCTAGGCTGCCGATGGCTGCAGATCATGTAAGAGGATTATGCCCTCTTCCATTAACCTGTAGAACTCATTTAATTGAAACTAAGCATATCTCAGGAATACTTTGGTTTCTGGTTGAATTCACAATATTAATTAATGACCCCACATTTCAGAATAAAACTTTGTTCTGCTTTATCTTTTGTGGTGAGTGATTCCTCTAATTGCTCCTCCCCCTTCTCCTGCCCTTTTTAATCTAACACTCATAGACGCCACCAGAATTTAGGAAGCATTATTTTTATTGCGTGGGTGCAACAAACTCAAATGATGTATCCCTTGGAGGCTAAAATACTTTAACCTAGAGCGAGCTGCCTTCTTTTAAATTTGCTTATAAGAAAAATCCAGGAGTTGTAATGAGCAAGCAATCTCCACCAAATAACTGGCAAGCCAATTAGCTTGCTTAAAACTGTTGTATTCATTAGCATGAAAACAAAGCCAAACTTTTAAAAGATAATTGCATCTTTTAAATATCAGCATTCTTGATCCGCGGTTGTCTCATCAATATGCATTATTATATAATCCTTTTGAAAACATGCTCCCATTAATGAGAAACACAAAAAGTATGCTAAATGTTTCAGATTGTGACACAAAACAAAACAAAAGCAAAGAGATTCGACTTAAAAGCTCAGACTCCCTCTTTAGCAGGTTCCCTGTGGTGCCAGAGTATATGGCATGCCAGGTGCACCATATGGAACAACCCACCCTGCGTCGAGACCCTATGCAGTACCAACAGCGCAATAGTCTGTATGCTGCAAAGTGCTGACTGCTTCAGTATTTTACAGGATAAGCACCTTCTTGTGGACTTACCGCACAGGGTTAGATCCGGGGCAGCGACGAAGAGTCTGATTCTTCACTGTGAATCACTCTGTGTAATAACATAGGTAAGAAATTGGTTTTCTTTTAACCAACCGACATCCCTTTTAAATATCTTCTTGTAGGTATATAGCAAGGGAATTTTTCAAAATAGACATTACTGATATTTGATGAATTATTTCAAGGGGAAATGAAGAAGTAAAATACAGTAAGTAGGCCAGCATATAGAAATTGCTGAAGTTTGGATGTTGCCAAGACCACAGGGCTCTTCATCTCTGCTCTTACATGATGTTGTTTTATGACCACGAGTGCTTATGGCCTTCATTTTATATCTGACCTGAAAAAGTGACACAACATATGTTAGCTGTATGCTGGGACTTTGCTGGAATATATAGGGAAGAGAGCTACATAGGATAGCATCAATTCCATCAATACTCACTTTTTTTGTATGTTTTCCAGAAGCAGCTTAACAGTGACCAGGCTCCACTGTGCTTTACTTAGGAGATTAGATACCATCACAAAAGAGAATGGCGACTTTTCACAGATTCATAGATTGCATGGCCAAAAGAGACCACTGGGGTCATCTCGTCGGACCTCCTAGATAGCACAGGTTGTAGAACTTCACCAAAATAATTCCTAGAGCAGTCTTGATTTAAAAATTGTCACTGATGGCCAGTCCACCGTGACCCTGGGTCAATTGTTCCAGAGGTTAATTACTCTCACTCTTAAAAAGGGTATGCCTTATTTCCAGTCTGAAAAGTACAGCTGGTTCTGCCCAGTTTTGAGCCGAAGCTCTTTCGTGTGTGAGTTGAACGTGATAACCGCAACATTACACAAACCTTCTTGAGCCGAGACTTTGAATTCCAAGCTTTAGCCCGAGGTAAATCTTTTCCCCTGCATTAGAAACCCTTAAAAATAGTGAGTTATAGCAGAAATATTAAAAACATCTTGGTCATAGGGGTGCTGTCAGGATGTGTGATGGTATTTAGAACCGAAGTATGTTCACTGACCATTTCATTGATCTGTATTGAACTCATTGTATGAGATAGTGCTGCCTTATTCTTTTCCTTCTGAGAAGAGGAGCATTAGGACATTGGAGGTGGCTAAAGCAGTTTCACTTCAAAAAAGGCTTTGACCTTTTTGAGCTGTTCAGGACTCTTTGCCCCCCACTGTCAAAGTGCCAATGTGCAATGTTTGGTCAAGTGCCCACTTGAGAATATTTTCACATTAAAAAGATAATTAGCAATAGCAGGCTCCTTTCTAAATAATGCATGTGCAAATGCCCTCCGAGGTGCTCCGGACCTGAAACGACAATTCCTTGTGTTGCAACCGCGTCTACCAATTAGGATTTCATTTTAACAGGGCAGGGCAGATGAACTAAAGCCTCCGCCACCCCCCTCAACAGAGCAGAGGACACGAGTAAGGGCTGTCTACATGGCTGGGCCAGCTCTTCCCAGACATAAGCTAGCTCTGCTTGAGTGAGTGCTCTAAAAATAGCCGTGTGGCCGCAGCAGCGTGGGCTAGCTGCCTGAATACATATCAGGGGTTGGGTGGGGTTGTACTACCCATGTGACTGCAGCTATGCTGCTATTTATGCTCACCTGGATAGTGTGAGGATGTGTACATGAGCAGGGGAATCACACCCCTCGCTTAGAGTGTAGACATGACCGAAGGGTATGTTGATGCAGTCTGCTGCAGCAAGCCTCTGAGCCCAGGGGGACAGATGTGGGCTCACCATGCCCACGCTACAGGCATTGCAGCTTGGGGGCTGTAAGGAGGGGGTGGGCTTTAGACTCCTGTGTAGCTCTAAGCCCACGGCCACCACACTGCAACTGAAAAGCGCTGTCTGCACAGCTATTTTGAGTGCTGTACTGCAAGACCAAGTCCGTCACTGCCATTAGCTGCATCGACGGATCCTCAGTGTCTAAACTCAGCCTGGGGTCCAGCTTTTTTTATAACTCAAACAATAGCACAGCCCAGCTTGCTGTCCCCACCGCTTCCCTCCAGGATCATCCCGCTCGCATCCCTCCACACTTGCTCCCACTTGCCTGGCTTTCAGGTTGGAGTTAATGAGCTCCAGCTTCCCACCATGAGTCAAGAGCAATCAGTCAGCATCTCCTCTGGAGCAGGCCAGCTGCGCTGGAGATAGGGTAGACGAGGGGTCGGCAACCTTTCAGAAGTGCTGTGCTGAGTCTTCAGTTATTCACCCTAATTGAAAGTTTCGCGTGTCAGTAATACATTTTAACGTTTTTAGAAGGTCTCTTTCTATAAGTCTATAATACACCTCTACCTCGATATAAACGCCACCCGATATAACACGAATTAGGATATAACGCGGTAAAGCAGCGCTCCGGTGGATCAAAGCAAGTTTGATATAATGTGGTTTCACCTATAACATGGTAAGATTTTTTGGCTCCCAAGGACGGCGTTATATCAAGGTAGAGGTGTATATAACTAAATTATTGTTGTATGTAAATAAATAAGGTTTTTAAAATGTTTAAGAAACTTCATTTAAAATTAAATTAAAATGCAGATTCCCACGGGGCCGGTGGTCAGGACCCGGGCAGTGTGAGTGCCACTGAAAATCAACTCACGTGCGATAGGTTGCCTACCCCTGGGGTAGAATAACCCCAAAGCAGCTCAGTGGCAGCACTACTTGAGTTGGGGTATGCTACTGAGGCACTTCAGGATTAGAGCCTTGCTCTGCTAGGGGATTCTGCTGATTTACCTGGCAAATAGCTCTCTGTTAGCTCTGCCAAAAGAGCCTGCGGTGGAGGAGACATCAGGCCTCTGCCTTCTTCCCAAATATGCAGTGCCCAGAGGGATAAAGAGAACTCAGGGCTGGAATGGCTGCCCAGCCTAGGGTGACCAGACGACAAATGTGAAAAATCGGGATGGGGGTGGAGAGTAATAGGATCCCAGCCTATAAGAAAAAAAGACCCAAAAATTTGGACTGTCCCTATAAAATTGGGACATCTAGTCCCCCTAGCCCAGCCTCACATCACAGGAGGGATGTGGGGAGGGACAGAGGACGCAACCTGTATTCAGGTAAAGCTTGTCTAATATTGATGCTGAGTGTGACAGAGCCTAAATTCAATGTCATCTGCATGTTTAAACACTGGCACCTGTGCAGATCCCTACTGGCTAGGAGGATCACGGAAGCAAGTCTCTCAAGATTCAGTCTAGAGAAGCCCTGAGAGGCCTGGCACTTTTAGGTGAGTGATTTGAACCTCCTGGATCTGAGCACAAGCTTTCCTGCAAGATTTCTGCTGATTCTTCTTTCTGTTTAGACTGTTCTTGGGTGGTCTCTGGCCTTTTGCACAGTGTTTGGTCATTTCTGCTTTTCGTTTTGCCGGAAGAAGAAATGCTGAAGGGGCCAAAATGTCATTGTGGATTTGGGCCAAAGTCTTGGATCAGTTCTTATTTTATCCAGCCCATTTTGGCCAACCTTAACATTACTAGCTTTCTATTTTTGTAAGCCAATGCCAGTCTTTTCTGTGTAAGACATGAGTCTTGACGTAGCACCTTACAAACTGTTGTTAGCTTGGAACACATAGATAGCGGCTGCTGTTAAGAAAAAAAATCAACATTTGATAACAGAGACTGCAGAGTTAGTTATTCCCTGTAGTAAGGGTGCAAGAAACTGCAGGTATCCCAGATCTGATGTGTGGTAAATGCTGGCAAATACTGATTAAAAAAATACAACTACTGTATGAAAGCACAGGAAAATACGTTTATTTAAGCCAGCCAAGTTAAGGAACAGTTATTGTGGAATCCTCTGGAATTTGATTAATTGGCTTAGGGATAGCATTGCGCGGTACAATAAGTACGCTTTCCTTTTAGATAAATATGATTTCTAACCTTTTGCCTGGTTCTGTCAGGCCGCTTCCTGGTTTTATAATTCATCACTTACCATACGGTAAATTACCCAAAGTAGATTTTGGATCACCTTAATGTTGCAATAATGCCAAAAAAAAGTTCAAAAGCCTCCACATGTTATTCTGGCAGACAGAGTAATCAAACGTTGCATTGACTTGAGGAGAAGATATATCAAGGCAAGAAAAATCAGTGTCTGTGTGGAGGGCTGGGTGGTGCATTTTTTCACTGAAACATCTTGTTTTATTGTTGTGTGAGAGAAACATTGTTCTTAGGAGATTTTCATTTAATTTTCCTTCAGTGGGTCTCAATGTACAACTCAAACGCTAAAACAAAAGCACTTAAATAGGGAATAAGGTTGGAAATGGAAATTTAACCTTTCTCCCTCCCCCCGTTACTCTCAAGGTGTTAAGTGCTACTTATACTGTACACTTTACTGAATGTAACACTTACAGACTAAACTAATAGAACTTGCTGGCATGTGCAATTTAAAGTTTATGCTATAAAAATGTAACTTAGTTGTCCCCTGTGGTTTTATTTATGACTCTGGGAGAATTAGCCTGTCAAATGAAGAGTTTTGTTGGATGAAACAGAGAGCCGTATTTAGTGCATTACTTGCGAAACGGAGAAATCAATCTTGCATTTCAGCCACTGAAGGGAAATAAAAAATCCACTCGCTGACCCCTGCCTGATTATTAATTGAAGATTTTTTTAAACAGCCCCCCTTTGGTTTCAGAGTTATGTTTTATATTCATCTTTTCATCGCTGCTGCCCTGATGCGAAAGAACAAGCAGGCTGCTTGCCGGGGGGAGCAGTACTTTTGGTGGCTATTACAGCAGAGCACCTGCTCCCAACAGCTGTCATTAAGGCCTCAGCTAATGGCACCAAAGGGAGGCCTAAATGACATGACACTAGGTCTCTGCTGGCAGTCAGTCCTGTCAGTAACAGAGGGCCCAGTTGGACATATGGGAATACAAGCAGCTAATGAGTAACCAGGCTGTGATATTCTGAGACCTAATGGAGGGATTAGCAGAGATTTGGGGTCAGGAAAAGCCTGAGTCAGGTCTAGCTTTGCAGTTGTTATCACCATCTTGGAAGGTGATCAAAGGAGGGATGTGGGCTGCGAAGTGCCTGTCATCTGGAAATCACTGTCAGCAGTTAGCTGGGTGTTAGTAATGACTCTGCTTGGGTCAGGGAACAGGCCTGTTCTGTCACAAACACATTCTCCCCCCTGGCTCCCTCTTAACAGAATAATAATAATAATAACAAAAATCTTCCCACAGCTGATAGACTGTGAGCAGGCGCAAGCCAGTAAAGGGGGCACAGGGGATTCCACCGGCTCTGACATGGCACCACACAGCCAAGGTCCTGATCCTGTGAAGTGCTGAGTGCCCTTGAAATCAATAGGTGCCCAGGACATTACAGGTCCAAATGCCTTACTGGCAGTGAGTGAAATTTGCTTCTGTGCAGAATGTCCACTCAGCTCCTGAAGTCCCAATTAAGCCCAGACGTGTATTTGTCTTTAGTGATTAGATCTTCTCTTGGCCCTTGGAATTGGGGTGAATTTCAGCTGATGTGAGAACATCTCACAAGCATGACTTTCCTGTCTGCTATCTTGAATTTTCTTCAGACACAACAGTCTAATCTCTTCTGACACAGGCTGTGTGCTGCACCTTTAATGAGACTTTCACGGGAAAAGTACACGTGGCTGGATATATGGCTGCTGCTGTAATGTTAAAATAATAAAATCCGCGTTGCTGGTAATCTTTCCAGTATTTATTCCATGTGTTTCCAAGGATTGTGCTCTTTTACATGAATCCTTTTTTTCCATTATGCCTTGCCATTATTTTTCGGCTTGTGAAGAGAGACTGTATTAGAAAAATAGAGCTAGGACAGAGGGTGAATGGTCCTGCTCCTATATAAAGCGCCATGTAATTTTATATGTAGACAGGATGTTGGCTTAATATCTTATCTGCAAGACAACACTTCGAAGAGTGCAGTAACTCTGAACACCATGCTGACAGCACATGAATAGACTGGTCTCCTGATATAGGGCTTGGGTTTCTACCGATTCATCACTCCAGCAATAGCCCTGTAGACAATAAAGATTTAGGACCAGATCACTCACAAATGGCACTTGGCTCTGTGCTAAAGATCACTCATTCCAAGGGAGAACACCTAACACTTGTATACAGGGCCGGCTCCAGCTTTTCTGCCGCCCCAAGAAAAAAAAAGACGAGCAGCGGCACTTCGGTGGCAGCACAACCGCGCCGCTTCTTCTGCGACACTTCGGCGGCGGGTCCTCCCTCTCTTCCGCGGCCAAGCACCTGCTTGCTAACCTGGTGCCTGGAGCTGCCCTGCTTGTATATGTATTGGAGACTGGCAAATGCTGCAAACGCTGAATATTTGTTAGAACTTTTTTTGGTATTTGCTTCCCAGGATCGTTCTAGTGACCATGTTGACCAATAGGAACTTTCAGCACAAGAGTACCCTTTAAGCAAAAGTTGCAGAATGTTCACTGTGGGTGAAATTCACCCCTGAGTTAAAAGCCAGCAAAATATCTGGGCACTATTGAAACCCCCACCTGAGTCTTCTGTGCATAGGGGAGAATTTCACCAAGAAAGAGACATGTGGGTTCACAATCACAAGTTTTGGCACAGGAAAGTGCTGCACATATCCAGCTGGGATGGACTGGCTAGAGGATAGGTTTCAACAAAACCTGAATTTCCAATGTGGAATGAACTACTGGTACACAATCTAAAGACCAAGAAATTGTTTGGTGGATAATGCTGAATAAAGAATAAAATCATGATCTATTTGCAAACAGAAAAAGTGAAATTCATGGAGTAAATGGTTTGGTATAAATGATTTACAGATCTCTGTTGAAAGTGGAAGTCTTTCAGGTCCCCAATCACTCATACTGTAGTTGTATTGGATACGTTTAGGACTTCTTCGTATGCATTATTGGCCAGTCCAGTCAGGCTTTCAAGATCACAAAGCACCCGAGCAACAAACAGAAAATCACCAGAGACTCTAATTCTAATCTCACATCATAAAATTCAGCTAGAGAGCCAACTTGGTCTGTAAAAGCAACAAAGAATCCTATGGCACCTTCTAGACTAACAGATGTATTGGAGCATGAGCTTTCGTGGGTGAATACCCACTGCGTCGGATGCATCTTGGTCTGGTGAAGTAAAATGGAAGTATATCAGTAACATGGTAACTCCTGAGTTCTAATCCCATTTCTGCTGCTGACTCCCTGTATGGAGAAAGCAGCTCCATTCTCTATCTGTTTCCTCACCTGTAAAATAAGGATTAAAAGATTTATTTACCTACTCACAGGAGTGTTGGGAGAACTAATTAATTAATGTTTGCGCAGGACTTTGAAAACATAGAGCACATACGTTAATAAATTCTTGCTATATTATGGTAGCCATGCTATAAATTTAAGGTGGAGCTTTAGCATAGCATAATGCTAAAATAGAAGAATGTGCCTGCTAATTATTTTCACGTATTATGCCTATGGTAAATTGTAATATGACACAACAGGATGCTTACAAATTACCTTTTGGAAGGGAGTTGAAAAGTAACAATTTGAGGGTATGGATGAGACTGAATTAGTTTTCTGCCATTTTACATTTTTTTCCCAATCTTTCTCATGGTAAATACGTTCCTGCAATTCCTGCCTTTTTCTGTTCATTCCAATCTTTGGTAGGAAAATGAAGCCTCAGAATTGACTGCCTCGTCTATTCAGTGAATTGTAGTAGTGTGTGGAGCTAATTTAGGGATATGCTGTATTATGGCTGGCAGGTGATTTTGTTTAGGTACCTGCAGTTTATATGGGTGGCTGCATAGCAGAGTTACTTTCATATCTTGGATAGATTAATTGTGTTCTTCAATGTTATTTCCAAAAGTACTGGATTTATAAGAGTCGAAGAGCTGAATTCTGATCTCAGCAGCACCAGGGAAACTCCACTGAAATCAGAGGATTACCATGCGGTGTGTTGGTAAACACAGCTAGTAATGATATAGTTCTTTACTCCCAGAGGGAACAGCCAGCCAATCACAGTAAAAGCTCAAATATTCAGGAAAAATAATCATCCAAATTATGTTAGCAAAATGCATGCATAATTACCTGGTTAATTTACAGACACAATCATCAAAATTGCACATGTAAATAAAGTAACCGTGGAAAAAATTACCACAATTCACTATTTGCACCTAATTACCTGGTTTAAGCATGTAAATTGGTTGCACAGTTGTACGTGCATCTTTATAGTGAACTTTCTGTGAACTCGGGCAACAGCAGACTGCTCAGGGTCTCCTTGTCCTAGGTACTTACAGACATAGAGTAAATGACAATTCCTCCTGCAAAGAGCTCATTGTGTCAGGGAGTTCAGCTTCACAAAACTTCTGGGGGGTTGCCAAGTATTGCTATCCACATGGGGCCTTTGCGGAAAGTGAGGCTCAGAAGAACCAGCAGGCTTGACTTTCTGTGACCGCACCAGGAATACAATCCAGATCCCCCGACTGTCTCCTCTGCCTCAGCAGCAAGACTTTCCTTCCACAAAATAGTCTGCACAGGAGGAGCAACATCAGCTAATAATACAAAAGCAAGCCTATTACTAGAAGTGGAAGGTCAATGGGAGTTTTGCCTGGGAAAGGTTTGAGTAAAAGCAGGTTGAGGACTTTCAGGACTTACCTGTAGCATTGAAAATAGTCTGAACTTTCTAAAGGCTTTAATGTTACATTTGTTTTTTCCCAAAAGAAAGTATTTTAATCATCTTAACTTCATTTATTTTTGTGGCGATATCATCACTAAAGAAATGGCCAGAGTGACGTTTAACATTACTTAGGAAAGGAGTCCTGGATTCAGACTTTATTTCAAACCTAAAATCAAGAACCATTATACCAGGTTCAAGTCCAGAGCACATTTTTTTTCTGCCTTTCTTAGTTATATCTTTAAGCCTTGAAAATTGGATTTATAATAGAAAGGCTAACACAACCCTAGCTACAGCACTGCTACCAGACACTGTTACAATGCATTTTGAATGCAGCTCATTTCTTTTTCTTTTTTAAAAAAAGTGCATTTCATTTCCTCATTACTCCCAACAACCTGGATGCTAATGCTGATACTGAGTGACTTCTCCTAATGCCATTCATTTCAGCTGAAGATGTGACATACTTCTGTGTGAAACACCCGACAGACCTAGACTAAAGTGTGTTCCGTACTGGAATTCTCTATAGATTTCCTTTCCTTCTAATCCTACTAGGTGAGTTGGATGTTGCTGGTTTGTGGTTCTTTGGAAATGTCTATAAAGTAAATACTTTATTTCCTCAGGAAAAAATTCCATTGACTTATTGGGAGTTTTGATTGTGGAAATAAATACCTTCCTCTTCTCCCACCCTCCACCCCATCAGCATAGTACTTGAGCACCTCACAGTCACTAATGGATTTTATCCTCCTGTGAGCCAAGACAGTGCTATCCCCATTTCACAGATGGGGAACTGAGGCACAGTATACATTCAATGAGTTGCTCAAGGTCCCACAGGAAGTTTGTGTCTGAGCAGGGAATTGAGCCCATGTTTCCTGAGTCTCAGGCCCTCTCCATTAGGCCAGGTCTCTGGTTAGGGGGGTTCTGAGACCTGTTTATTTTTACACTTTTTCTGTTTATTTTTACACTTTTATTTGGCCAAGTGCTCCATTGTGCATGCCAGATGGTCATATAAATAACCCATGCAGTAGGTGCTTAGAATTTCTAGACACACAACATGTCTACAGTTTTAATTCACAAGTCCTTCTCCCTGCCTTTCTTTTTTTACTGCATTTGTCCCTTTTCCCTCTTGAAAGGGCACACAACCTTAGAACAGACCCGTATCTGAGATCTCCATGATCATTTATACTGTCACTGTACTGCGATGATCCCAGATTCCATATGGGTGCAGTGCATGAGAGTGCTGCCTTGTGTGTGTGGTGTTTGGCTGGCCGTGTGACAGCATGGCTCCAGGCATGCAGACAAGCACGGGCTTTCTTTCACCTCACTGATCCCAGGAAGAACATACATAATATCAAAGAGACAGCCCCAATCTGAGCATGATCTCTTTAGGCTTTCACCCAGTCTTCCATTTCATGTTACCCTTCTTCCCTGTATAACTGTATTCCCCTATCTACTACGTTGCACTGCCTTCGAAGGCCCCTCTACAGCACTGAAATCTCCTGACCAGCTCCTAGAGGGTGCAGCAACATAATCTCCTTCCCCAGTCCTGAGTGTGCCTGTTTCTTCCACATGCCCTTCAGTCTAGGCTGGAGAGATGAATGAGGATTCCAAGGTTTCTCCCAAGTTTAGATATACTGCAGGGCAACATGTTGAGGTACTCACTAAGCTAGGTGTTTGCCTTTCATTTGTTTCAGGCCTGCTTTACTCCTGATCCTCTGGTGAGATATAGCAAGCACCAGAGCTGAGCATCTGCAAGTGCCGTGGCAGTGTTAGCTGAGGTGGGGGCAGCTGAGCAATGACACCAAAGGGTCAGGTTACGGCCATGGAAATACACAACTTGTGACCATGGATCAGACAATTGGCCCATCATGTCAGCATTCAGTCCCTGGCAGTGGCCAACATCTGATGCTTCAGCAGAAGAAGAATATTCACATGATAGTGAGTGATGCTGTGGTGAACTTTGGTGTGGGCAAGAATTCTTCCTGACCTCTGTGGTGTTCGGTTGGCACCTTGAATCACGATGTTGGATTTCTCTTCTGCATATGTGGAAAACTGATCTGACTTGGGTTTGCTGATTCTCAGTGGCATGCTGCTATATAGGTAAACCTAGGAGGAAGTAATTTGGAGGCAGTGGGGAATTCTCATTTTGGGGCTGAGATATATTAAAATTTATTCCTTAATGGTTTGCTTAGGTAAAAGTCACACTCTAATGGGCCACCACAGTCAATAGGACGTTGAGGAGAGAGGCTGCAGTGCTGTTTAGTGGTTGCGCTGCAGGCAGGGCCGGCTCCAGGCACCAGCTTAGCAAGCAGGTGCTTGGGATGGCACTCTGGAGAGGGGTGGCTGGTCCAGCTATTCAGCAGCAATTCAGCAACGGGTTCCTCACTCCCGGTCGGAGTGAAGGACCTTCCACTGAATTGCCGCAGATCACGATTGTGCCTTATTTTATTTAATTTTTTTTTTTTTGGCTGCTTGGGGCAGCAAAACCCCTGGAACTGGCCCTGGCTGCTGGCACAAGAAGATTGCAAAGGAGTTTGGCCTTTTTTTTCTAAGTACCTAAGAAAATGATAGACCTCTGAATAAGACAGCAGGGGCTTTTAGAGCTATCAAGGAGAATTTATTGACCAGACACAGGAGGTAAATCATTTTAGAAAACAGGCACCTGAACTATTTGTCTTGATGCTTAAAAATAAAAGAGGGAAAAAATACCAGACGCAGGTTTTCCAGAGAGGCCAGGGATGCAGGGAAGGCAATCTGGCTTTATGGACTAACAGGTGGCTAAGGGTTCACCTGAATGTTAACCAAACTCTGAGCCCAGGTGAGAGGCACTCCCATTCTAAAGGAACTTACGTCATATTTCAACTGCGGGACCTTGAAAGATTTGTCCATTCAGTCAGTACCACATGCAGAGGAGAAAAAAGAGACCAGAAAAGGAAGTCTCTAAAATATTTGAATGCGTATTTGAATTTGTCCAGACCTTCTTAGGTTTCCCCTCTCCCTCTCCATCATCTCAAGTCAGTTTAACCAGCTCCTCTGCCATCACTCCTTCTCCGTGACACCTAGAAGCCTAGAGCTCTCCAGCTGCTCCTTCCTATGTCTTTTGGTTCTGTTCCATCCAAGAGGTCTGAGATCTGCTACTCTCTCTTCTGGCTGGCTAGCTGGTATAGTCTAATCAATTCTCCAGTGCTCCGAGGATTCCTCCTGCCAAAGAGACTCTGGGATGATACTAGAGAATCACAGGACTCGGACAGCAGCCAGCTCAGCAAAAATTGCCAGACCTCATGAAACATTGCAGGAAATTTCAGCCCAGATAGAAGGTGTATTGGGGATGAGGGAAAGAGCATGTGTGTGTGCATGTGTGTGTGTTGTGGGGAGCCACTGGCTGTGTATTTCCAAACTCGCCTGAAGTGGAAATTCAGGCTTTGTCCAAGCTTTGGGCTGGAATTTATTTTCTCCAATCCATTTTGCCTGTCCTTAAAATAAACCTGTGCCTCCCAAGTACAACCTGGTGAGCTCATCTCTACAGATAATAAAATCGCTCCAGTCCAGCTCTCCCTCTTGGGGCTGACACATCCTTTCCACTCACTGCCGTGTTCCTTCTGCCTCTCCAGAGGTTGGAACTTCCCAAGGTGCAGAGCACCAGCTCACGGCCCACAAAATAGGGCTTAAGTGAGATGTAAGTGGTCCACAGGCTGGGGTGGGGGTGGGGGTAGGGGTGAGGGATTACACCCAGTGGGGATAAGAGAGAAAGTAATCCTGTGCCCTTACAAATAAGGGAAGGCTAATTGCATGGGAATCAAGTTAATACCTGCATTAACTTCAATAGGAACAAATATAAGTAGAATTACATAAACATATATGCAAATCGTATGCGGCCCCTGGGCTTTTGGCAAGTTGCCACTGCAATGCTTGGTGCTACGGAGGTTGTCCTTCACTGCAGCAGAGCTAATGACGAGTCTCAAGTTATCATTCAAAGCTAGAGAAGAGTAACCCTCATCTGTTTACTGAGCAAAGAGATATTGTGATTAATTCCTGCTCTTGGAAAGGCTTGAGACCTGGGTGGTTTGGTATGTTGACATGGGATGTCAGGGCGATCGTTCTGCTTGAAGTCCAGTTCTAATAATGTGTTTCTACTGGTCTCTGTACAGTTCCCCCTCCTCGACCCCACATTTTGCCCAGCTCTGCCCCCTGTTCTACAAGATGCTAATCCATCTTGTAGTATTGAGCCCAACCCTTCAGTTACATCAGCACTGCCATTTATTCTTTGGTTTTAAACACTCATGAAGTAAATCACCAAGAGACACCAACCCTGAAAGATTTAGACCACATGTGCTGAGAGCCCATCATCTAGGTTTTGTGAATGGTATTCTGTCAAGAGAGAGGTTCACCCTACAGCATGTTTGGTTGTCGGTTCAATGGCTAGCCAGGATGGTCTGGTGAATTGTTTAAAGTGTGCATAAGTAATTTATTAATCTGCAGTTACCATAAAGAATAATCTTTTTCTAAGCTCCTTCTGTTGATGGAAATACAATATCAGGTTTACTTTCCAGGGGCATTTTGCTTTATAGTTGGTTTCATAAGCTGATATCTCTGAAAAAATCTAACTCTTTCTTGAGTGTTATATAAGTAGGACCTGGCATTAAGGAAATAGTGTTAATCCTTGTTTAGAGATGACAGTTTTAATGGCTTTTTTGATTACATTGTATATTTTGTTTTCCTGATTGACCAGCAAGAACATACACTTAATAACAATACATACAGAATTTCAGTGATGGAATGGAAAATGGGCTAGAGGCAAACCACATAGCTGTTAAAACTCCTGTTACACTGAGGACATTATATAGTGTGGTGTTTTCCTATGACAAGAAAGGGTCACCTAAAGTTAAATAGTAACAAGTTTCAACTGTACTGTGTATTTGTCACATTGGACCTGGCCCAACTGCCACTGAAGTCAGTGGAAAGTTTCCTATTGATTTCAAGGGCCCTGGATCAGGTTCCCTGAAGGTCTAATGGTTAGGGTTTGCTGCTCTCTCTGCTGGAGAATGGGTCCGATTCCTGATCAAAGAAAGATGTTTCAAGGTGCATCCTCCATTACTGGCAATTAATAAATCATGATTGGAGGTTTTTTTAAAAGATCTGCTTTAGGAATTATTTGGAGGATGTTCTCTGGCCTGCGATATACAGGGGAGCAGATTAGATTATCACAATGATCACATCTGACCTTGGAATCTATGAAAGCCCATTCTGAGGCCAAACCCCCCCAAAAGTCTGACTGTGGCTACAGCTGGCTGAATAGAGGCACTAGACTAGGATGTATAAACAGGGAGGGGAAATAGAGATGCAATAGATCTATACAGAAGGCCCTAGACAATGTAAAGAACAGAGTTTGCAGGTGGGAACAGCGGTAGTGCTCCCAGAGGGGGGCATTTCTCAGGGTTATGGGACCCTGGCCCTGTCTCATCCTGTAGTTGTGCAACTTTTCTGAAATGTAGTGATAGTTTCTCCCTTGCAAGCTCCTGTAACCCAGCCCTGAGGCCTGGCTGCAGCCTTCTCCCTTTTCTCCTCAGGGCTACGGGTCCTGGGTTCACCTATAAGGTTGCCTGGTGCCTCCACCCAAGGAAACCCCTCCCCAGTGCAGAGAACACAGAGGCCTGTCCCTTGGGAAAGTATTCCCAGCCTCATGGAGGAATGTCTGTCAGGGCGCAATAAAATAAAATAGTGATCCCAATTCCCAGAGTAATAAAACAGTAACTGGCTGTTATCAGGTCTGGGGTACTCGGGATAGGGGACAATGGAAAATAGCATCAGGATAATAAAAGAGAAAACAACAATATATAAACTCTGCCCCTCCCAAACGTACCGCCTGTATCCACCACCCTGGGCTCCCTCCCAGTGCCTGCCTAGGCAAATAGTGATTTAGGCTCAGTCTTTCATGAGTGGTCCAGCGCTGAAGTCAGTGATTGGCTCAGAACATAATTTCAAAACAAACAGGAGGGTTCTTACAAAGCATCCACCCCAGGGATATTGGGCCGGCCTTGTGGCTCTCTGGTCTGGATTCCAATGTACAGTCAGACTGGCTCCTGGTAGCCTGACCGTGGCTCTCCTCAGCCTCCTGGGTTTCTGGTCTGTGCTGAGATGACACTGTCCAATGTCCCAGAAATCCCCCCAAAACTCAAAGTCTTCCCTTGGGTCCTCCCTGGCTGTGATACCTCTGTCTCTGCTCCACTCCTCCAAACACAGCCAAAACCGAGAGTAAACCCAAACCTCTGTCTTGGAGCTCTGGCTTAGGGCTGGTTCTGGTCGTGTTGGTAGCCTGTTCTCTCTCTGCCCTGGACCCTAGCCTGTTGTCTTTCTGCCCTGGATCCTAGGAGCCTTTGTTGCCATTGGTGCTGCAATCCCAGGTGAGTCCTCAAGACGGTCAGTGTGCTATTTCAGAAGCACCCCCTCCCCCACACAAAGGGGTTACACTTCTTTTCAGTGCCATGGGAGCCAGAGTCTCTCCAAGACATGATGCCTTCAGAGCTCTCAGGCAGTAAGACTCCTCCCCATCCATCTAACAGAACCCCTCTGATAAGTAAAACTCCTGCACTGGCGGGGGATAGGCTAGATGGACTGACATGCTTAATTGGTAATGGATAAGCATGCAAATGTGTGTTTACGTATATATGTGTGTGCAAGTGATCAGTACCACCAGCATAGTCATTGTGTGCACCACTTAACCATGCAAGCATACACCTGTTTTTTAAGAATTCATGCTGTATAGGCCTTTCCCACCTCTACATTTCTAAGATCCTTTTCAGTTGCAGAGGCCTCATATAGGGGCCTTTATATCAAAAGGCTCGTCACTGTCTTGTCTGAATTAATAATGCCACAACTTTACAACTGGAAAGCCTAGCCCCAGGGCCACCCAGAGGATTCAGGGGGCCTGGGGCAAAGCAATTTTGGGCCCCTTCCATAAAAAAAAGTTGCAATACTATAGAATACTATATTCTCATGGGGGCCCCTGTGGGGCCTGGGGCAAATTGCCCCACTTGCCTCCCCCTCTGGGCAGCCCTGCCTAGCCCACTGTTTGCTAGGACCTCACTAGGTTAACAATGGGAAGCACTTTGGCTGCAGTATGTTGTTGATTTGTGTGTTCAGTGTGGGAGGGGAGAGCAAGCGAAATAGGGAATGGATGAGAAGTGGCCGTGTGGAAAACATCCAGAACCTGAATAGTTGTGTGTCCTCTCAGTGTTATTGACCACATCGCCTCTATACAGCTTTGTGCATTGGAAACGTTTGCTGCTCAGGTTTAATAATTAGCCAGGTCTTCATCTGAGTCCATCACTGCTCTCTACCTCTGTAATGACTCATCAGATATGTGTTTGTAATGTGTACATTGTAATTTTTATTAGATGGTACTTCTCAAGCATCAAATGCGGCTTTGGTTTCTATGTATTGAGGGTCAACACACAGACATAAAACAATCCCTTTTCTTCTCTTGTAATGATTAACCCATCTATCAACAGTGTCTGTTTAATATCGATCACTATAAACAGTTATTTGCAAGCATAGCCAGATGGGCAGATAATTAAAAACATGATTTAGACTTTGGTTTAGATTTTGTTAGTCTGACTTCCACAGAAATACCCATGCAATCACACACCTAATTTGTATGTGTAACTTCCTTGATTGCATGTGTATTTGTAGTAATTGTTGCTGCAGGTGGCATTTAGATGTATAAATGGTCATTTGCGCATGCACAACTGATCAACAGATACCATCAGAGTAATTGTGGAAGCAAATTAAGTATATAGTTGCATATACATTGATCTTCCCAGAACTGCATGTGTACATTTTTGAATATTGAGCTTGCCGTGACTAGAACCGACCCAGTCTGTATGTAATAGGTGTGACATTTCAAGTCAGCTGAACATCATTCCCAAAACCAAATCTCTGTATACCTTTGTGGATTGTGTATCATAATCTCTAGTAGCAATTAGATGTCATTGGTGAAATATTCATAGCAATATGCATCTAGATAAATAATATGCATGCAATACTGACGAACTGTAGATAGAGCACTATACATTCCTGCACCATTCGTTCTCCTCTTACAGCTCTGCTGACAATTTTTATTACTCCCTTCTCTCTGTAAGTGAATCTCATCGCATCTCAATCTTTGTCTCCGCTCACATTCATCTGCAAGCTGGCTTTTCCTATGGCATCACCTATGCCTCGCTCCTTTCAAATCCTTCCAGAGACCTACCTCATTCCTTCACAGAACCCACAGATACTACTCCCTGATCCACTAGCACAAAGAACAGAGACAAGGCGAGGGAGGTAATATCTTTTATTGGGCCAACGTTTGTTGCTGAGACAGACAGGTTTTTGAGGTACACAGAGCCTCTCTTCAGGTCTGGGAAAGGTACTCCAAATGTCATAGCTACTACACTGCACAGCACAAAGAAGGCAGAGAGACCATCTGGAGATGAGCAGTGCAAGGAACCAAATTTGTGTTGCCCGTCTGCTTAGAATATGAGCTTCTAAGGCAGAGCTTGTATCATCGTCTATGGCCTGTATAGTGTGAAGTATCACCTTGTCAGCACTTTTACAAGTGACAAGTTTTCCTTCAAATCTCCGCTTAGAATTCACCTCTGCTTGTGATGCCTACAAGACATTCAACAACGGCTATGCAGCTGGTGCTCTGTGACCCCGGCTTATTAAACGGATCATTATGTCCCACAGTTCTTTTGTGCTATCCCTGCCTGTCTGTCTGTCTCCTCCTTTTCTCTCACCTCGTAAACCATCTGGGGCATGAACCATCATCTTGTTATATGTGTGCACAGCGGGGCTGAGGGTACAGTAATAATCTACATTAAATAATGATTGTTGAAAGCCCTGGATCTTTGAAAACTACTCCCTTTCCTGCCTGCATGCATTCTGCTGTTCCAGCACATTCCCCTCCCTCCTGCTCTGGTGCAATAATCTTGAGGCCACAGACACTGCCTCCGCTTGCTCCATGTCTTTTTTTGGCTTAGAAGAATTAAAGATGCTTGATACTGTACTTAACAGGGGTAGCAGGGAGACACTTAGGAGGCAGTCTATCTAAAAGTTATTATTTCTTATTGCTGCATGGATTTAAAGATTTGAAAGAAGATGAATTCCAAATAGACATCCATTACTAAACCGACGGTGTAGCTTAAAAATAACATTTACATTCTTATGGTGTTTATATAGATCTGATCCCACTCAATCTGCCCCCGTTCAAACTTTTCGCCACCTTCAGAAGGATCAATACCTACATCAAAGGTTATATGAAGGTGACCACATTCTTTTAAGCTGTTTGCATAGCCCTCAGTTTACTCTGCTAACACAAGCTGGTACTTCTTCCAATAGCTCTGTTTGCCTTGTATTAGGACTGTTTGCTGAAACACCTAGCAGAATCCAATAGAGAACAGCCTTTCTAAACATTTGGTCACATCTGTCAATCAATAACACCAATCAGTTTCCTGATACAAATAGCAAACTCGGCCAGATCTAATATTTGCCCAAACTTTTACTGACTCTTGCTGGTTTAAAACAGTAAAAGGCATCTGAACAGACATTAGTGCATAAAGGTTCTTGCTAATGTTTAACTCTAGGCAAACAGAAAGTATAATTCCAGCAATGAAAGGAGCAAAAACAAACAGTGTAATTATTGCTTCTTTTTTATTTGAGGTAATTTGCTTAAATGTACAGCTATTATCTGTTAATATAGCAGGGTATAATTAAAAGGGACAAACTACAGCTTCAGTTGACACATACACACACACTGGGGCAGATTTCAACTCTTGAACCTTGACCTTCCTAGTGGGGATCATGTTTATGCAGGTGATATCGAAACAAACAGTGTGATGTTATCAGACAATGGAAAACACCTGACTTTAAAAAAAGTTTTCATAGGACTCCAGGCAAATTTCAGGTCCAGATTAAAACAAAAGCAAACAATATGGGTGCAATCCTGCTTAGGCTGAGATACATCCGAGCTGAATATGGCCCAATATCTTTTCCATAAATCTGGAAGATATTTTAATTTTGTATCCAAAAGAAATCCGAGATGGGCCACAATCAACACTCTAGATCTGAACCAGCCCAGAGTCAAGCCCTAGATCGAAACACCCTGGAACTCTGGGGAAGTTCTGGATCCAAATCCAAACACAGAGGCTCAAGCCCATCTCTGGAAGAAATGCCATATGTTTTGCACACAGAAAAGGCAACTTTTTTTGCACTAGTAAGTTTTGTGCAGTAATTAATTGCGCATGCAAATCCTGCCACTTTCATGACGTGATTTGTGTACTCGAGTTTATGTTCATATGATGAATCCAAACATGAAGCAAAAGCATGTGACGGGAATCTGCTGGAAAGCTTTGAGTGATGCATATGTGGAGCAAAACAGGAGGGTTTTGTGTAGCTCGGTGCACTTTAAAGTGAGGCACAGAGAGGGTCACTCAAAGACAGACAGGAATAGAACCCAGGAGTGCTGACTGCCGGGCCCTTGCTCCTAGTGCCCGACCACACGTCCTCACCTTGAAAGGTCTCAGGCCCTGATCTTGCAAGATATTTAAGCACATGCAAAATAAGTCAGTGGGACTATTGAACTTTAGGCTAGTCATGTGCTTAGATACCTTGCTGAGCCAGGGACCAAAGGCTAACTGTGTGAGTATTCGTGTGTTTGTGTCTAGGGGGAATAACTAGATCTGTATCACACACACACTAGAGTTACCATGCATTTTTTGTAGTTCAATTGGTAGATTTCCTCTTTGTGTAGCACTCAATCGGGGATGTGGCTTTGCTGAATGGAGGGAGGAAAGATCTTGTTCTTTAGGCATCGGCAATGAGACTCGAGAGACAAGCTTCGTTTCTGGCCTCTGCACTTCTTGTGCATCTGGACTATGGCTCTCTGTCTCAGCTCTGCACCTGTAAAATGGGGATGCTACTATTCCCAGCCTCACAGAGCTGGCAGGTGGGTGCATTTGTTAATGGGTGCGACACGCTTGGATGCTACAATGATGACAACTATAAAAGTAAATAGAATGTTCTTTTTACCGAACCCCTTCAATCATTTAATGGTCGAACCTTGTTCTGTCTTTCTGAGGGTGTATACAGGGCATTCCCCTGGGGTGCATTTTGTTTTTCATGTACTGGATGTCTTGGAGCACAACTACTGTAGTTTGGACTGTATTAAAGCTATTAAAATGGATGGCCCCCCCCCTTGTCTTGTCTCGGTGTCGCACTTTTGGTGCTTGTATGGAGATAGTCTGTAGCAGTGCTGTTCATGTTTAATTCATCGTGTTGTGGAAGAGGAATAACGGACAGATAATGATCACATCATTTTTCTTCTTGGTAACCAAATATATCTTTCTGATAAGTGACACAATTATTTTAAAAGCATCTCTTTGCAGGTAAGCCACTCTCACTTGGGTGTATCAAACCGTAATTTTTATAGGAAAAGGCATCTAATTGGAGACTGTGACAGAGCAGGAAATGCCTAACGGGAGCACAGAACAATATTTTATACAGATAACAGCTTTTTTCATGTTGAATGCACACAGTCTAAGACTCTGCAATCAATATGTAGGCTCATCTATAACATTTTGTTGATGATGATGTGCTGCTAAATATTAGAAAATGGTAGTGAAAGGATCCTTTCTGCATGGGAAAATGACTGATGCAGCAGAGAGGGTTGTTGCCTGGCATGAAGATGTAGATAATACAAATGACACCCCAATCACTGCATCTGATTAGGAAGAGCAGGAAATCAGGATGTGTAACCCTTACTCACCCAAGAGTTATTCCTTAAGCGTTATCCCCAGATCCACCAGCTGTGTTCTCTTCCTCCTCCCAAGTTTCTGCGTTTTGTCTTCTCTCAATCCCCACCTCCAGAATTCTACGGCAGGACTAGCCCACACATTGACTTTCCACAGTGTGCAGAAATCACCGTCCTGAACAGAGCTGTGCAAAGAACAGATTTTTTCAGTTCAGTGGCTGCATCGAACATGGAAAAAAAAAAAAGTTTCATGTTAATCCAAAATGGAAAATATTTTGAATTTTTCAGTAAACTGAAAAACTTGAAAAAGAAATCATTTTGCATTTTCCTTTTGGTTTTTAGGTCTTTTTTTAAAACCTTTTTAAATAAAAGTGATGTAAAATTCAAAACAAAGTCATTTTGAATAAAAAAAATTTGAAATGTTTCAAAACAAAACATTTTTAAAAAAAATTTCTTTGGTTTGTTTTTTACCAGAACAGTTTGATGAATTTGAAACAATTTGAGAAATGTTTTGGTTGACCTTAAATCTGCATTTTTCATCAGAAAAAAGTTTTGTCCAAAAAAAGTCACGCAGTACTAGTCCTGAGTAATGGGCGCTCTGCTGCTGGGCTAAAGCCATGGCTGATAGAATTCCAGTGAATGCTGCATTTAAATAGCTCTTCTGTGCCCCAGATTTCTAACCCTAATCCCATGGTTCAGAAATGCAGGGTGTTCTGTCTGAAATCTGATGTTCAACAGTTTTTTAAAAGAGATGCTAATTTCTGGACCCCCAAATGATACAGCTTTTCCCATGAATGAAATAAACACAGGTGGTTCACAGGGATAGTGAATTCACCTTAAGGAATGGCATTTGTTTTATTATTGTTTATATTGATTAGAGTAGTTCCTAGAGCCCATTGCCATGAGCAGGGGGCTGTGAAAATATTTAGTGATGACAGTGTCTGTCTTGACCAGCTTAAGAACTTAGACAGGACACACATAGGGTGGGGAACCACAAGTACAGAGACGTGCCCAAGGTCATATGACAGGTTTGTGGCAAAACCCCCCAGGGCTCCTGTGTCCCTGTACCCTCTCCACTAGGCCACGCTTCTTCCACTAGCTTAACGAAGAGGCTATGAATACCTCAATTCCACTTTTTATTTCCATAATTAAGGTCTCTTTTCCCGCATGTAACTCCCACGATGCACATCGAGGGGAAGTTAGACCCCTTTGTGTATTGTTTATAGAAGCATGAATAGGTTGGATTCTGATCTCGCTGAGACTGGTGTAAATCTGGATTAACTGGCTGTAACTGAGATCAGAATCTGTCCTGCTGTTTTTTAAAATATGAACCTGTTGTTCCAACTTTGGTAACCATTCGGGGAGATAGGATTGTTGGAAAACTCATGGAGATGGTGCTAGAGGTCGTGGTGGGTTGGTTTGATTAATGGGCCTGTGTTAAAAACCAAAAAAGCTTTTGTTTTTTCAGTAATAAAATAAAATAAAATATTGATAGAGGTGCTGGACAGAACAGAATCTTACTGCTGGGCTGTTTTAAGTAATGAGATACCTGGTCTGTTTCTGTTCTGGAGAAGAGTCATCTATGGAATAAAGTGTCAGGGATTGCAGCCTACTCGGCAGAGCAGGCTACCAGAAAACAGGTCTCCTAAGCTAAGTTACAGGTACACCTCTCCCACTGATTTGCTCCATGACCTTGTACAATCATTTAACCTCCCTATGTCTCAGTTTACAATTATGCAAAATAAATGGGTGTGATACAGTACTGCCCTCACAGAAGTGTTATGAAGGTTAATTAATCTAACTGAAAGAGCATAGAAAGCATTGAATAATAGAGGTGTCAATAATTTACGTATTAAAATGGTATTTGTTAATGTTCTCTGTATGTTTGCCAGAAGGATCTAGTGCACACATATGGATAAAAACCTATGAAGCTTTCTTTTAAGAAGCCCAAACTATTCTAGAATCCTGGCAGATCTTCTAGTTGAAGTAGCCATTAGTTGCAGTTGTGAAGCCAAACAGTAGATGGCACTAGTGCTGTGTTAGTAAGTTTTGTGCCCAGTACAGGTAGCTGTTGTGTAGACATTTGTAGCTGATTAACATAGTAAGTGCTCATTGAGTTGCAAGATTTTGGACTTAGAGATCTGAAATGAACTGTCTCCTTTTCAAGCAGTGCCATATAAAGTGTTTGCAAGTAACTGCCTCACTCGCAGTCTTGAACTTCAGACTAATCAATGTCCTGGATAGATGAAAAACACTTTAATTGCAGCAAAATGTATCTTGCATTCACTTGCCAGTCATGTGGCCTCCAGGCTGAAAGAACTTGTGCTTCAGGCAGGATTTTTTGGTTGGCTTGAAGTCAGACCATATCCAATTTACAAGGGCTGTAATGGATGGAGGGACACTTCACGCTCTATTTGGGCTGCCTTAAAGCCAAGGCCAATGTAGCATGATGATTCTCTAGAATCCCAGTACCACATGTGGAAGATGCTGACCAGCACAGTTGACAGGATTGTCCGGAAGGAGATAAGGGCGAGGGTTAAGGCTGAGAGTAACTGATATACATGTTCACAGTGGGTCAGTAACAGTTACTGATTGAGGAAACAAAGAGGAGTGAACCAGCTCAGCTGGAATGAGAACCAACCCCAGACACCAGCCAGAAGCTGAATGGAATGTGTTTTGAGGTTTGGAAGAGGCCTGAGAATTTTCCCAACACCCCTGAGGTCTTTCTCTTCCGTGCATCCCTGCACTTTCTGCTTCTTCCTGGAACCAGCAGTGTCAAGGGGCATTTCTAGCCATAGTTCTGGTCCATCCAGTAACAGGAAGTAACAGGAATCAGGGCCTTGAGAGTGGGTTCGAGCCCTGGTGAGAAAAAAAATTTCGGCTCCCCCCAGAAAGAGTGGACCGGCTAAACAGGACTGAAGAAGCTGGGCCCCGGGCCTCAGTAATTTGTACCGGCTTCCCCCCTGTGGTAATCTAGCCGTCCAGTCCCAGACCTGGACTTTAGTGTCCACCAGTCTGGTCCTGTCCCAAACCTGGACTTTTGCGTCCAAAGTTTGGGGGCTACCTGAAACTCCCCCAAGCTCACTACCACTTGGATATTCTCGCTGCCACCAGATCAGGAATTAATCTATGGGGCCTGATCCCCCTTTCCTCTCTCTGGTGTCCCCAACCTCTCCTTGGTGGGACACCCAGATTCCCAATCCCTTGGATGCTAAAAGCAGGAAAATAACCCCTTCCCTCCTTATCAGGCTTGCCTCGCGGCTAACCTGTGTGACCCAAGAACCAGCTTTTCTGCTTCCCTCAGGAATGGAGATGCAAAATACCCACAGCTGGGCTTTTGCCACCCCCTTGCTCCGGGACGAGGGGAAACTGTAACCACCAGAAGACAGAGAGAATTCTTCGTCTCTTTCCCAGTAGTCTGTCTTTCCCTGGACCCAAATAGGAAATAGTCCACAGCCTGGCTTTTCCCTTTGCCTCCCTAGGGAAAGAACTTTCACAAGGTTTAACAAAAACTTTTATAGAAAAAGGCAAAGAAATATAAAACAATCATCTTGCATTAAGAAACTCAATACAGGCTCTTGCTTATAAGAAAATATAAAGAAACAGTCTGATTTAAAAGATAGCCCAATTAACCAGCACAACAAATTAACATAACAGGTAAATACACCCCAAAGACCATCATAGCTGAATTACTTTGCGGTTCCTGGGTACTTACAGATGTTTAGAAGAAGTATTAGGAGAGAATTAGAAGAAGACTTGTTTCCTCATAGCTAAGAAACAAAACAAAGACCCGAGTATACAAATTCCCGCCCCTGACTTTTAACAATCCAGTTCTCTGATTGGTCCTCTGGCCAGGTGTCGGTTACCCTTTTCAGTAAAAGAAACTTAACCCTTACCTACCTATCCATTTATGACATGCCCCCCAAATCACCGACAGTAGAACTTTCACTGGAGGTGATTTCTACCTAAAACTTTAAACTAAACAGAGGAATACAACACATGCACATAGAAATAAAAGCATGCAAAGTACAAGACTTCAACATTGTCAGGAAAAAGTTTTAACCAGTGTATTCTGGGAAACTCTCACGGGAGAGTGCATCAGCTACTTTGTTAGAAGCTCCTGAAATGTGTCGGATTTCGAAATCAAAATCTTGGAGAGCTAGACTCCACCGAAGTAGTTTCTGTGTTGGCCTTTGCTGTATGAAGCCACTTTAGCGCCAGCATGGTCAGTTTGTAGCTGGAACCGCCGTCCCCAAACGTATGGGTGTAGCTTTTCCAGGGCGTACACAATGGCATAGCATTCCTTTCACTGACTGACCAGTGACTTTCCCTCTCAGATAGTTTCTTGCTGAGGAACACGACAGGATGAAGTTCTGATCCGGTCCTTCCTGCATAAGAACTGCTCCTATACCACGCTCAGATGCATCGGTGGTTACTAGAATGGTTTGTCAAAGTCTGGGCCCTTAGCACAGGGTCAGACGTGAGCGTCGCCTTCAGTTGGGTAAAGGCTTCCTGACACTCATCAGTCCATTTAACTGTAGTTGGCTGGGGCTTTTTGGGCAGGTCGGTCAGTGGTGCAGCGATTTGGCTGTAGTGTGGTACAAATCGCCTGTATACCCGGCCAAGCCTAAGAAAGATTGGACCTGTTTCTTTGATTTGGGACAGGCCACTTTTGGATAGCCTCCACCTTGTCCTGTAGGGGGTTTATGGTTCCTCGACCCACTGATGTCCCAGGTAGTCACTCTGTTTTGGCCTATTTGACACTTTTTGGCCTTAACAGTTAGTCCTGCCTGCCTGATACGGTCAAAGACCTTTTCCAGGTGTTCTAGGTGTGCGGGCCAGGAGTCAGAAAAATGGCCACATCATCGAGGTAGGCAACTGCATATTCTCCCAGTCCTGCTAGTAGACACTCTACCAGTCTCTGAAAAGGTGGCGGGTGCATTGCGCAGCCCGAAGGAAGTACATTAAATTCATATACCCTGCAGGGGTGACGAATGCTGACCTTTCCTTGGCAGGTTCATCTAGTGGTACTTGCCAGTACCCCTTGGTTAAGTCTATGGTAGAGATAAACTGGGCACGTCCCAACTTTTCCAATAGCTCATCGGTGCGTGGCATTGGATAGTTGTCTGGACGAGTCACTGCATTTGCTTATGGTAGTCCACACAAAAGCGTATTTCCCCATCTGGTTTGGGTACCAGAACTACTGGAGATGCCCATGCACTGGTAGATGAGCGGATTATACCCATCTGTAGCATATTCTGGATTTCCCGCTGTATAGCAGCCTGTGCGTGAGGGGACACCGGTAGGGTGTGTTCTAATTGGGTGAGCATACCTGTGTCGATGGAGTGTATGCCCGTTCAGTCAGTCCTGGAGTGGCTGAGAACAATGGTGCGAAGTTGGTGCACAGCTCCTGGATTTTGTCCGCTGCAGACGTTCCAGGGTGGTTGAGAGGTTCACCTCTTCCACGCCGCCGTCCTTTCTGTCGTCATAGTAGATGCCATCAGGCCACTCTGCGTCCTCTGCTCCCTGGACTGTAAACTGACAAACCTGTAAGTCTCTGATAAAAGGCTTGAGAGATTAACATGGTACACTTTGGGTTTTAGTGAGGAATCAGAAATGCTATGAGATAGTTAACAGCTCCCAGGCGCTCTTGGACTGTGAATGGCCCCTCCCAGGATGTTTCCATCTTATGGACCTGTTGCGCCTTTAAGACCATAACCGGTCTCCTGTCTTGAAGGACGGTCTCTGGTATGTTTATCGTACCAGGCCTTTTGCTCTCCCTGAGTATCCTGTAGGTTTTCTCTACGAGGGCTAGAGAATGGCGGAGGGTGTTTTGTAAGTTGCTCACAAAATCCAGAATGTTAGTCCCTGGCGGAGGTGTAAATCCCTCCCATTGGTGCTTCACCAACTGTAATGGCCCTTAACCTCATGGCCATACACAAGTTCAAAGGGTGAGAACCCTAAACTGGGATGCGGTACAGCCCTGTAAGCAAAGAGCAACTGCTGCAATACTAGGTCCCAGTCATTGGAGTATTCATTTAACGAATTTACGGATCAGGCGCCCCAAGGTTCCATTAAACCTTTCTACGAGGCCATTGGTTTGATGGTGGTATGGGGTGGCAAACAAGTGATTCACCCCATGATTTTTCCACAGGTCCTCCATGGTGCCTGCCAGGAAATTAGATCCTGAATCGGTAAGGATTTCGGAGGGCCAACCGATCCTGGTGAAAATGTCGGTTTAGGGCCTGGCACACTGCTTTAGCTCTGGTGTTACCTAGAGCCATGCTTCTGGCCATCGGTCGCAAAGTCCACGAAGTCAGTACGTACTGCTTTCCCCTGGGTGTCTTTCTCGGAAAAGGACCCAGAATATCACAGCTACTCGCTGAAATGGGACCTCAATTATGGGAGTGGCTGGAGAGGGGCCTTGGCCAGATCTTGAGGCTTTCCGACTCTTTGGCACAGCTCACAAGACTGGACATACCGGGCAACTTCCTTGCCCATCCCCTCCCAGTAGAAAGACTTCCCCAACCTGTCTTTGTTCTGTTCACCCCAGCTGACCACTGGGATGATCATGGGCTAAGCTCAAGAGCTTCCCCCTGTATTTAGTTGGAACCACCAACCGCTTGTGCAGTTGCCCTTGTTCCTGGCGATCCCCCAGAAAGAATTTCCCTGTATAAAAGTCCTTGGTCTATAACAAACCGGGATCGGTCAGAAGAGCTGAGAGGCGGTGGGTGCTCCGTGCCGCCGCCCAAGCTGTCTGAAGGTTATCATCTGCTTCCTGCTCAGTCCGGAACTGTTCCTTGAAGCTGGGACTCCAGTTCTTCCTCAGGCTGGGACTTGGGCTTGGTCCCTCTGGAAGTGATGAAATGATGGGTTTGAGTCCGTCGCTGGTGCACCTGGTGGGTATTTCAGCTCTGCCTGAGCCTCTTTGGTATTGTTGGTTGTTGCTTCTGCCAGTTCAGGCTCGTTGGTCCCTTCTGGCATTGGGTTGAAGGTGTGGTTGCGCTTGCTTGTGCTGGTTGCTGTTCCAGTTCCGGTCTGGACTGGAGGTGTTGTGGCTGGTTCAGCCGTTGACATGGATCCGGGTTCCACTACCTCAGTCTGGTCTCTGGTAACACAGACAGGTTCTCTGTGGACAGCTCAAGAATAGGAATGGGTCTGGAAGCTTGTCTGGTTTGGCTGCGTGTAACCATTCCTTCTCTCTGGGACTGCTTAACTTGATTGGCCAAGTCTTCTCCCAGTAGCATGGGGATGGGATAATTGTCATAGACTGCAAAAGTCCACTTCCTGACCAGCTTTGTACTGGACAGGCAGTTCAGCTGTAGGCAAGTCCACAGCTGTGAAATGAAGGGGTAAATGGTCACTTTGGCCCCTGGGTTGATGAGTTTGGGATCGACGAAGGATTGGTGGATAGCTGACACTTGTGCTCCGTGTCTCTCCACGCGGAACCTTCTTTCCGCCCACTCTCAGCTTTTCCCTTTGCTCCAAGGGGATTTGAGAGGTATCTGGGCCTGGGGTCTTAGGTCCGCTGGGGTGCAATGACTTGCACCCGGGTGGGGTTATTCGGGCAGTTGCCTTTGGGCAGTTGCCTTGATATGTCCCTTTCATTTCAGTGATAGCATTTTCCAGATACGGGTTACTGGATTGAAGGAAGTCACTGGAGACTGGTGAGGTGGAAGGATAGGGTGTCTGCGGCTTTTCTTGGTTTGTAGGTGGGGTTTTGGGTTGCCCTCGGTGTAGGGTTTATTGCTGTGGGTGGCTCCTGGGGTTTTCACTCCCCTTTACAGTAGATTTCTTGCTCTCTGCCACGGCCATCCATTTGGCTCCAATCTCCCCCGCCTCGGTGAGAGTTGTGGGTTTGCCATCTAGGAGTGTACCGTGTTATTTCCTCAGGAACACCATCCAAGAACTGCTCCATGCATATGAGGTGGCGCAATTCTTCAAAGGTTTGAACCTGGGTTCCTGAATATCAGGCGTGCAATGCTTCCCTACGTAGTAGGCGTGGTGGGAAAGACCCTCTGGTTTCCATTTGGTTCTGAATCGCGACGGGCGTGATCCGGGGTTATCCCAGTGGATCTGGCTTGGGTTTGAAACAGTTTATAATCATTCATTTGTTCCTTTGGCATTTAGCCGCCACACTGCCAAGGTTCCACTGATGTGTGACCTCAGCTCTAGCATGTACTGGTTTTCAGGGATGTTGTACCCAATACAGACCCTTTCGAAATTTTCTGAAAGGTCTCCGGGTCCTCACCTGCCTTGTAGCTGGAAATTTGTGCGGTGGAACAACAATGGGTGGCGAGGGTTAGGATTTGTTGGGGTCTGCTGTTTAGCCCGTTCTAATTCCAGGCCTGCTGGTGAGCCTCTCTTGTAGTTCTACCGTCTTCTGTGAATCGCCTCTTCTTTCTTGTTGTTTTCTTTCGTAAACTGCCTTTTCTTCTTGTTGTTTTTCTTTCGTGATCTGCCTTTTTGGCTTCTTGATCTCTTCGGTGAGCTGCCTCCTGGCATCTTGTTCGGCCTTAATTAGTTCCAGCTGTCTCCTATGTTTATTTTCGTTGTCTTGGGCTTGTAGCCGGGCTCTTTCTTTTCTGCTCCTCTTTTGAATCATGGTTTGTTTCTTGTGTTGGAGTGCCTCTGGCGTCTGTTTCAGAATTGCTGGCTTTCTGCCTGCTGAGATTTGTCCTAGCTCTGTTTGGATTGGCAATTGAACCAAACAAAGCTACTGTATTTACCTGTGTGAGTTTGCTGGCTGGGTACTTAAGTTTCAATTGTTTAACAAAAGATCTGTAATGGGCCTCTTTAATGACTGAAAAAAAAATATTGCAAGCGGCTAGTATAAGGAAAAAAAATTTCAAGCTCTCTAGCCCTGTAAAACCCCTGTCTTCCTTAAAGTAAGATGCCAAGAGCAGCAAGGAGAAAGAAAAAAAAAAATTTGCTGTCTGTAAACCAATCTTCTTCCTCCCTGGGACGTGTGGATTGCTAGCAAGCCCTCTGAAAGAGAAGGCTATGTTCCAACCAATGACTCTTAATGGCTCTCTTAATGAGCCTACTAAAATGCGCACTGCTGAAACAGCAGGGAAAGAAAAAAAAAAATTTTTTTTTTTTTTCCTGTCTGCCCTTTAAAACCCAATTCCTTCTGCCTGCTAATGCCTAGCAGGGAAAAAATTAATGTAGCTATGGCTTATGGATTTATAACTTCCCAATCCGCTGCACACCATGTGGGAATCTAGCCGTCAGTCCCAGACCTGGACTTTTAGTTCCACCAGTCTGGTCCTGTCCCAAACCTGGACTTTTGCGTCCAAAGTTTGGGGGCTTACCTGAAACTCCCCAAGCTCACTACCAGCTTGGATATTCTCGCTGCCACCAGATCAGGAATTAATCTATGGGGGCCTGATCCCCCTTTCCTCTCTCTGGTGTCCCCAACCCTCCCTTGGTGGGACACCCAGATTCCCAATCCCTTGATGCTAAAAGCAGGGAAAATAACCCCTTCCCCCTCCTTATCAGGCTTGCCGTCGCGGCTAACCTGTGTGACCCAAGAAACCAGCTTTTCTGTTCCCTCAGAAATGGAGATGCAAAATACCCACAGCTGGGCTCTGCCCCCCCCCTTGCTCCAGGAACGAGGGAAAAACTGTAACCACCAGAGAACAGAGAGAATTCTTCGTCTCTTTCCCAGTAGTCTGCTCTTTCCCTGGACCCAAATAGGAAAATAGTCCACAGCCTGGCTTTTCCCTTTGCCTCCCTAGGAAAGAAACTTTCACAAGGTTTAACAAGAAACTTTTATAGAAAAAAGAAAGAAAATATAAAACAATCATCTTGCATTAAGAAACTCAATACAGGCTCTTGCTTATAAGAAAATATAAAGAAACAGTCTGATTTAAAAGATAAGCCCAATTAACCAGCACAACAAATTAACATACAGGTAAATACACCCCAAAGACCATCATAGCTGAATTACTTTGCGGTTCCTGGGTACTTACAGATGTTTAGAAGAAGTAATAGGAGAGAATTAGAAGAAGACTTGTTCCTCACAGCTAAGAAACAACAAAGACCCCGAGTATACAATTCCCGCCCCTGACTTTTAACAATCCAGTTCTCTGATTGGTCCTCTGGTCAGGTGTTCGGTTACCCTTTTCAGGTAAAAGAAACTTAACCCTTACCTACCTATCCATTTATGACACCCCCTCCCTCGTCAGCCCTGACAGGAATCTCATGTGAGAGAGGAGAAGGGTGAATGAACCCTGCAGGGGTTGACTCTTGAGGAGGTTTGAGAGTTGAGCCTTGCAGTTTGGTTCACAGGGCTTGGAAATAATCTCTTACAGGTTCAGATTGCACTTAAGCTCTGCTGCTTGCATTTCAACCTCCCAGGAGCCAGCTCAGGCAGCTCCACCCTATACTGCCCCGCAGCAATTTAGCAAGCCAGCAAGTATGAGTTCCTCGAACCCAGTGCCCTGCTGGGGAGGTGGGTGTGTCCTCCCTTCACGAGGAGAGGACTGGAAGGATGGAAAGACGTAGAATGGTCAGTGAACCTGGGAGGGGTGCGTGGCCAGGGCCCTGGGAGAGCTAGGACTGTATGCTGTGTGTAATGCGGCAGAGGGAAGGGAGGAGGGCGGACTCAAACATTTTTTAAAGATCAGAAAGTCTCTCTGGTAAAATTAGCCATCCCCTCCGGCCCTTAATTTGAATACACAATAAAGGTCTGAGTTTATAATGTGTTCTGCTCATGTTCTGAATATGTAGCTTCTCTCTTTTAACATTAGGGAACTGAGACAGAATGAAAGGCCCTGCATATTTCTTATTTCAGATTTGCAGCAGCATTTAAAAACTCCATGTGCGCCATGGCAGAAACATCATCCTCTATTTTTTGTTTTGTTTAGGTTGCTGTACTAGGAAGAGCTTGTTAGTGCTGTCCAGCATGGTGGCATGCACAGCCTCCTTTTAGGGCTGCAAAATCTGGCACAACTGTCTGTACATCGCTACAGCCTGAATATCAGAACTATACAACTCCAGTTAGAACGCTGTAGAAGTGTAAGGCTTTCAACACCTCAGCGACTGACATGGTAGAAATTAGGGCTGTCAAACTATTTTTTTTTAAAAATCACAAATAATTGAGAGATTTAAAAAAATTGCTGAAATTAATCTCTGTTTTAATTACACTGTTAAACAATAATAGAATATCAAATTTAAATTCAGCATGGAAGCATGTCCTCTCAAATGGTGGTTGAAGCATGAAGGGGCATACAAACATTTAGCATATCTGGCAGCAATGCAGATACCATGCAAACACCTGTCCTCACTTTCAGATGACATTGTAAATAAGAAGTGGGCACATTATCTCTGTTTGTCTTAGCAACTGGCTGAACAAGGAGTAGGACTGAATAAACTTGTAGGCTCTAAAGTTTTATATTGTGTTGTTTTTGAGCACAGTTATGTAAAAATAAAAATAATTCTGCATTTGTAAGTTGCACTTTCGATATCATGGCGTGTCTAATCTCCAGGGAGACCATCAGCTGCCTTTTGCCTATAGATCTATAACATACTCCCCACTTGAATGGCTTCTTTGATGTCAAGATCCATCAGCGTTCTGTCTTGGTTTGTGCTGGGGTGGAATGCATTTCCTACTGAATTTTAAGATTAGTTGCTCGGTAATGATACAAAAGTAAACTCAACTAAAGCCATTGGTCAGACCTCATCTGGAATAGTGTGTCCAGTTGTGGTCATCCATGTTCAAGAGAGATGAATTCAAGCTGGAACAGTTGCAGAGAAGAGCTACTAGGGTGATCGGGGCAAGGAGGGCCTGTCGTATGAAAGGAGACTGAGAGAGCTTGGCTTGTTTAGCCTAGCAACACACAGGCTGAGGGGGGGATCTGATTGCTCTCTATGAACACTTTATGGGGGGTTAACACCAGAGAGGGGGAAGAACTGTTGGAGCTAAAGGACAATGCTTGCACAGGAACAAATTTAGGCTGGAAATTAGAAGGTGTCTGACCATTGAAGGATTGAGGTTCCGGAGCAGAGCAGCCTCTCAATGGGAGGAGTTGGGGCAAACTACCTATCTTATGCTAAGACTGAGCTTGATGAGTTGATGAACTGGGTTATAGAACGGGGTTGCCTGTGAAAGCAGGGAACTGGACTTGATGGATCCAGGTGGTCCTTTCCAGTCCTAGGCCCTGAAGTGGATGTCTGTGGTGGGAAGAGGCTTAATACCATTTTTGGTCACGAGAAAATCTAGCCTCAGGTTCAGATGCTGTCAAACACAGCACCTGTGAGAACAAGCCCGTTGGCACTGTTGTGACAATGCTGGTTAGGAGGAAAGGCCTTGGGAAGTAAGCCACGCATTGATTTGTTCATGGAGCTTTGATAATAACGCTGGCTGGTGTGAAGCTTATGTAAAAGGAGAAGCTGCAACTATGCCTCTACTTGTTTTTGAATGTCACTACTCTGTCAGCAGCTGAGACAGACATTTTCTGGACTGACACTCCAAGAGCTGTGACGCTTATGTGGTTCAGTGACTTTTTTCCCTCCCCACATGTCATGTCTTATGGGAATAGGTTTATACTGACTCAGTGTCAAAGCTTGTTTTGTCAAGCTGGATGTGGTATTGTACAAATGTGGTCCTACATGGGTTGCATAACAGATATGAGATTAATTAGTTAACGTTTGTACAGCACTTCTAAGTTGTAATGTTCCAGCTAACTGCTAGGTATTAACATGACAGCACCTTAAGCAACGGAGCCCTTGTGACCAGGGGTGAAATCCTGGCCCTGTTGACGTCAGTTGCAAAACTCCCTTTTTTAACTTCAGAGGGACCCTAATTTCACTCCATGAATGTTTGTGCTCCACTGTGCTTCAGAAAATGGCAGATAACCACAAGGTATATTTTGGTGGTGAGCTGAATTTAAGGGATTGACGCCTTCAATGGCCTGAGACAGTCTAAGGAAGGGTGTCAGAGAAGCATATGTCAAGAATCAGGGGGAAGCCATGTTAGTCTGTATCCGCAAAAACAACAAGGATCCGGTGGCACCTGAAAGACTAACAGATTTATTTGGGCATAAGCTTTCATGGGTGAAAAACCCACTTCATCAGGTGCATGTAGTGAAAGTTACAGATGCAGGCATTATATAATGACACATGAAAAGAAAGGAGTTACCTTACAAGTGAAGAACCAGTGTTGACAGGGCCAATTCGATCAGGGTGGATGTGGTCCACTTCTAATAATAGATGAGGAGGTGTCAATTCCAGGAGAGGCAAAGCTGCTTCTGTTATGAGCCAGCCACTCCCAGTCCCTATTCAAGCCCAAATTAATGGTGTTAAATTTGCAAATGAATTTTAGTTCTGTTATTTCTCTTTGAAGTCTGTTTCTGAACTTTTTTTGTTCAAGAATAGTGATTTTTAAATCTGTTACAGAATGACCAGGGAGATTGAAACGTTCACCTACTGGCTTTTGTATGTTACCATTCCTGATGTCTGATTTGGGTCCATTTATTCTTTTATGTAAATGGACACAAATTGGACATCAGGAATATAACTTTCACTCCATATATCTGAAGAAGTGGGTTTTTTACTCACGAAAGCTTATGCCCAAATAAATGTTAGTCTTTAAGGTGCCACCAGACTCCTTGTTGTTTTTTTAGAGAAGCATATATCTGCTGATCGGTGCAGAAGAGAGGATGTATTTAGGGTCACTTTCTTCCCCTTTTGCCTCATTTCATTAAAGGTTTCATTTTTGATTAATAACTATCGCTGAGGCAGCTGGATTTTGTGAGATAACAAAAACAGCTGATGAGAGTATGGTGAGCACTGAGAGCTAATGTTGCATCATTGAATATTATTGGACAGCCAAGAGTAACAGCCACCACTAGAGTCAAGGAGAGCTTTGCTGTTGACTCCACAGGAAGAAAGACCAAAGCCCATATCTGTAACCTGTCTCCTTCACCCTGCCCTTCCTTATGTATGTAACAGAGTAGGGGTATGACTTGTTTGTCTCGTCATGGTTTGGATTATTCATACAGACTGAGGCCAGAAGGGCTAATCAGATCATCTGGACTGACCTCCTGCATAGCCTGACCCCCTGATTATAAGCTCCTTATGGGAGGGACCTGTCTTTTATGTGTTTTCTGTGAAATACTTGGTGCCCACCTGTGGGTGCTATAAAATAATCAATATTATATCACAGTTGGGTCTCTACAGGAACAAGTTACTGAAGCAGCCATCCGCCTCATTGCACTTCTGAATGTGCGAAGAGCACATCGTTATCAGCAGATCTGGTTGGAAAACTTCGGCAGGAATTTTTCAAAATGTGTTTATACCTTTTTTAAAAAAATCATTGATGACATTTTTAATCATCAAATTTTTCTATCAGCTCCAAAATCTGAACCTGTTCAATCAAAATTTTAATCAATTTTTTAAAAAAATGAATTTGAAGAAAAATTTTGTAAGAAATTGAAATGTGGAAAATGTTGACCATTTTTAGTTACAGGTGTAACCACATGCAATGGAGTCAGCGGATACCCCTCACCCAGTCATATGGCAGTGGTGTTAACTTTGTGAACCCTGACCCATGTGAGGTGACTGGAGACAGGAATTAGACATCAGTCTTTTAGCACTGAGGTATGTTACACTGTTTATTACAGTGAGCGTTTGGCTTCAGTGTTATTCCTGTACCAATCTGAAACTGTACTCTGGAGGTACAGGGGTGACAGGAATATCTTCTAATTAATTGGGAAATGTATCCATAAGGAGAAGGGTTATCGTTAGAGATTGGCCCAAGAAGCTGGCATTTGAATGTGGGCCAAGGTCTAAGGTAGAATGTCAGGTCCGAGTTTCAGGGTAAATCAAGGCCATGGTTTGGGTTTAGATTTAATGGTGCTGAAATCTCACAAGATTTCAGCCCAAAGATGAAAATTTTGTGAGATAAGCTGGTCTTGTGAGATTCCCCCCAGCTTGGGTAGAAATATTGCAACAGCAGGCACTATAGAGAAATTTTAGCTGCTTCTGAATTTGAACCACAAAATTACCACTTCTGGTTTTGACCTAGCCCAGAATCAAAACTGCAGGAGTAGGCTCAGACTTAGAGACATGAAAATGGTTGGTCTCCCCACTCCTGAAATTCACAGGAGGTTAGACTCAGCTTTCCAGGTTTGACCCATCTCTAATTATGATGCAGTCAAACCTCACCTACCCATAGCCGTTGAGGCTCCTAAAATGGAAGATTTTCTTTTCACCAGTGCTGGAAAGTCCTTGAATAAGGTTACAAAAGATAGCTCTGAACTTTGCTTGCTCTATGATTTTGGTTAGGGAATCCTTGTTTGTGTGCATGGATTATCAGAAGCTTAATGCTAAAACTGGCTATGATGCCTTTCCTCTCCCTGGGAGTGAGGCATTTGACAAAGGTATCGCATGGAGCTAAATATTTCTTGACAATAGATTTGGCTAGTGAATGCCCCTAAGTTTCTATGAATAAAAGCAATCAGCATAAAACTGTTTTAATGGCTCTTTGGTCTCCTTGAATAAGATTTGCATGTCTTTGGGTCTATGTCATGCCCAAGCAACCTTCCAGTGACTGATGTATAATATCTGAATGACGCTGCTTGTGGGCGGCATTTTGGTGGCGATGCCTATTGACATTGCCGCTTGTTGGCGGAATTTCGGCAGATGCTCGTCCACCGCCACAATCCCCCGTGGCTCATCGTCTGGCGCCTACCAGATGAAAAGGGTTGGGGACCACTGCTGTATAGGGTATGTATGTGCCATACTGGTCCATACATGCTAGTGTAGCTCCGTGGCATCTAACCCGTTGTTCCAGGGGAGATGGGTGTGAGCCTGATAGGATTAGGAGAGCAGTATGAGGCAGTAGGAGAATAGGGAGTGGTCCTGGGTTAGTCTAAAGCACAGTGACAGATCCCATATAATTAGTACTGGAACAAGATATGAAATGCTCAAGCAGTTACTCTTCCATTTATTTTTTACATTGGGATTTCGCTGAAGAGATGGCTGGGAACCTCTACATAGATAATATTCTGGAAAGTCTATGTGACATCAGGCATGGAATTGAGTCAATATGATAGCATGAGACATGGGAGAGAGTGGACAGACAAGGCTCAGGTTAGTTATGCCTACACCACCCTCAGTGAAGTCAGTGGGTCTTGTAAGTAGACCAAGGACTGAATTTTGCACTCACGTAAAGACCTCTAGATGTCATTGGGAAATGCAAACTGATTAAAAACTCGAAGTGAATACTTTCCCCTTCCAAAATGCCTCAACCTGGGATATGGTTTCCTGCTTAGACAAGTAGCTTGATGGCATCCAGGCAGCAGTAGTTACAGTTTGTATCACTTGGGAGCCATCGAAGTGTTGTCGGTAGAATGTCTTAGTGGTGATTGATATGTTTGCTGAATCCACAATGGTTACACTCCAGCTCCAGTTAATGTTAGGTGGACAGGTAGCTGGGGGTGGGAGAGGGTTAATTCAGAAGGGTCTTTGAAACAGAGTTCATTGCCTAAATCTGCAGAAACCAAGCAGACTCCCTACCTTTCTCTGGGGAATAGCCATCTTTGACCCCATTGCCTCAGGTCTTGCAGAGTTTAGCGGCACCCAAGAGTCAGGCCTAGGAGCTTTTGATTGTTTGTGAACCCAGCAAGCCAATATGCTTTTTTATTTATTTATTTTTTGGCACAGTCGTGTTGCGTTATAGCAGAAGCTGTATATGCTTCTGGCCTGATTTTTAGATATGCTCAGAGCCCTCAGTTCCCACCAAATGCAGTAGGAACTGTGGATACTTAGAACATCTGAAAATCACATCACTACTGTGGGAATAGGTAGATCTTGGTGAAAAGTCTAATCAGCTTACTTGACCCCTTTCAGACTGCGGCCCACGGTCCCTGTGCAGGTGTCGCAGTGTAATTTTGAGTCCATCTCTGCCACTGATTAGATTGCTACATGTTTTCCTGGGTAACATTAAGAATGAATTAGAAGAGAAAGCTGACAGCAATGTGGTTATGCTGGCAGAGGAGATGTCTCTACAGCTTTAAAATGATTCAAGAATAAGAGTCATGTGCGAGAATAAGCACTCTCCTTGCTGATGACATTTAGAGCATCCTTCCTCCTTGGGCAGGCAGACAGAGCTGCTCTGTTACAAAACCTCTGTGGCATGTCTCTGCCACAGCCCACTGCAGGACAAACATCCGAGGCTTCTGAAGGCAAGCCTGCCTCAGGTGCTGACAGGCGTTCCTTCACTATTTTACAAGCCTGGTCCCCAACTACAGCTGCTGCTGAGCAAACATGTTCTTTTCGTGGTCAAAACAGCCCTATCCCTTTGGCAGCATCCTGGCCTGTTTTCCTGCTGAGAGGGCCAGTTCATTGTTGACTGCAATAATCCAAGAACACTTTACCGATTGCATGGTCATAGGCCTTTAGGATCTATCCTTGCTATTATCAGATCTCTGCCCCAGTCTCTTTGGATGCTGACCCCCACAGCTATAGAATGAAAACCCCCGCTAAATGCAGGCCATATAAAGTGGCTGCTCAGTATGCAGTCACTATAGTGCACAAGCAAGACAGGGAAAGCAAACGTCAAAGCATTCTTCCTCTTAGGGCCTTTTTTACTATATGGCCGCAGTCTCTTGGGTTGGTCGTGAGAAGAAAGAAGGGACGTAAGGGCCAGATTCTGTCACCCTACCCCTGTCCAGTAGCACCTTTCTAAGCCAGTGTCCCTGCTGAGGTCCTCCTGCAAGGAAGGTCTGCTCAGTATGAGTGAGCCTGGCAAATCTGGCCCTGAACTGAAGCTGTAATGTTCTTTCTCTGTGGTGTTGTCTACGGGAAATGCACAGTGTGGTGAGGTGGGTCTGGAGAGCAAAGGGCTCTGGTGAGGAAGCACACAGGCAAAATAGCCAACAAGGCAACATATTAAAGTAAAGAAATACAGCCAGGTGTTAGAGACACTACTGTGCCCTATGGGCAAGTTCCATTCAGAGTGATCAATTGGAATCAACTTCCAGAGCTGGTAAAAATTTCTTGATTTTGCTCTACTACTGTTTGTCTTGTGATTTGTCTCTGGGTACATGGACTGAAGGGAACAAAACCTCATGTTTCAGGGCTGAAGTCCCTCCCCAAATACTAGAGATAAGTATTTATAACTGAGACACCTTCATGGGGGCAGATTATCCCTCATCTTCCTAACTACAAGGTTCTTGCACCCTCCTCTGAGACGTGGTGCTGATCACTGTCAAACACAAGAGATTGGGTTGGCTGGGTGTGGTCCAGTCTGGAGACCCCTACGTTCCTATGCAAGCAGGCATTGACTCAGACTATCCACAGTAGGCAGTGTTGACATTAGCCCTCTTGCCTGCATCCCCATCATTGTATGTAAAATGTCCACAAGCAAATGCTTATGCTTCATCCATGATGCTTTGGAGAGTCAATGGACCTGCTCCCTGGTGAACTTCCAGAGTCAGGAGGTTCCACGTGCGGGCCAACCCCCTCGTCTTTAATCCCCATCAGATGCACCTGTAGGGACTGTCCGCAAAAGCACTTCAGGTGATGTTAGCCACCAGGATACGACCTGTTTGGGAGCAGGGCAGGGGGCAGAGAAGGCAGTCTCTAAGGGAGCCCAGTCTCCAAAGCAGAGTTGAACCAACATGTTGAATTGCACCCACATGTAGCTAGGAAGCCAATACACTTGGAGTGATTTCAGTGTAATTACATTGCAAGACTACCTGAGCAGCCATGGCACTTAGGGGCCTATAAGTGACTCGTCCAATGCTCTGAAAGAAACATGCAAGATAGTCTGTATTATTGTTGTTTATTTAGGTTGCAGTGGGGCCCAAAATCTCCTAGGTGCTTTCCACACATGGCCTCTCCACTTCACAGCATCCCTTCTGAAAGGACAAAAAGAGCTGAAGGGCTGGGGAAAGGCATGCCGCACTCAAGCAAAGGGAGCAGTGTGATGATGGACACACTTCCTATTAGCTAACCTTCGTACGCTGACTGCTTTACTGCTGAGAAGGGTAACTGAGGCCCGTGACCAGTGACTGCAGTGGCAAGTGCAAGACTCAGAGAATGAATGTGCCAAATGTGCACTGTAGTCAGAGCGGACTCTCACCAGCCCGTGGGAGGGGAGGGAAGATGGGGCTATGTGCTATGAAAGAGCTAAAGGTGCATTGGTAGGAGAAAAGGACAGGTAGCTGAATGGGAGCTTAAAACAAGGAGCACGTCCCACCTACCATTCGCTCCAGAGTTTGGAGTATGAAATGGATGTCTCCAGCAGAGGCCGGAGAACCGGAGAACGAGGTGAGCACTTGGGGAGAACGCTGGCCTGTAAGGGTATGTCTACACTGCAAAAAAAACCCCCCAAAACCCAACAACCCTCCCACTGCAGGGAGTCTCAGAGCGTGGGTATACAGACTCCTGCTCCCAGACCTCGCGCTGTGGCGCTGAAAACAGCCATGTCCGTGTTCCAACTTAAGCCCCCTCCTTGAAATCAAAATGGCTAGGGAAAAATCGCTGCAGCCTGAGGCGAGGGTCATGCTGGTCTCTCGCAGGGGAGTCATGCTTCAGATAAAGCCATCACAAGGACTTCCAAACCACAGCGAACTCCTTCTTCTCGAATTGCAGCTAATTATAGAATGTAATTGTTCAAACACGGCATGGTGGTTTGACCTGAATAATAACAACAGAGGGGACAATGCTGTCGCCCTCCCTCAGATGTGTGGGGACGAGAGCTCCTCTGTCCAAGGATGGAAACAGGCCAATGGGGCTGTTTGGCACTGGCCCATGCTGGGGGCACTGTCCCAGGGGAGCTCTGGGAGGGACTTGGCCTCAGCAGAACTCCCTCCCCCTCTGGGTTTGCTAGGAGAGTGTGCAGCATCTCTTTGGGTGGGCCAGTCTGCTCCATGGGCTGGGGTAAAGTGTGTAGGGGGGGTGGGAGGGCAAGGCTCTCCCTTCTCATCCTGTCTTTGTGGGGTGATTTGTAGTCCCAGAGTGCTAGGGGGAGCAGTCCCTGTCTACCCTGCACTCAGGACTGCACATAAGGACACCTATCCTGCCTGGCTTTTGTCCACAATGCACGAGGTGGGGGAAGGCTCCACTTTCCTCTTCTCCACGGGCAGTAGGGCCAGGCACCATCTGGATGAGCTTGGCTGCACCAGGGGAAGTGCCCCTCTGAGCACTGTATGTGTCAAATCTTCACACACATTCCTCTTGGAGAAATGGCCTTTGTGATATTTCTCAGCAGAACGGGCATGAGTTTGACTTTAGCTGCCAGGTCCGGCCCCTGGGCATAGAACTCCATTTGGGTGAAACATCCACTTTGCTTTCTCTTGGGAAATTTGTTTTTACAACATGAATGCAGCAAGCTGCAGGATACAGGATTAGAGAGAGCTACACATTTCTGGGCTAGCCCAAAGTTTAGAAAATGGCCCTTTACAATAAGCAAATGAGCAAGATCCCAGAGGAGGTGCAAGATTTTTCCATTATATGGCGCCGCAGGGAACAGTGAGTAAAGAGGGCAGTAGCCAGCAATGCTATTAGCAATAAAGGCCTGGGAATGAGTCAAAGAAACCAGCAGAAGACTCAGTGTTTATATCTTGTAGCAAGGCTAAGAACCTACCACAGGGACTGGAAGTCCCTCTTGCAGGGACATAAAGAGAAACGACCCAGACCTCCCGATGTGGCGAAAGTTGTGTGGGATGCAGGCTCTCATATTACTTACATTTTTTCTCTGTGTGTAGCTGTGTAACAGCCTCATAATCCCCTCCCCCTTTCATCCTGGTTCCTCCTCATCCTCTGAGGTATAAATTAGATTGGCAGATGTGTAATCTGGGAAGTTTTCCAGATTCATTTTTAAGAACCTCAGGCCCTCAACACTGGCTGCACTATGCGGGGCTTGTCAGTCTGTCATAGTGCTACCAACTGCTCTACAGATGAGCTCTGAGTACAGAGTGTCCCAAACACCTGTAGCTAAATCACTGGGGAAAATGCTCCTGGCCTAAGCGTATTTCAGATGCAGGTGAAACTGTCTGAGCCCACACTGGGCTGAATGTTAAAATCCAGAACTATAGGTGTGGCCATTCCCCGTTTGCTATTTTAGCCTCCACAGTATTCCAGGAAGAGACTCCTTCCTCCTCCTTTAAACTACTAAATAATATTTAATACCACTAATAACTGTGTTCATGAATGTTGTGCTTGTAATAGGAGCTGGATTGATAGCCTAGAAAACTAGGAGTCTCTCTTTATCCATGGGACAGGTACAGTGTGGGTACGTGCCAGGGCATGCTTTCCTACCTTCCCCCTTAATTTCTCTATGAGGGAGGAGTTGAATTTTCCTTCCCAACCCTGTCCTATCTAATTGATCAGTTTTGGTGTTAAAAGGCTCTATTACCTTGGTATCTAATCCGTGGCTTCTCTGCTGAGGTTGTCGAAACAGACATCAGTCAGAGCTGCATTTCCAAGCTCTGTGGTGTTGTGGGCTTGATTGAGGAAATGCAGCCATGTAGTTAGAGATTTGGCAGCCCACAAACTCCTGGCTAAGCTAGAAGTGAAACTATTTTCTGGGTAGGTGCTAATTTTTAGAACCAGAACAATTCTGTGGTTTCCTTTGCCAAACATTTTGCCAGAGGTCAAACAGTCAAAGTTCTATGACAGATCCCCTGGGACCCTGACTGGCTGAACCTACCTCTGAGGATCACCAAGGGCAGGCATGACACTTGAGGTCAGGTTCTTGGAGAAAGAGGCTGTGTTTAGCTGAGCCCTGTAATCCCAGAGTGTATAAAACACCAGAGAAACCACCAAATTGAAACATTTCAGGTATTTTTCACACACAGAATCACGGTCTTTGTGGCAGGAATGAGACACGCAAAGACCACAGGCAGCAACAGGGGGAATTTCCTTTTCTTTTCTGCCGTTGGCAAAAATTCCAGCATTGGTTTAATGTTTGTAAAGCAGCATGAGATCCTGGGATGAGAGGTACTATGTAACCACAGAGTATAATTGGGAGCTGTACTGATTAATTCTACAGACATGCATAGGCGGTGGTAGTGGTAATAATGTGACCGGGGTCCCAGTGGGGGCCATCTATGGTCACTCAGTTAGGATGAACTGTAAAAAATCGGGCAGACAATCCCACAAAAGCGGGTGGATATTCCAATACTTAGATTCCCCAAGCCAGCATAAAACAGCTTCTTTATTACCTCACTGGTTACTCAGAAGTCCAAACAACACAGTTCCCTTAAAGTGATCCAGCCTCAGGCCTCCATCCAGGTACCTAAGTCAGGAATGATGAAGATTCCTAAAAATCTTATTTCATCATATAAAAGAAAAGGTTCTACCAATCCCAAAGGATCGGACATGTTACCTCCCAGGTTATTGACTATTCCAGATCTTAGCCAAATACACACTACAGCCAATTCTTATTAACTAAACTAAAATTTGAGAGAGAGTATGGTTAAAAGATCAATATACATACAGACACGAGTTCAATTCACTGAGGTGCAGATTTACAGCAGAAATGGTGAGCTTTGTAGTTGCAAAGAGTTCCTTTGGAATTCAGTTCATACAGGGCTGCCCGGGGGGGCGGGGGGCAAGTGGGGCAATTTGCCCTGGGCCCCGCAGAGGCCCCCGCGAGAGTTTTTCGGGGCCCCGGAGCTTCTTCCGCTCCAGGTCTTTGCAGGTGGGGGTCCTTCTGCTCCAGGACCACTGCCGAAGTGCCCCGAAGACCTGCGGTGGGGGCCCCCCCGCCACCGAATTACCACAGAAGACCTGGCATTTCGGCTGGGGGCCCCCGCTTCGGTGGTAATTTGGCGGCTGGGGGGCCCCGTTGCAGGTCTTCAGGGCACTTCTGTGGCAGGTCCCGGAGCGGAAGGACCCCCCACCGCTGAACTACCGCCGAAGTAGGGGCCCCCCACTGCCGAAGACCCCAGGTTCCAGGCCAGAATCCTCTGGGCGGCCCTGAGTTCATAGGTTATAGTCCAATGTCCAAATCTCATATTCAGGGCGTACCAGCATAACTGAGACCTCAGTCTTGCGACTCAAACTTCCCCTGATGAAGGCTAAGCAGATCTGAGATGACAGAATCAGGACCCAAGGATTTTTTTACACAATTTCATGTCCTCTTTGACAAGTTGGGTATTCCTCAGGAACAAAAGGTAATTAGGGTGACTTTGAAGGAGGTCTATCACCAGTGCTTAGCTATAGAATTAACATAAAGCCATTTGCTTCTTCCTCCACCATTCACAGATTATGTGCTATACATTTCGAAGAAAGATGAATACAGAGCTATCCCATGTTTACTATTCATTTAAATGCTAGGATGTTCTTTTGATCTCTGAATTATCAGAATTCAGCATAGACAGGGACTGTTGTACATACGTAAATACACAAAAACACAAACATTATCTCCCCACGTGTCTTTTGAGAGTTGTTTATTTTGCAGGTTGTTTAACCTTTTCTAGCCATGCCTCACAAATAATAATCGGCTGCTATGTATTATTTAGCAGCCTGGAGGGCTTGGCACACCTAGGGCAGATCTGATAAAAGCTAGTACTTCAGTTTGCATATTATTTTAATCTAATATCCTAACCCAGAAATTCTGACACTGTCTTGCTCGGTGGTCTTGGGCCAGTTATTTAGCCTCTGTGGCTAAATTTCACCATTTGTAAGAAAAGGATAGAAGAGTACTTATGTACCTGTTTAATCAGGCATCCTTCTGAGGTCAGGACAACCAGGCAAATGTACCATGGAAACTATTCTTAATAGGCAGAGAGATACAGTGGTGCCAATAATTGTTTAACTCTCCATAACAGGTGTGGCACACAAAGAACACATGATGGCTCAGAGTGATATCAAGATCTTACTGGCACTTATTGGAATGACATGGGTAACTCAATAGCAGCTTCATCATTCCTGAATAATGCAGTCATGCCAACTTGTATACCACTGCATTGTCACATGGCTGGGTTTAGCAGGCCGACGGTCAAACCGCTGAGCTATCCCTCCCCCTTAAAGAAAGCTGATGCTCCAGGTGAGGCTTGAACTCACAACCTCAGCATAGCTCCTCTCAGCACTGCTCTGTAAGTACTGTGCGCTAATCTATTGTGCCACTGGAGTGATGCTGAGGTTGTGAGTTCAAGCCTCACCTGGAGCATCAGCTTTCTTTAAGGGGGAGGGATAGCTCAGTGGTTTGAGCATCAGCCTGCTAAACCCAGTGTTGTGAGCTCAATCCTTAAGGGGGCTACTTAGGGATTTGGGGCAAAAATCTGCCTGGGGATGGGTCCTGCTTTGAGCAGGGGGTTGGACAAGACACCTCCTGAGGTCCGGACCTTCCAACTCTGATATTCTATGATAAATTAATAATAGGGTGCATAAGGTATATTTAAAACTATAGTAAATGTTAGTGATGGCAAACCTGATGGACTAGAGTTGCAGTTTGGGTAAATGTCCCATAGTTTGAATTCTTATTCAAAGCTTAGCTGAACTGCTTGGATCTTTGGTGGTTGCAGAAGTGGGTTTGGAATTTTTCCGAGGTGCAGAGAATGAAGGTCATGGGAATGGGGGTCGTGTGCCTCAGTCAGACCTCTGCCTTATCCAGGCCTGAGGCCTGGGGAGACAGGGAAGGAAGGAGTGCTGGTGGTATTTTGGCAATTGTGCTCCTATAACGAACCTGGAAGTGCACAAATTAAAAAGAATGGCAGGAGGAGTGAAAGCTGGCCATGCTTTCTCCAGCCTCAAAAAGGCTTGGATCAATGTATAGTGAAGTGTGTATGTGAGTGGAATGGGGCTTCTTTTTAATCTGACCCAGTTCACCCATCCCTTGTGTGTGTGTGTGTATATATATATATACAGGATAAATGATGCTATGTGCACAGTAGATGACTTCCATGCTGGAGGTACACACACAAGGCCCTCCACAAAAATGTTTCCATTTGCACATCTTTTCCAGGAGGCAGGAGTGTCCCTCTGGAACATCACCTCTGATGAGGACCCAGCTGAAACTCTTTCATTTCTCTTTTACAATAACTTAGCTAACCAAATGTGAAAGCTGCCCTCTTATTCCATTGGACTGTTTCACCACATGTGTCGGAGTGACATTTTGTGGGAGGCTGGGCACCAGTGCATTTTGGGTGAAATTCACTCCTGTGTGGAGAGCCCAGCACCGAAGTCTACACACCTCTCAAACCCTAATTTGAGTACTTGCGCTGGCCCGCCTCATGGGGGAGAATTTCACCCTGTGCACACAACTGTGAGCACAGGTGTTTGCGTGTCTGGTGATGGTGAGTCAGCCAAAGCAAACAGATAATTTATGCCTCGTTTCCCTTTCCCAGCATAGCCGTTGACTAACGATGGTTAGCTTTTTGTTTCATTATGTTGCAGTAATTTACGATAGAAACCCTGTTTGCCTATTTTATATTTATACATGCGGTTGGTTCTCAAGTGCTTCCTCTTTTTGGCTTCTGTCCACATGCACAGACAAAAGGAGATAAGGTACTTCTCTCCTCTTAGGCCAGCATGGCTATGGCAGGCAATGCAAAATGGGTTGGATCAGTTCATGATAAATATTTAACCCAGAGTGGGACTTCTAAATGGGATGTAATCAGTCTCTAGCAGAGTGGAAAGAGCCAGGGTGACAATCTATAGGCCTAGGCCATGAAACTAATTTTGTAGGACATGAGAAGTCAGTGGACCCAAACCTTTCCCTAATTTTCTTCAGTTCCTCCTCCTTTTTCTTCTTGTCTATATTACAATAGATGCTCACGAGCCCCAACCAAAAGTGAGATTCCAATGTGCTAGGCGCTGTATGTACATGGTCAGAGACAGACAAAGGCAGGGTGAAAGGAAGTGCTATTACTTCTGTTCATGGAGAACTGCAACAGAGAGAGAGATGAAGTGATTTGCCCAAGATCTCACCAGAAGCCAATGACAGAGCCAGGAATCAAACCCCAGTTTTCTGAAACCCCATCCAATGTCTTAACCACCCAGCCATCACGGCCCACCTGGCTCTACTCACCCAGCCTGTCTGGGGACATCATCACACAACAGAGTCTGAAGAATTGTTGGCACCCTCATCTCCTGGGACATCTCCCAGCCCTTGCAGCCACATTAAGGAGATACATTATTTGTCCCCAGGCAGATCATCAAACTGGTTGTTCTTTTCCCAGCTTCTTCACTTCTGCACTGCTATACCCACTGCAGGCAGCTGCCACTCCTCTGAGCTTTCTGAAGCAATAGGAAAGCAGCACCTGGAACGAGCGATGGGATCAACAGCAAAAGAGCCCCTGCCTGTTCCTCTCCAAATGACATATCCAGAGCTCTCCTTTGGCGGCGGTAGGTGGTGAGAAGGGTATTTAGGGTGCTCCTAGAAGTGGGTAAAGTTCCGAGAAGCCAAGAGTTTCTCCATGTGGGCTGCTCTTGGGACCATTTGGTACATCTCAACTTGGCCTGCTCCCCTCCCTCTCTCTCACATTGAAACAGAGAACCTGCTGGGGCTGGAGAGAATTGCTGCTGTAGATCAGAGCCTTTGCTCTCCTCCAAGTCTTGCTTTCCTGCAGAAGTGTGTTTGCGTTCTCCACTACTGCACATGCTAGGACTGAGAGAGGCCTTTCATCCTTGGTGTCCCCCCCCCCCCAGAAAAAAATTATTAGATTCCTCAAGATAAGGAGGTAATTGTGTGCAAGTTGCTTTTTACAGAAATAGCAAGCAATGAGGATACTACTCCTTAGTTACTGTCCATAGGGTGAAGCTCTGATTAATATCTGGAAATACCTTTAAAAATCCAAGTCAAGGATCAGGTTTATAAATGTGGATAATATCCCTTTAATTTTGCTTCTGGAAGACTGGAGAGGTTATTAGCATAACAGCAGTATCCCTGAAAATGCAGTGTGGACATTGGTCTTTTCTGTCTCTTATCGATATACAACACCAAAGGAAGAGTAAGAAGCCAGTTGCCATTTAGTATAGGCTCTTAGATGCTTGACATAAAGAGACGAATGTAACGTGAGAGAGAATCCAAGTCACTCACCGTGTTGCCAACCCCATGTGCTCAAAACTCATGGGTCAGGCCACCCAAAAGTGTCAGAAAGCTTTGAAAATCATGAGATTTTAAAAAAAATATAAATGTTGGGTTTATTTTATTTGCCTTCTGACGTCTGAGCTTTTCTGCATAACTATGAGGGCTAGAAACTTACTTTTAAAAAATGAAGGAAAGAGTCACATTTAATCACATGACTCCTTATCTCATAAGGCAATGTGGATTTCCTCTCACAAAGCTGCAAGGTGTATTATGGGAAATGTAGTCTGATCTGGAATCCTAGTTCATAAGGGAGGATGGGGGCCTCAGACACCTGAACTACAAATCCCATAGGGCAATGCACCACCAGAGGAAAATGCAATTTAATTTACTATTGAACTGTCTGGAAATGAAGAGTTTCTGGTCAGATCAATAAACCAAAATGAATAATTTTGTCTGATTTTTGGGGAACGTTGAAATATTTTGTTTCAATTGAAAAGTCTAAATGAAAAGTTTTCATGTTTCCAAATCAAAATTTTTAGGAATTTCTGAAAAATTTTGAAATTTCAACTTTTTATCCTGATTTGGGATGAAAACAAAGGTTGGAATTTCTTGTGGGATGGAAATTCCTCAGCTCTACTTAATGTGCTTTGTAGTCTTACAGAATGCAAGCACTAACAAAAACTGGAGGAGTTGTATCTCAGCTTGTCGCGTCTGATTTGTTGTTTTAACAGGAAGAAAGGAGATTATGCAGATGCAGGATAAGAAATGATTGCTCTTTGCATTTGTGGAACTCTGCTGTGTATAGACAGCAATCAGTCCAGTTGTGCAATCTGGAGGTGAAACAAAATGTGTCTATAAAATCAGTTCTTAACTGAGGACTAAATTAAGAACAGTTAACTAAGGAAGAGAGAACATTGTATAGTGAAACTTCAGCTAATATCTTTTCTTATAAATACGTGGCAGCAGCCTTGATTCTTGATATTATACCTGGAGAAACACTGATCTGATTAACTGAAGTTTGGGATCCTTTCGTGTTTGTTTCTCACTATAATAGGAAGCCCTGTAAAAATTCCAATATAAATTGAAATCAGAGGGCAATGATTTTTACCAATACTGACCACTAATGCTGTGCAAAGGGCATGTTTAGCTTGCTGCTATTGACCCAATAGCCCTGTAGCTACTGATTCTCCTCCAGGCATAGCTTTGTTTGTTTTCCATGTCTCTGTGAGAAGAAATCCTAGCAGGTGTTCAGCCATTGCTAACCTCTTTCATCCCAGTTCTAAAGGTCTGGCTTATAGCGTTGGGCCAGCGTGTGGTTTCCATTCTGCAGAACTGACGCGGTTCTCCTTCCAAGTAGGCTAAGGCACTGACATGGTGCATATGCAGTTTAGTTTGGATTCTTTCTGGATAATGTTGCCAGAAACAAAGCAATTTCTAGGCCCCACCCAAAAATGACAAGCTGAAATGTAACCTTTTTGTTTCTGCATCGCAGAGTGTTTGCTTTGCATGAATACACAATAACACTATAACCTTGGGTTGTTTGAACTAGCCAGGAGTGCCACTGGGAGCATTCTATTCTCCACTTGTACTTGACTGAATAAGCAGACGGGTTTTTTCTGTCACTGTCCCACGCAGGGGTGATGGATTGCTTTTCCTGTTGCGCATGCTGTTATCACTGTGCTGTTCTAATGCTAGCCAAACATTATTGTGAATAGCCAGACTCAATAGCAGCAGTGTTAGGCTGGAAAGTCAATATTAGCTGAGCAAACAAAGCAAATAAAGAGTTGCTATTTGCGTAGCTATGAGTATTTGTGTGCTCTGCTGCTGAACAGGGCACTTCGAAAGTGGGGGAGGGGAGTGGGTTTCTTCCAGGCAGTGAATGTTTATGTTTGGGATAAAGGAGTTGGCTTTTTTTTTTTTTTTTTAATTCACTTTTGTTTCCTCAAAAGTGCTGATTTACCCTGCCAGCGCAGCAGGCACTGACTCCCCATTGGCCTAGCTAACCTTAGGTAGCAACACGCATTCTAGAAGCCAGAGATGGCTACTGGAGGCACTTGCACGGACGGTTGGTGCTGTCCAATGACCCTCCCCATACACCTTTGAGTGTGGGAATCCTAGGCAGGCATTGAAGCGATAAACCATATTTAGTTACACATTAAAAAGTGGCTCCTTTTGAGGAACAATTCTGTGTTTTATCATTGTCTCCCTGCAGACCTTTATTTGTTCCTCTGGCTGCACTTCTCTGCCCCCAAGGATTCTCCTCTGCAATTCTGAAAGCAGCTGCCTGTGCATGTGTGAGTGCATCTGCGGTTCTTATTTCATTTGCATGTTACTGTTTCTTGTTAAGTTTCTGGCAGTTTTTACGGTTCATTGCATGACCTTCTAAATGACACATGCCTATTTATAACAAGCTGGCTATGGCCCACTGCCACATTGAGAAGCCCTCGGAACAAAACCCTATAAACTGTTCCTTCATTAACATTGTGTATCTCAATGTATGCATCCAAGTTGCCTGTTAAAAAGGGTAGTGATGGTGATGTCACTCGTCTTGATTTGTGGCTTGTTTCTTAACATGAGATGGTGTTAAATATAAGTGGGAAGCCAGGCTAGCTGGGTCTGGTGACAGCTGTAAGAGCTCTATGGTCCTGGCCTCTTTCCTTGAGTTGGGAGCCTTGAAGTGACAATGTGCTCAAAATACATTTCTCATCTCAAGAGCCTTCCCCCGGCCCCTTCCATCTTCCCAGCTGATGAAGTGGCACCGCTGGACTCTGGAGGATACAGTACATTATGACTGTAGTTTATGTAGCATCTTTCATTCAAACACCATCCCAGGATGCTTCGCAGAGCTAAATAATATAGTTAGAGAGTTAAATAATTCATTCCAAAGGCAGAGAAAAGTGAGGGGGTATAGGCCAGGGAGAAAATATATACTGTGTTTTGGGCTGAGATTGGAAGCAAGGTGGAGAGTCACTGAGGCAAGGGAGGCTGTTCCAGATTGAGGGAGATGCAGAGAAGACGTCTCTTGCACTGGTGGTGTCAAGGCTATGTGAGAGGGGGCTGAGGAAGCAGAGACAGGTGACAAGCTCAGTCAGGGTGTGTGTCATAGAATCATAGAATCATAGAATATCAGGGTTGGAAGGGACCTCAGGAGGTCATCTAGTCCAATCCCCTGCTCAAAGCAGGACCAATTCTCAACTAAATCATCCCAGCCAGGGCTTTGTCAAGCCTGACCTTAAAAACCTCTAAGGAAGGAGATTCTGCTACCTCCTAGGGAACCCATTCCAGTGCTTCACTACCCTCCCAGTGAAAAAGTTTTTCCTAATATCCAACCTAAAACTCCCTCACTGCAACTTGAGACCATTACTCCTTGTTCTGCCATCTGCCATCACTGGCTGCAATGATTCTCACTGCTGTGCAGGCTGTTTGAGAAGTCCAGAGTGAGCTGGTGGGGACTAAATGGAGGGAGAGGACATGGATCCCAGAGCATCCGTTTTGCAAAATAAATAAAGGGGCTGGGAGCTTTCTGGATTCCACAGTCCTTGCCTTCTTGCTGATTTTGTCATGGCTGATTTGGCGGGAGCAATTTCCAGGAACTTTGCAGTGAAGGTCCTTTTCAGTTTGCAAAGCCAAATGCAGTGCATCAGTGCAGCCAAGTGGGGAGCTCAGCTGAAAAAATTGGCGGGGAGAGGTGTGTGACTTCTGCTTGCTATGAGTTAAGTTGCCCAGGTAATCAGCTGCCCACTCTCTGACAGCCGGGAAGCTGAGGGGGAGGGATGGCACTTTTGCCTGCAAGAAAAACAAAAGACAACAAGTGGGGGTGCCAGCAAAGCCTGCTTTCTGCACAGTCTGCAGTGCTGCTGCTGCTGCTTCAGGTGGCTTCAGTGCTGGCAGTGAACCCCTCACGGGCCATGTTCCACCCTGGAGAAGCGGGGCCGAGGGAGAATGCTGCAGCTTTTCTGACATGAGCAAAGCAGGGCTGGGAGGGAGAAGAGACCCCTTTCTTTGACGGTACCAAGGAAGGCCCTCCTGCCAAGTGCACTCGTCCTACAGGAGGCAGAACAAAAGATGAACTGCTGATGGTGTAAATTGTGCAGCAGACTGGCTGCTGTAGGAGATGGGGGAAATGCTGCAGGCAGGCTGGGCCCCAGGGGGTCCCCACAGGTCTGAACTATGGCTAGCCATGGACAAGAGTCCCAGAATGTGAGCCAGGCGTAGTCCTGCCCTCTAGGTACTTCTCTGCCTCACCCTGTCAGTGTAGTGCCTTTTATTCTTACAGCAGACCTCCGGGGTAGAGAAATATTTTATTGTCCCCATTTTACAAGTGGGGAAGCTGAGGCAGGAAGTCTCTGGCAGAGCAAGAAATTGAACCCAGGGCACCTGCAGCCCAGTAATGCCCGACCCACTAGACTATCCTTCCTTCACCCCCTTGTCATGAAGACTGTCCTTGGCCTGTGCTAACAGTGGCTCTTGGCCCTCCAGAATTAGCTGGGCTGGGCTGGAAAGCTGGACTGCCTGTTGCTCGTCAGGGACTGGAATGGGGCCACTCACGCCCAGCAATCCCAGAAGCACTGAGCTTGCTTTGCATCTGGTGCCTCCTGGAGTTGCTGCTGAGCAAGTCTCCTCATGGCAGGTACTGGCTGGAAAACCACGGTCCTGTCTTAAAGCTTGCAGCTGCAGTGCTGTGTTGGGGCTCACTTCGGGTGACCAGACAGCGAATGTGAAAAATCAGGATGGGGGAGGAGGGTGGTGGTAATAGGAGCCTATATAAGAAAAAGACCCAAAAATTGGGACTGTCCCTATAAAATTGGGACATCTGGTCACCTTAGGCTTGCTGCTGTTGGTGGCAGGTGAGGTTTGGAGGTCCCTGCATTTGTCCCCTCCAAGCGGGACAACTGCAGTTCACTGTATTTGAAGCTACATATGAAGACAATGCACAGGCTCCAGCGATACAGAATGTGGCTGCCCCCATCCTCCCTGGCCTAGGATGTGCTTATCTCCCTCCATTGGCTCCAACGCAGCTTCTGAGGCCAGTTTAAGGCTTGGCTCCAAATCTTCAGGCAATCAATGAATCAAGCCCCAGCTACATTAAAAACCAAGTTTTGATCTATGAAGCCTTTTGACAACTGTGCTCCTGTCTGGGACAATGCAGATCACAAAGCGTGGGAGGGCCGAGGACAAAGCATTCTCTGTCGAGGGATCTGGCTGTGGAACAATCTTCCGCAGGAGAGCAGAGCCTTTTCCACCTTACAAGAAAAAACAAACAAACCCTAAAACCAAACAATACCCTCAAAGTAACAAACAAATGAATCCAACAGAAATAACCTGACCCCAGGCAGAGTTTATGCACCCCCAAAAGGTAGGAGAGCTAGAAATTCTCCATGAAGGCCACCAGAGACTTCACTGTTGCTACTCATCAATCAGCTATGTGTAAGGTGCTCAGTTACCGCAATGATGGGCAGAGGTAGGAAGCCCTAAGATAGGTAGGATGGGGCTTGGGAGCACAAGCAACAGGATATGGTTGGACTGAGAGGCAGTCGGGGAAGGATAAGAGGTAGGAAAAGGGATGATGGATGGAAAAGGAGATGGCAGAAGGCTTGGCTAGGTAACCACACAAACCTCCTAGATTCGACCATCACTGGACTAAAATTTATTTCCTCCCGCCAGAAATGCAAGCAGGCAGCAGATTTCTCCAGCACTGCCGCATTGAATTTGGTCCTACAGTTTAATATCCTGTGATGTAGTTAAACAGAAAATTGGTGTGTGTGTGTTTGTTCTAATTTTCCACAGCCATTGAATCTTTGACTTGTTGCATGATCGGTGTGTTGTGTCAAATCTCTGTTCTGCCAACAGTTGTTCCCTGGGTTTGTGTGCAGGTGGTGCAGGTGTTTTAGTGTTACACACAGGTTGGTGGGTGTCTATAATGGTACACCCATGCCACATGTTGTACTCTCACCCTGTAATTTAGGTACTGTGCTTCTATGGAGCTTTTGAAAATACAAAACTGCCTGCTACTAAATTCCGCTCCGTGAGGCTTGATAGCATGAAGCACATATACTGTACAATTCTAGCCTCAGCTAATGCCATTTGGGATAATTACGTTCACATGACAAATGTAGTTGCATTACTTTTATTTATCTTGAGTGGGTTAACAGGAACTAGCAATGGCAAAAGTAATTATTTTGCTTCTAGGGCACTGGGATTGCTGATCTGTAAACATCTTTGAGACATATTCCTGAAATGTGGAACAGCAGCATGTGAAATGCATGAGGAGCTAACACAGTGCATAAAAATGAACATAATTTCTGAAAAATGGAATTAATGAGGCAATGAGACTGTTTTAATGAGGACAAGGTCTGCAGTAAATGTCACTGTTCCAATGTCTTTATTGTAAATTACAATGTGCCTTTTAGAAAACACTGTCTTGACAGAAAAGAAAGGGGAGACATTGTAACCAGGTGAGCTCTACCTGCGCAAGGAGAGACAAGCTGTTGGATGGTCTGGGCTGTCTCGTTCCCTGTGTGTGTTATAGCCTGGCCCAGAATACCACAAGAAGTTTTCACAGCCAAGCAGACCAGGAAACACATTGTCCAGCTCATGGGGTAATGTTTCAGCATCTAGTCTCTATTTGTGCATGTGCTTATACGTGTACTTGCATTTTCAGTGTGCAGAAACCTTCACACGCCCTTGAAAAGGTTTAGCCCCTGCATGCACACTAGAGTTAGGGTTTCCTACCTGTGCTATGCTCCCCACCCCACTGGCATGCCTTTACTACTTCTTCCTCGTTTAATTACCCCTGAAAACTCACCTTGTCTGTGATGCCCACAGGGAGCCAATAACGATCACTAATGTCTCTGTTTTCATCTTTCTTGTTAGTTATTAGTTGTGTTACTGCGACCCCTTTGTGCCAGGCGCTGTGCAGACACAGAACAAAAAGAGGGTCCCTACCCCAAAAAGCTGAGACTCTATTCAAACTTATACCTTGCCTTCCCCGAAATCAGCAGCACCAGTGTACACACGTGGACTGAATATCTGAGGGGTTCGATGAATGGAGCCCTTCCCCTGCATGTTGCCTCTCCTCGCTGCTGTTCCTCATCTTGCTCTTTATGTTGGGTATAAAATGGGGCAGGAACTGAGTCTCTGCATCTTTAGCGACAAGCCCAGCATGCAGGTGCCCTAAGTGATAAAACTAGTAACTTGCTGCCAAAACCCCTTGTGGGATAAATGAGTTTTGAGGGTGCAAAGACCTCAGCCCCAACACAAAGCTCTTGCCCTCATCTCTCTGCAGCCCCAAGGTATGCCCTGGACTGGAGAAAAGCAGGGGACTTGCAGTGTGTCCTGGCAGTCTCAGAGCCCAGACTCTGGCAGGCCAAGATGGGAACGGAGTTCCCAAGCTGAAGGTCTTGGAACCTAGTGGCTGTGAGCTCGAGTTCCTTGGCTGTCTGCCCCCATCCCAGTATCTCCTGGTGAGAGGAGGGACCCCTTCAAGCAGGGCCTCACGTGTCAAAACCAGCCTGCTCTTCTGCTGGAAATCAACGGGAAGCCAGTGCAGAGCAGAATGCTGAAGACACCTGCTCCCTATGTGCATTTGGCAGGGATGCCCGAGGAAGTTGGTGAGCCGCTGTTCTGTAGTGTATTGCAGCCCTCCACGGGCAGAGACGGCAGTTCTGCCTGGCCCTGGTATGGTCCATGCCAGGGGCATGTGAGGGAGTCTACTGCTGCTCACCCGCCTAAGGGCCAAGGACAATCTGCTCATTGGTAAAGGACGCGGACAGTCTGTTGGCTGGGAATGAAATTAGTCGCCACACAGACCGTTGCCTTTGCCTTGGGTCTAGCTCCTGTCGGTGTTTTCAGTCTCAGACCAAGTGAGAGTGGAGAGTTCTGGGCACTGCATTCCAGGCTGAAGTGGCAGAAGGGGCATTTCCTGTTTAACCTCTTGCGTCCAATCGGTTTTGGCTCTGAGATGGGCCAAGTGTATGATGCACATCACGACCAAAGTCTTTTTGGAAACACCTTTTTCTAACTTTCTTGGGAAAATGGATTTCTTCTGCCCACTGCTACCTCAATGGGGAGTCAGGTATTGGGGCTTGTTTGATGTGGGCGTAGAACAACAGGATTGTTTGGCTTACCAGCGTTTACCCAGCAGGTGGACTCCTTGAACAAACAACCTATGTCAATGTTGTGCTTCCGCCTAGGGCACTGCATTTACTGTAGCATGTTCAACACGAAAAGGGGATCAATCAAGCACACAAACATTGGCCAGGTCACTGTGTGATTTCAGTGGAGCTTGGTTTGATCAAAAGCTCATGTAGCTGTTTAATGTCTCTCATTAAATAAGGCAGATGAACGGCACGGTAAATAACAGCTCTGTGCTGAGCCTGCCGGCTCCCACTGAAGCCAGTGGCTGTTGAGTTAAACAGTAGCAGGATTGGGCCCCATGAGCTCACAGGTTTGTACCTTATGCACTGCACTAAATGCCCCCAAAGCTGCTAAGTGGGTGCAACCAGACAATCTGTGACCTGACCCAGGAAAGTAATAAATGACAAAAACACCCAGCTGCCTGCAGGAGAACACTTCCCACAGAGCGATCCCTGCGTCTGACGCATCAGTCTTCATCCTCAGAGGAAACCGGCACAAACACTTTCAACCCAGGGACCCTTTAGTGGCAACCTCTCTGCTCTCCTTCTCTCCCCTTGTTCAACTGACCCTGGGTCACTTCCCCTCTGGCCCCTTGCATCCTTTAGGCCCTTTCTATCAGGGCCCGCAGTCTGGCAGGTACTGGGCCGGAGCCCTACTCTGCTCCCCCTGAGCCTGCCCAGCAATGCTCTGTCCGAGGTGCTGGTCTGCTGCTCTGGAGACACAGCTTCCCCCATGGAGGTCTGGGACAGACTCTCTGTGGCTCTCCTGGGCAGCCCTTATATAGGGCCAAGCTGAGCCCTGATTGGCTGTCTCCAATCTCAGCCTTGAATGGCTCTCAGTAAGCCCTTTCCTGATTGGCTGGTGGCCTGCTCTAGCCCCCTCTCACATGGGGGTGGGGTAGGCGCCTCACCACAATCACTCAAAAGCTTGTCTCTCCTCCCAGCAGAAGTTGGTCCAATAAAAGATATCACCTCACCCACCTTGTCTCTCTTAGGACCAGAAAAAGGAATCGTGTAACTAGCATATCAGTGATAAACAGGCCAGGAAGGATGAGCTTGGGGTTGGGATGCTGGACGAGGACTCAGGAGGTTTGGGTTCAAGTCCTGACCCTGCCCACAGACCTTCAGTAAGGCACTTAGGTACTGATACAGGAAGGCACATAGATGGAGGGCCGTCCCTAGAGGGGTGCAGGGCCTGGGACATAGGCCCTGAGTTTCTATCTGCTCGGGGGTGTTCTGAGGCTCCAGTCTCCGCTCCACCCCACCCCTTCCCCCAAGGTCCCACCCCGCCTCTTCCCACCCCCACTCTGCCCACTCCCACCCAACCTCTTCCCTGCCCAGTTGCACACCCTCCCCTGAGCACACTGCACCCCCACTTCTCCCCCTCCCTGCCAGCGCCTCCAGATGCTGTAAAAAGTGGTAGGCCCTGGGAAGGAGGGAGGGGGAAGTGCTGATTAGCAGGGCTGCCGGTGGGCAGGAGGTGCAGGGGGGAGGGGGAGGTTGGGGGGGGCTCCCCCTTATGAAGCACGGGGCCCAGAGCAGTTGTCCCAATTTGCCGTACCCTAGGGATGGCTCTGCTTGGACGTGTGCTTAAGTCAGTCCCTATTACATAGGTGGAGGGCAGCAGTGGGTCCTGTCCTGTGAGGGTTTCAGAGTGAGCCTGACCTGTCTGCCCTGACCTCACCCCAGCTCTGCTCTGTCCAGAAGTGTTCGCCTGGGCCCAGCTTCCTGCTCCAGCTCATTGGCTCGCACTGCTGTGGCAGGATCCTCGAGCCTCTTCCGAGCATCATGTGGGCTGGGTCAAAGCTTCATCGGTGGAGCTGGGCACATGCAAGGTGAGGCAGCCAGGCAGTTGGTGAGCTGGTGGGTAGATTTGGCAGGGGCTGAACACCCACCAGCCCTAGCCACCTGCTGTTTAAATCCCATTACCACACACTTAAGTATCTTGCTAGACAGGGATGCTTTCCTGAATTGGAGCCTTAATCTGTCAGTGCCTCTGTTCCCCATTTGTAAACAGGGATGGCACATACCTGCTTTGCAGGGGTGTTCTGAGGATAAATTTCTTAGTGTCCGTAGGGTGGTTGGATGCCATGGTGATGAGCTGCATAATATAAACTATCGATGAACAGTAGCATTTCTGATCATGGGTAAACTTCTTCTTTTTTTTACTTTTTTTTTTTCAATTTTTACAAACTATTCCAGTAGTTAGATTACAAGTATAATATCACTATCGCCTAGTTGATGTTAATACCGTGCACATGTTTGGGGAAAATATTGTTTTCCTTCAACCACAATAGGGGGTGTGTTGGGTTTTGTTTGTTTTTTACTTGCCTTCGCTGGAGTTTGAACAGAGATTTGCTGACTGAGCAGTGGACCGAGCAAAACAAGTCTCATCAGCTCAGAAGCCAGCATGCTTTTCTTGTTAGCACGTCTCACATTGCCCTGCTGCACTGTTCTCTCTCCAGATTAGGCACAGGGGAAATTTAGAACATTAGTTATAATAAAGTTAGTTACCATCTTTGTCTCCTCCCAGGCATTTCTAACCAATTGGAACACACCAAGCATTTGGTCTTCTAATTAGTCCATATGCAACTGGGCCACATCGTTGGTCCATTAATTGCAGTGCAGAACACCCATGAATGGTCTATATCCAAGGACTTTTTAGGCTATAGTAATCTCTTTTTGACAATATCTTGATGTTGACACCACAGTGTTCCCAGTCCCACAGCAGGTTGTATTCCAGGACTTGACCCTTGTGTGTATTATATAATCTGTCCCTCACAGGTATTTATAAGTTTGTTTGAACCATTCCCTCCTGGAAGGTGGTTCCTTGACTGGAAAGGGAAGAAATGAACATCGCATGAAAGCTTGTTCAGACTGTTCACTGCTACAGTTGCAGGGCTGGCTATATCTCAGTCCTCCCTCTGGTCCCTGAGTGCCCACCAGCAGATATCAGGCTTCCTGTCTTTACTGTCCAGGGACAGGGTGACCAAGTGTCTGGTTTTTGACCAGAACACCCAGTGGAAAATGGACCCTGTGCTGCTTCTGGGAAGGAGCCAGCACGTCTCCCACTCTGGCTCCTACCCATAGGACGGGGTGAGGAACCTATGCGGGCTGGATCCGGCCCTATGGTTAATTTAATCTGGCCCATGCCCCCCACAGGGTGAGTGAGTGGCCCACAATAAATTTTTTTATGTGGGTCAATGGCCCATGATGGAAAAAGGTTCTCTGCCCCAGAGCCCTCACCCCACTCCTGCAAGCCAACCCCCTGCCAGCCCGGGCGCAGTCCCAGCCCAGAGCACCATCCTGTACCCCAAGCCCCTAATCCCCAGCCCCACTCCAGCATCTGGGGGTCATAGTGGATCACAAATATGAGCGAACCGTGTAACACTTGCAAAAAAAGAAATCATTCTGGGATGTATTAGCAGGAGTGTTGTAAGCAAGACATGAGAATTCTTCCACTCTACTCTATGCTGATTAGGACTCAACTGGAGTATTGTGTCCAGTTCTGGGTGCCACATTTCAGGAAGGATGTGGACAAATTGGAGAAAGTCCAGATAAGAGCAACAAAAATGATTAAAGGTCTAGAAAACATGACCTATGAGGGAACAATTTAAAACCTAGGTTTGTTTAGTCTGGAGGAGAGAAGATTGAGAGGGGACATAACAGTTTTCAAGTACATAAAAGGTTGTTACAGGGAGGAGGGAGAAAAATTGTTCTCCATAACCACTGAGGATAGGATAAGAAGCAATGGGCTTAAATTGCAGCAAGGAATTGGACATTAGGAAAAACTTCCTGTCAGAGTGGTTAAGCACTGGAATAAATGGTCTAGGGAGGTTGTGAAATCTCTGTCATTGGAGATTTTTAAGAGCAGGTTGGACAAACACCTGTCAGGGATGGTCTAGATAATACTTAGTCCTGCCATGAGTGCAGAGGGTTGAACTACATGACCTCTTGAGATCCCTTCCAGTCATATGATTCCATGATTGTGTCTTAATCAACCTGAAGTGTTTGCCAGGAGTGAGCTTATCTCCAGCTATTGTTTTTTTGTTTCCTGGTTATTTTTCCAGTAGCTTGCTATTAAACTAAACCAACATATTAAATACAAGCAGCAAAGAGTCCTGTGTCACCTTATAGACTAACAGATGTATTGGAGCATGAGCTTCCGTGGGTGAATGCACGACGGACATGCATCTGACGAAGTGGGTATTCACCCACGAAAGCTCATGCTCCAATACGTCTGTTAGTCTATAAGGTGACACAGGACTCTTTGCTGCTTTTACAGATCCAGACTAACACGGCTACCCGTCTGATATTAAATAGAGTGCACATCCCAACAACCAGGCCACATTGTGTTAATAAATTATTACAGAGCAGACCTATCTCTGTCATATGCCCTTTTCTTGATTCGCCTCTACCACAGATCACCAGTCCCTTGTTAAAGAGGATAAATTGATGTCTGAGAGGCAAAGCCCCTAGTTTTTTATCTGAAAATCAGGACAATGACAATTGGAAATTATGGCCATCCCAGTTGCTCCCTCTGTGTTCAGAGTTCAATTTTAGGTGACAAGTGTCAGGCTTTCTAATTAAGCAGGAATGTGTTGATGACTAATACAGACTATGGAACTGGCTGGATTTTCAGGCCAGCGTGGATGGGCCTTTTGGGTTAAATGGCATTGTCTTGTGTTACTGTGCACCGATACGGTAAGTCTAGTCCAGAGGTTCTCAAACTTAATATAATATATGCAGAGATATACCTATTGCATAGAGCTGGAAGGGACCCTGCAAGGTCATTGAGTCCAGTCCGCTGCCTTCAGCAGCAGGACCAAGTATTGATTTTTGCCACAGATCCCTACGTGGCCCCTTCAAGGATTGAACTCATAACCCTGGGTTTAGCAGGCTAAAACTCAACCCACTGAACCATGCCTCTCCTGTTAATTTTATTGCACCACATCCCCTTTCTGACAACAAAAATTACTACATGACCCCAGGAGGTAGGAATGAAGCCTGAGCCTGCCTGAGCCCCACTGCTCCGGGCAGACGCAAAGCTGAAGCCCTCTGGCTTTGGCTTCGGACCCAGGCAGTGGGGCTCGGCATAAGCGCCGACTCTGTGGGTGCTCCGGGGCTAGAGCACCCACAGGGAAAAATTGGTGGGTGCTTTGCACCCACTGGCGGATCCCCACCCTGCCCCAGCTCACTTCTACCTCTTCCCTGGGCATGTGTGTGCCCACGTTTTCCCCCGGCTTCCAGCACTTGCAGCTGTGAAACAGCCGTTTTGCAGCGCAAGTGCTGGGAAGGTGTGGGGAGGAGGGGGAATGCAGCATGCTCAGGGGAAGAGGTGTGGCTGGGGCGGGGATTTGGGGAGGGGTCCAATAGGCACAGGGAGGGGGCAGAGTTGGGGCAGGGACTTTGGGGATGGGGTTGGAATGGGGGCGGGTCAGGGGTGGAGTCAGGGCAGGGCTGGGGCCGGGGTGGTGCGTGAGCTCCCAGCGGCACCAGGAAAAGTTGGCAAATATGGGGCTCAGACTTCAGCAAGTCTAAGCCAGCTCTGGGGTCGCAACCCACAGTTTGAGAACCGTTTTAGTCTATGTGTTGGGAATGAATGTTTATGTTTATAGTGAGTACAAGAAATCATGTTTGCAGGGCAGATCATGGCAGCACAGGTGTACAACTGTGAAAGGGTCCCGCCAGGGCACAACAAGCCACAAGCAGGAGCAGTCAGCAGAGAGGAGTGAAATTCCTGCTGCTGCGAGGATGGGAGAATCAAGGCGAGAGAAATCCTAGGCAGAGTGGAAAGAGAGAGCAGGCTTTGCGGATGTAAGCCAGATTTCACGTATGCACTGAGCCATCCCATCACAAAGTCTAGAGTGGCATCTCTCAACTCAGGAACAACGATGTTTCATGGTGCCGCAAGTGCCCATTTTGGATTTGTTGCTTTGCAAAGCTGGAGCATTTTAAATGCTTAAAGGCAAAGCGTCACACAAGCCTTTCCAACCCAAAATGCACTGCTTCAGACACCTGCATGGACTGGCTTGCCAGTATCCAAGATGGCTGCCGAGAGCCCCCACAGATGCTCTGCAACTTTTATAAGCTTCACTTTGACTGAAAAACTCCTATCTGAACATGTGCATTTCCAACTGAAAATTAAGCTTTTATAGATCGAAAAGAGCAGCATGGTCTTGCTCCTCAGAGAAGTGAACTCAAACGGCAGCCAAGGCTTTGTAGCTCTCTCGGGACCTGACACAACTGAGTGCCCTGTTCCCTTTGAAAGTAACAGCATTCAGTGGAGAGAGATGAAAAGTGAAGATCGTTTCTGTAGGCCCTGAAGGGGACAGTGCGTTGAATGGAGCTTTCCTTCAAACCCTGCAGGATTCTGAGGCTAGGAACCCCTCACCACCAGCTGCGCAGAGGACACTTCCGCCTATCCCCCCACATCCCCGCTCCTAAATCATGAGGTGTCTAAAGAGCAGAATGTTCTCTGAACAGAGAGGGATGGATTCTCAGCTGTTGTACACTGGTCTCATTGAAATCAAAGGAACCATGCTGATTCACACCAGCTGAAGTTAAGGCTCAGAGCCTTTAGGGCTCAGCCTCTGATCAGGAGAGAGGCACCTGGGAAGGTGAATATATAACTGGCTTCCTTCACTGGTTGGGACATGACCAGCCTCTTAGTTCTTGACTTGTTGTCTTGTGTATAGGCTAAATAACAGAATCAGCGTGACAGGTGACCAGTGCCAACCTATGGGGAGAAGTTTGTTCAACAAGCATTGTCTGAACACTATCACTTCTGGTTTGCTTCTGTTATGCAACCCTGCAATTGACCTGTGTCCAGCTGGGCTGTGGAGATACCATGCTGTAGCTTATGCTTCTTCCTTAGCTGTCTGGCAGTGTATGAATAACGCAATCAGAAACACCTCGGATAAAAGTTTACTGGCCCATTGTGTGCCATCGCCTGCATCATTTTGCTACTTGTTTTTCATCTCTAAAAGAAAATCATTAGGATTCCTGCTCCTCTAGCTTATCTCTAGCCAGTGGGTATTAGAAAGATGCTGTATTAACCCTTAATTAGCCAATATGTTGGAGTGAATTCTGCACCAGCTTAGTCACTGGTGATCCTTCTGCTGTTCCTTCTTTGAAGAGATCTTTTTAAAAGTTTCTGTAGGGTTTCCTGGGAAGATACGACCTGTCAATCTGTTGCTATGGCAATTCTGAGAAATGTGCATTAGCTTTCAGATTCCTTGGAAGGCTCATCACATAAAGCTGGTTCTCAGGCTTCAAACTAGGGTGATCTGAAAAGAGACTGCATGACACTTGCCTTGTGAGACATCATATTTTGCCTGTTAGCAAGATGGGAGTGCTTGGTTAAAGTGAGGCTGCTACCACTGACCCCCGGTATCTCGTGCTTTTCATCAGTGGTTCTCAGAATGCTTTACTGAGGAGGTTGGTATCATTATTTCCATCTTACAGATGAGGAAACTGAGGCAGGGAGAGGGGCAATGACTTGCCCAAGGTCAGCCACCAGCAGAGCTGGCAATAGACCCTAAGTCTCCTGAGTTGTAGCCTGGTGCTTTATCCACTAGGCCACATTGCATTTTTTCAGGCCCAGAGCCATGCCGGGCGAAGGAGGCCATTCATGGGCCCCGGAGCCTCTCTGTTTTCACCGAGGGCAGGTTGTGACTGGGTCTGAAGGCTAGGAGAGCCCCTGCCAGTTTGACAACAGCACTTCTGCCACAGCCGTTCCTGCTAAGGGTTGCTCCAGGGCGCTGCCCGGCCCCACAGACACTGCAGCAGGGAAGCGATGAAGTAGCAGGATGCTTGGGGGGTGGAAGGATGAGTGTCAGGGCTTGTGGGGGGAGGTAGCACTGAACACTGAGCTGACAGCAATGCTAGCCTGAGTCCCCTGCAACATGCAGCTGCTGTCTTAACAATGGGCAGCAAGCGAGGCTCTGGCCTGCTGGGTAAGCAGGTGCAACTCTGGCCGTGTCACCAGTGGTGCACATGGCCCCCATATTGTTATGGCCTTGCTGGAGGTGCTGGCTCGTGGCATCCCTGGCATGTGTGTAAATGCTTTCCCCATCAAACCTACTCGCCTGTGTCATTTGTGTTATTGGGCTGCACAGCCAACGCTGGAGCAAACCAGATCATTACACACGGGCTCCAAAGGAGACTAGAACAGAGGGGAGCTGCTGCTCTGCAGTTTGTAACTGCACTTCCTGGGTGTTCTCCTGCAACCAAGACTTAACCTTGGGCTGTGGTGATCTGGCAGCAGACCTCCTCCCTGGCCAAGGCAGTAGAAGCTCTGTTTCTCTTCTGCCTCCTTGTCGCTTCTTTGGGGGTTTCTCCCAGGAACAGGCTTGGATTCCTGCACCCTCCAACAGTAGGGATATCAGCCCAGGTCACTCGGAACAAGTCCCTGTCTATGGGTGGAGGCCTGAGAAGAGACTAGAGATGTTGTTAGTACTCTTGGCTAATGGGTGTGGTCCTAGCTTGAGTCATGCCACTGCCAGGATTGTCATCCAGGTTGTTGATTTCGAGTCCAGCAAGGAGCGATCCTTCACATGCACTCTTATAAGCAGGAAGTCACAGCGAGTTTTCAGATACTAGCATCAAGGATATTTCAGAGTCAACATTTTCTGAGAATGTTTTATTGGTCATAAACCCATTGTCATTTTCTGGAAAACAAACTCCCTACATTTCAGACTCTTATCAGTCCAACAAAAACAAGCAAGTCACTATAGCTTTTCTCAAGGCAAACAAAAAATAATCTACAGAGACAGATGTGTTAACATCTCGATAGCCCATGGGAATGCATTTCCCCCAGTATACCTAATCCCAACTACAAACTACTTTGCCAGTTATGTCTAAGAAAATCATTCTAAGAATCCAAGAACTCCGTGCTGTCCAAAGGGGCTGCAGGTTACAACTCTGGTAAAGAGATCGAGCTAACCGTGACCATCCTGTGCAACTTAGAAACAAATCCCCTGGAAAGACTCTGAGAGGAGCCAGTAGTTCCAAGATGATCATTTATTGCTCAGAGAATAAAAGCTACAAACATACCACAGGTAACTATGGTTCTGTCTTCTTCCAGAAAGGGCTCTTTGCCTCTTAAAGATATAAGGGGCTTGATCTGGCACTCCTGGGGTTGGGGGATATCTAACCTACAGTTTTCTCATCTCCGTCCACTCCAGCGTCTAAATTAGAGAATTATGGGTATTTTTATTTTTTTTTGGCTATCTTACAGCTCCTTGAGTGCTGTCTTTCTGGCAAACGTCAGCTTGTGATGCACAGCCTGCTGTCTTCAGGGAACACTCTGGCCTTGACCCCGCAATCAGATCTGCCTGCGTGGATCACTACACCTTCCTGCACAGACTTGATGGAGTTCTGATCAGGTATGAGGGCCTACCTGCTTTGGATCAGGGGCCAAATATCTTCAAAGGAGATGTTAGAAAGGGAACCAAAAGCCAGAGTTAAGCTCCTGAGGGCCAACAGGCAGACACTGGAGTTTGCCAATTACCTGAGTCACTATATCTGCAGAGAATATGGTAGACCTCCTTGGTTTCCTGTTTGCTTTTCTCTAAAGGCCATGTTCACATCTCAATACACAAGGATTTACATGCCTAAGTCCAATTACTGCTATTAGGATAAAGATAAAAAATGACCTTTTTCTTTCAGCTGTCTCCTGTGCTCTCCCCTCAGGCTGACGACAGCTTTCCCGATAAACATCCCCAAAGCATTGCTGCGGCTTTGTTACAGAACGTGACCCACTGTAACCCTGACACAACATTAACGCAATACATTGGACTTCGGGGGTGTTTAAAAGCACTTTCACCGTAGTGGGTAAAAGCAAGTGGCAGCAGGTAATAAGCTGAAGAGGTTAGAGCCATATGACAGCTGCTCAGATGACATGCAAGGAATTGTTTGTGTCTAAGCTCAAACACCTGATGACATAAATTAGTCCACCTTCGTGGTTTTTAAATGCAACATTTTCATTGTGAATGGTCTGAATAATTGGAGGGATTTTTAAAAATACCCCTTCTCCCACGTGAAATGTAAGACTTGTAAAAGTGTCAGGCTTACAGCTCAGAAGTCCTGTATTAACTGATAGTGCCAGGGCAACAGCAGAGAAAACTTTTCCATCCAGCCCTGTCTCATATTTGGCCTGCAAGGTTGGCAAGTAGACCTGGATAAAAAGGTTTTTCAATGAAAAATGACTTTCCCATCAAAACTAAATTCTTTGTGGTAAAAAAATGCATTTAGGGTTAAAAAAAAATCTAATTTTTTGACAAAGCTTTGGGAAATTTTCATTTAGAAAATTGCTCTTGATTTTGATTTTCCCCCCTTTCTCTCACTTGTTTTTTACTTCCCCCTTCTTTTTCAGTGGGGAAAAAAGGGAGCAAAAATAGGCAAAAATCCCATTCACTGATTCAGAGCAACCTGGATCGCTTGGTAAATGGTCATAAGCAAACAATATGCGTTTTAATACGTAAACCTATGCGTCTCGGTACAAAGAATGTCAGCCATGCTTACAGTGACTCTGAAAAAGATTTGGGCGTTGTGGTGGGTAATCAACAGGTGAGTCTGTAGGCAAAAGAGCTAATGTGATCCTGGGATGCATAAACAGAGGCATCTTAAGTTGGAATAGAGAGGATATTTTACCTCGGTATTTGGCACTGCTGGAATACCATGTCCAGTCTGGTATCCACAATTCAAGAAGGGTGTTGATAAGAGGGTTTGTACAAGAGCCACAAGAATGATTAAAGGAATAGAAAACCTGCCTTCTAGTGATAGCCTCAAAGAGCTCAGTCTGTTTAGCTTCACAAAGGGAAGATTCAGGCATGACTTGATTATAGTGTATAATATCTATATCAGGAATAAATATTTAATAATGGCCTCTTCAGTCTGTCAGAGAAATGTCTAACTCAATCCAATGGCTGGAAGCTGAAGCTAGACAAACTCAGGCTGGAAATAAAGTGTCCATTTTTAACAGTGAGAGGGGTTAACCGTTGGAACAATTTACCAAGGGTCGTGGTGGATTTTCCATCCCTGATTATTTGTAAATCACAACTGGATGTTTTTTCTAAAAGATCTGCTATAGGAATTGTTTTGGAGAGTTCTCTGGCCTATATCCTACAGGAGGTTAGACTAGGTCAGCGGTTCTTAAATTGAGGGTTAGAACCCCAAAGTGGGGGTCGTCGGGGCTGGTGTTAGACTTGCTGGGGTGTGAGGCCAAAGCCTGAGCCACACCGCCCAGGGAAAAGCCAAAGCCTGAGGGCTTCTGCTCAGGTTACAGGCCCCCTGCCTGAGGATGAAGCCCTTGGGCTTTGTCTCCCCCCGATCTGGGGCACCAGGGTTTGGGTGAGCTCAGGCTTTGGTCCCACATCATGGGGTCGTGTAGTAATTTTTGATGTCAGAAGGAGGTCATGGTGCAATTAAGTCTGAGAACCCCTGGACTAGATGATGCCAGGGGTCCCTTCTGGCTTTGGAATCTATGAATTTATGAAAAGAGAGAAAAGGTAAAAAAACAAACAAACACCAACCTCTTCAAAGGAAACAAACATTTTCATTTCTTCGGAAATTTTCAGTGAAAATTAAAATGATACTTTTGACCAGTCATAAGAGACCAGATTGGTCAGAAAGTACGCGTTAGATGTTACGCTTGCACTCAGCCAAGCAGCAGTGATACTGAATATGAACAGACTCATTTCCCTTAATGTCATAGACATGGGGAAAATGCAACATTTTTAGAGACATGACTAGTGTGGTCAAGCAGGCAAAGTACAAGTCTGGGGCTCAGAACCTCGGTTCTATTCCCGGCTCGGTCACTGACCTGCTCTGTGACTTTGGGCAAATTGCTTCACCTCTCTGGGCATCTGTTTCCCCTCTCACGATTTCTCTGTCTTAGATGGACAAGAACTCTCTCACTATGTGTGTGTACAGTGCCCAACACAACAGAGTCTGTCAGGTGAGGCTTCTGGGTGCTACCATGATGGAAATATTAATTGTTGACAACAGTTTGGGTGCGTGCCTAGGTCAGCATTTTTACTGATTGAATGAAAGATTTCCCCAGCCTGGCGTGATTCAGATCTCAGTACAATGGTGTAACTCGCTTACCTTCAGGGGAGTTGCGGGTGATTTACACTCGGCTGAGAGCAGAATTACATAATCCCCCCATCTCTGTGAGCAATGATTGCATAGCTGATTCTCCACTCCATTTCACTAGTTGCACAGTGTGTTTTGTCGAGGTTTCCTATGTTAATCATAATACACCAAGCAGCCAGCTTTCAAGAGAGGCTTGCACTAATTCTGACAGTTATAAAAATCAAAAGAAATAAAGGCTTCAGCTAGTCTCTTCTGGCATTTAGTTGGTTCTTTACAGACGTGTAAATAAAAAGTTTATAATCACCATGAATTCTATGGTGAAACGTTCTCTGAAACCAGTTAGACTCTGACATCTGCTTAATGTTTAATTACTTTTTGATGAAGAAAATGGAAAAACTGACAAATAAGTTTAACCCATCAAACATCAGCCCTTTGCAAGCATGTTTATTTAATGCTTACATGCCAGTCTCCTAATCTTTCTTGCTGCTCTGGCAAAGAAATAGACAAATATTTATATTCTAAGCGCACAAGATGGCTTTCATATTGTTTTCATGTTAACTCATTTCAAATGAACTCAGATGGTTCCTAATGTGGTTACAAGAATTTGCAATTAATTTTCACTTAAAATTGGGTCCAGCTTGCTACAGATCTGCGTTGTATTAAAGGTGATAACCATTTGTTTAGAAAATGCAGTGCTTATGGCTGGCTGATTGGCACACGTTCACTTGGTGGGAACTTTAGACTCTTATTATATTTAAATGATAATTAAGCTCAGAATATTACCCCTATTTTGAAGTGCTTAATGCACAATATTTTTGTTAATGCTACAGGAAAACAGAAACGTGTTGACTCTTGACAGCACGGGCAATGCATCGAGCTTAGTTGCTCCATCCTCCTCTACTCATTGCTAAAATGCAACTTTACTCCCAGAATCACTGGGAGGAATATATGACAGGAGAGATATATTTCATATTTCCAGAAAAAAATCTAGCTATGATTCTTCATAGTCTCTTTATCATTGAAAAGAATGACCCCGGATGTGTGGCTCTGCTCTTGCACTTGGCACAGGAATGCAAGGGGTGGGCAGCAACAGTGGCTGTAGGTCATCCTATATTCTCTATCCTGTTGGGGGCTTTCTCAGTTCCCAAGTGTAAATTGGAGCCACCTCAGGGCTGCTGTAACTTGCACTTCTCTTTCCATGGTCCCTGATGGGCAATGGAAAGCAGAGAATAGCTGGTGTGCTTTAACACTCTGGCTGTGCCCCTTCTCTCTATCTGCGTGCAGCTCATACCAACATGTTCCCTACCTTTTGGCTGGGAGGGGTCTGGCACAGAGCTCTTGATCCAGCTGTATGCCAGCTAGAGCACCCCTCTCTGCTGGAAGTGTTCCCTTGGGGCCATTTCATCCTCTTTACATTGCCAGACCAGCATAAAGGACCTGGAGGGGCAACAAAACATCAGCCTCTGTGATCCAGATGATCTCTTTGTGTTAAACACATGGTCACATTTCAGCCATATCAGGATGGGGACACTGAAGAATTATCTGGACTTGTAGCATGGGGAATGGCTTTTGCTGCAGTGTGACAAGAAATGAAAGGCACAGAGGATGTTTCTCTACTGTACATTTCAAACAAGTGGTGCTTCTTTGTTGTCCCAGGGGAAGGCAGTACATTCAGCTGGTTCAGAGCAGATCACCAAAAGTGGCCGTAAGCAGTCTGAAACATTACAGTAAATGTGGTAACCTGATAAATCCCTTCCACTTACGAATTCATTTAATACCCTGTTTTCCTGCCGTGATAGCCTTGTCACCTAGAAAGTCAGCATTATTAAGCTGCTTAGCTGGGCTAGCCAGTGACCCTGGGAAGACTCGGATTCTCAGTATCAGGTAACCTCCTCGGGCCCGGAAGAAGTGGGTTGATGAGAACCTTTGCAGGACAGCTGCCAACCCAAGGCTCAGTGGCAGCCGTTCAAGCTCACCCCGATGCTCTTCCTTTTCAAACAAAAATAAAAACCTTGGCACTCTCCTGCCAGCTGAGAAGCATCTCAGAATTATTTAGCTTCTCCTGAGAAAGTGGAGGCGAAGTGTTATCATGTAACCATCTGCCGATGCGAGTCATGCCTGGGGAGAATTACAGGCACTCCTATCACATTCCTACGTCCCAGCTCAGCGTTGATGAAAGATCAGTTTCTCCACTGAAAGTTTGTCCATGTGGCTCCCCCTTTTGGCGCCCCACGCCTGGGGGGGATGTGTACCAGGCAGTGGGATCCACATGTGTACCAGGCAGTGTACCAGGCAGTGGGATCATGTGTACCAGGCAGTGGGATCCACCTGGATAAAACATCTCAACGAACCACAGTTACTGTCAAGTAAGTAACCATCCTTCTTCTAGGTATGGCCACGTATTGTGAGTAGCTCTGAGCAGCCCAGTTTCCTGCTCATAGGTTTCTGCATCATAACCTCTGGCAGCGCTACCCCACTCCTGACCACTATGCCTTTGATGTCATAAATGCCACCTTTGCCTATAGGGTGTCAAGGGCCAAGGAATCCGGCAGTTCATGCTTCTCTGCTGAATTGGTTCACAGGCCTTAAGCTGAATTAAAGGATTTTCTGGGCTTTGAAGTATCTGCCTCACCCACGCAGATCACAGGGTAATGTCTGCACTTTGACCTGGGGGTGGGGTTTCCCAGCTCAACCAGATGTTTCTGTGGTAGCTCTGAAACAGTGTGGCCATGGCAGCGCAAGGGGCCAGGCATGCCGAGTGTGTGCCCGTCAGAAATGGGGCAGCTACCTCATCCCACCACTTGCACGGCTAGGTCTTCCTCTGTTTAGCGTGCTCGCTTGATGAGACTAGAGTGAGCTGGCTGGAAGTGTCGACAAACCGTGTAACATTGGTACTTTTGACTGCCATTTCAGCAGGTGTTGGACTGAGGCTGGCAGTGACTCACCTCACCTTCTTAAAGAACTACTGAAAAATGTTTTAGTCTCAAAAAACACTCCTCCTTCCCAGTGTTGCCAACTCATGACTTTGTTGTGATATATGGTATTTTTTGCAGCCCCTGCTCCTGGTGGTGTGAATCCAGGAGAAGCTGAGGTTTCATGTAAAAACAAAAGTAAGTTTCTCGTCCTCATAGTTGCGGAGAAAATCTTGAACATGATCCTTAAGGCTCAAATGCCAGAAAGCAAATATACACCCCCCACCCAATATTATATGTAAAAATAAAGCTATTTAAGTGACCCTCATGATCTGGGGTCTGATTGATGGTTTTTAAATGCTTGAGGCTGGCCATCCTAATGTTTAGAAACTGTCTTGAAAGGCTTTGGGGAGGTTTTTAGGCAGCCCCTTATCTGCGGGGAAAGACCTTCTCCCAAAGGCCTTCGCTCTATGCAGCTTTGGTGTTTATTTTATTTCTGATGTATAAAATGGGCCCATGAGCAGATTTTCTGCATGTGCAAAATGCAATAGAAAACAGTGGCTGTTCTCACACACACACTCTATCACACTCATACTCACACACACATCAAATAGAACCATACCATCTCCTCATTAGAATCACATCCCAGGCAAAAACCATTCTTTACTGCTTCTCTGTGCCTCAGTTTTCCCATCAGTGAAATGAGGCTAATGACACGAGCCCCTCTTATGCAATGTTTTGACATCACCTGATGAAGTGCTATGTAAAAGCTAGGCATTGCTCATATTTCTCTTATTCCCTTCCACAGGTGCATAACCCAGGCTATAATCTGGCCCCAAGTGATAATGGGCCTGATTCTGGAAAATGATGCGTATGCTGGGAGATGAGGTTGCTCAACAGCACCTCACAGGAGGCACTCAGCATCTTGCAGGATTGTGCTCACTACCACTTTGGACCAGATCATGGCCTGGGCCATGCCCCCGTGGAAAAGAGTAAGCCTCTTCCTTATACCTCGCTTTTCAAGTCCCCGTTAAGTGGGCACTGTGCACCTGCTACTCTTGCTCCAAGTGGGAGGAGCCTTGATCCCTTTTCCGCCTGTCCTGGGTCATCATCGATGGGAGGGGAAAAGGACATAGTACTTGGATACTGGTAGGGGCCAATAGCAGATTAAATCCCCTGGAGCTAGGAAGGATTTGTGTCTTTATGAAGCATGTTTCATTTCCTGGGGTGCTCTGGTCTGGGGCAGGTATATGCTCCCCGAGACATGGAGCAAGTTGGGAATGCACAGTGTAGCCCTTTCATGTCTAAACATCAAGCTTGTCCTATGTTGCATTCTGGGAATTAAGAGAACTGAGGCAAACTGGCCCATATTAACTCCACCAAGGTAAATTTCATCCCCGTCAATGCAGTTACACCAGGGATAAATTTGGAGCATTGCTTTCATGGGAATAAAAAAAACCCCTCTATATTTTACTTACACAATAAATAAAAAGAATAAAATATCAGAAATGCAGAAGATTAACATTTAATAATTCAACGTCTCCTAGTTGTTTCATTAGCTTAATATTTGCAAAACTTGCCAGCAGCTCTTGACACCTTTCCCTTCTCACTCTCTGCTCCAATAAAACCCCAAAGGAAGTACAGTATATGCACCTGCCCTCATTATGCTAATCACAACATTGCAAACCTTTGCTTGTAGATGTCCTCACTCTGTGTGATGAGAAAAGAACTATAATGCAATACATTTGGCCTAGAATAGATGCTGGGTGGAAAAAGTACGTAAGGCATCTGAAACCTATTGATCTTCCTCATAGCAGCTTTGAGAATACTGTTATTAGCTGACAATAAATCTAACAAACTTTATAATTGGGTTACTTCTTTCCTTTGAACTCCCATTGCCAGAACCATTAGTTAGTACACTGTTGTGATTTATAACTGAGAAAAGGCACAAGCTTGTCAGTTTATCGGTTTTTATTTTAAAAGGCATTTGTTTTCCAGTCTCACAGGAAACTCGGCTTCACCCTGAAGCTTTGTGGTAAGTAGTAATATGTTGGCTTTTTTCTTTCTGCTGAGACTGCCAACCAGCGTGCCAATTAGTGCCAGTTGCCGTTGTTTTTATGATGAGGAGACTGTCCAGGGGGAATTGGGCTGAGAACCACCATGCTTGTCTCACCTAAGCCGTCAAGCATGCAGCAGATGGCAACAGATCTTTTTCATTACTGAGCTAGACTGGCTGTGAGCCAGCATCAAAGAGGTGAAATTAGAGCTAGCTGGGGAAAAAATGTGAAAAGTTTCCCCTGCTTTTTAATTTGAAAAAATGGTGACCAGCTCTGGAGTTGGTGAAAACATGGGGAGGGGGGGAGGGGGGGAATGGAACCTTCATGAAAATGTTGCTGAAAATTTTCCAGTTTAGTTTTTGAACTTCGAAAATTCCAAAAAAGTCAACACGCTCTGCTTCTCATGCCGTCCCGCTTCACGCCTCCCCGCTCATTTTAACATGATCAGGATAGGACAAATGGTGGCTGTGAAGCAAACTGATATTTAATATGAGGGATGGATGGTGAGATTGTACTTAAAATGGGGACTACCACTGGAACGATAACAGTTGCATTCTGCAATGCTTGTTGCGCTCTAATTTCAGTGCATTTCTTGTCTGTAAAGCTGAATGCTGCTTCACATTTGTGATATGTTACATCACTTGATGTACGTCATTTTTTGACAAGCTACATTGCAGCAAGGCTGTTAACATCCAAGAATAGCTTGAATAGACTGATAAATGCCTTTCCACACATCCTCCTACCTTATTTTCCGAACATCTGAAGAAGATGGAAAAAGTAACAAAATTCCCTACAAGCACATCACATAGTTTGTCCCTGTGAGAGGGATTCAGTTGAATAATCTATCTTGAATGGTGCTTGCTTGTATTGTCTCACAATGCCTCATAAGAGAAGGAATCTCACAAGTTCTTTATCTGTTTAGATGTTGACAGCAGGGAGGTGGATACGGGCCTTGCTGAGTTTCACTTTGAGCCTTTTGGTTCACAAGAACCCAGAACCAAAGGCCAAGTGTCATCTGTTTTCTCCATGTGGAACGGTGAGTTTCATCTGGCTTTATGTCCAAACAGGGCCCCCATTCACGAGCCTTGCACAGAACCCAAGCTAAGTTTCCTTTAGTAGCCCAATGTAAAAACAGCTTCTGTGGTTGGTCCTGTGTAGTTTTGGGTTTTCTGACAAAAGTGGCTAGTAGACACCAGGATGCTGTTGCTACACCTAGCCTCATTGAGCAGGTTGGTGAAATCCTAAAGGGCTGCTTTTGAAAATGGAATACTTCGGTATCCTGCCATCACTCCCCAAACTGAAAAACTAGTCCAAGTAGTTCCAGAGGCATCTTTAGTGTGGAGTCCCTGACCCTCCTCTGATCTGATCCCAACCACACTTAACAGCTCTTTTTCATGGAAATATCTAAATAGGTCTGAGGACTTCATGTTTGGTTCCATCCATAATACATCATAGTGATAATTCACCCTTTCTTTGCAGCATATGATAATTAACCATGGGACATGCAAATATTTTCATCACTTGGAGTCTTTAAACCAAGATTGGATGTCCATCTTAAAGAGGAGTTGACACGTTACTGGGTTCGACAGAGAAATCATAGGGTGAAATTTGCTAGCATGTGTTATGCAGTCTCACAAATGGTCTTAAAATCTGTATTGAAACTGGTCTTGGTGATAGATACTGCAGGCTAACAGGCAGCAAAAACTCTGAGTTTAGCTCATGCCCTGTTCCCCATATTGCCTACTGTGCTTCTGCATGTTCTTTCCAATAACTCCTTTCACCTCCAATAATTCTGACAGTCATGGAGAGCCCTCTATAGTACCCCTTCCTCCTACTTCCAGTGTGTTGGGACTTTTCACGACTCCTCGTTTTTAGGCCACAATAATTGCACATCTAATAAACCAGCTTTCCTTGGGGCTAGCAGCAGGATCATATTTTCCACATTAATTATGATGATTATTTTTATTTGTTAACAGTAATGAATAGTTGCTTCTTGCTATAATAAGCATTGGCTTCGCTCAGCACTCTGCGTGGGTTGGGCTGGTTCAGTCTCTTTTGTCTGTTAACATCTCTTGAAACCAGCCATTTTCCTCCAGGCTTTTTTCTGTCAGGTCATTGAAAAAAAAAAAAAAAAAAAGCAGCAGCCTACATGAAAGGGTTCAATTTACACAGCCACTCAGAGGATTTTCCCATTGCCTGTGCTGGCAGAATGTGTTGTTTTTTTTTATTGTGCGTCAATTACTTTCAAGTGAATGGAAGATATTATGTTATTAAAATCCCACCCTGCCTCTCTAGGTGCTTTTAATTTGTATGTTTAGGTTTAAATTTCTTCAGGGGTGCCAAACCTTATATTTGTTTTCCTCAGGCTATTTTCATTTAGGGTTTTTGGTAACTGTCAAAGCCTGAGACTTAATTGTAGCTCACAAGGTTATCTTTCAAAGTTAACTTATATTTCTGTCAAGTGCTGGAGCCAGTCCTTGACTGCCTATCTTTATGATAAGTGTAGATTTTGACTCTTGTAATTATCCTTTGCGTTTAAGCTGATTGTATAGACTTTATAACCAGTGTTTGTTTAATTTACCCATAGCATGTTGTTTGCACAATGGCTCTGTGAGTAAATATGAAACTGATTAAATATCAATGATTACTCACCAATGCCATTTTCCCAAAGATACATTAAAATAAACAATGCAAGGGGCTCTTTAAGGAAAGTGGCGTGTGTCTCTTGGATGTTTGCATTTATGTGAAAAATAACACCAACTTCCCCCCCAGCGCCACCAGAAAGGTATCTGTTTTTATTGTTTGTCTTAGTAAATACAGCCTGTGGGTGTTCTTTGTGGCGGGTTCAGTGTAACAATGTCACACTGATACAGCGTTCCCCTGAAGTCTTGCTCTGTGTCACAGATCAGAGTAACAATGACACAGAGGTCAGTGGGAATGCTTTCTGAACTTCTTACTCCACAGCTAGTACCAGATGTTTGCAGAGTACTGTGGATGGCACTATTCAAGTGCCAGCAATCGTAACAAATCCATAGATTCATAGACTATAAAGTTGGATAGGAACATTGGAATGATTTAGGGCTTCATAGTGTCGTCGTTCACTATTCAGGACCTCATGGCGCGGGCAGGGATAGGGTGTGGGTTGCACTATTCAAACCCACCGCTGCTGAAGGAGAAATCTCCACTGGGGGTACTAGTACAGAGCCTATGATACACAGTTAAGCAGTTATGATTCCATCCAGTAGAGGGCAATATTTGATAGGCTCTTACAGTGCAATAATTGCAGTCCTATAGACTACCCAGCACCAGTTGATAAGATGTAGGTTTGGTGTGATGATATATGTTTTAAGTGGGACCTGTGGCACATCTGAGCTTTTCCAGTCATCTTTTTGCATAACAGGGTTCAAAAAAGAACTAGATTAAGTCATGGAGGATAGGTCCATCAATGGCTGTTAACCAGGATGAGATGGGATGGTGTCCCTAGCCTCTGTTTGCCAGGAGCTGGGAATGGGTGACAGGGGATGGATCACTTGATGATTCCCTGTTCTGTTCGTTCCCTCTGGGGCACCTGGCACTGGTCACTGCTGGAAGACAGGATACTGGGCCAGATGAACCTTTTGTCTGACCCAGTATGGCCATTCTGTAGTAGAAAAGGGCTGGAGTCAGATAAGGACGGTGGTGTTGTTACTAACAGTAGTTCAAAGAAAGAAGGGTTTAAAAGCTGCAGCCAACTTAACGCACCTGGATTCGCCCTTATCTGCAAAATCAAAATATGCTAATTTCTTATCCTTTTAGAAGTAATTGGTGTTTTCAGTAACATTAGGTGTTCACAGGAGTTTGAAGATTGTGTATTTTGGTAAATCCCAGCCGTTGGATAAATCCACAGACTTCAGCAATTTGGATGTGGAGCCTTCAGCACGATACTGCAGGTTGCAACTAACAAATGGTTGCTAACCCACATGTGCATGCATGTGGAACCTGAGGTTTCGCTGTGCATTCATGATAATAGGCAGACCTGATTTAGGGTGATGTGGTGCCCTTGTTGATGGTCAGAAGCACCTTCCGATGGGGAAGTGTGCCTAAAGGATACAATCCAGGGACATTCCAGAATGTAACACTCCCCTTGGCTGCTAGGAAAGTGACTCCATTTCCCCTTTGCTCACCCCCTCCTTCTCTGGCCACCGTCTGCTCTCTTCTCTAGGCCTCTCCCCTCCCCCTGCCCTGGTCCCTTTTTAAAAGTACACTTCGCCTGGGACAGAGCTGCCTGCTAGCTGCTCGCTGCCAGCTTCTGGCCTCAGTTGTGGCCATAGGCTTCCCTGCCTGCGTCAGAAACTGCACAAAGGAGAAGCTGAAGCACCTACACGGGTCCCCATCAGCTTGTGGCAGAGCCAAGCTTGAATAGCTGGCGGGGAGCTGCTTCTGTGAAGGCTGAAGATCCTAGTATGGGGTGAGAGAGGGAGGGAGACAAACTCTACAGCATCTTCCCCTCTCCTTCAGTCCTCCTCTCTGTGGTGGGCACACAGACTTGCCCCAGAGAGAATGCACTGTGTGCCCCCAGAGGCCTGGCCAGGCTGGGGCACCACTGGTCTCACATCACTCACCTGTATTGCCATCGATTGCATTGCTAAACCCACCTTGCCCATGCTGCAGCTGCTGAAGCGCACAGAGAGCTGGTGGAGTAATATTCCTGGATAGTTTGTTCCTGTTTTTATTGTCAACTGAGAAATCACTGGTGATTATTTTCCTTTTAATTTTTCGACCAACTTTCACCTTGGAGTCTTGTCAGCTCAAGTTGATGATGCTAGCTAGTGTCAGATTGCAATAGTCAGGTTAAAATGTGTATATATTCTTTCATTGTCTGTTTTTTCTCTATTCTGCTAATGCCAATAAGCACTTCTTGCTGTAACCTATACACTTCTGTGGGCTTTGCCTGTTAAATGACTTGCTAATGCTCTTGCAGAACCAGAGCGCAAGGGAGGCGGAGAAAGATTTGGTGATTATGCACGTATAGACTAAAGGAAACTTAGACTGTAAGTTTCTCTGGGAGGGACTGTCTTTTTGTTCTGTGTTTATGCTGTGCCTAACACAGCGGGGCTCCAATCCCTGCTTGGAGTCTCTGGGTGCGACCACAATATAAATCATAAATAAGATCATAGAGATACCTGCAGTCTTCCTTCGGGTCAGTGCCACAGAAGGTTTTATGTGACCCAAGCTCACGTGGTCCAGTCTATTTTGATCTGATCTCGTTGATCTGCAGTTGTGTTGAGCTAGTTCTTCATGCTGACACACTGCGAATATTAAAAATAATTGAAGAAAGCTCTTGCAGTTTGCTAGCACTGAGAAATAAACCGAAAGGCCTCTCCTAAGGTGCCAGCTGCTCACTTACTGGATGTTTTGCTTTAGTGAATGTGTACAGGGGTTGATGGAAGGGATACAAATTCCTGGTGTCCTTTTTTAATATCAGTTTTAGACCGTTTGGAAAACTATTATGGGGGGCTTATGCACTTCCGATTCCTTGGTCCTGCAATGCTAAGTGGTCTAATTTACTTTCCCCTGCCTGTGAATGGGTGTTGCCTGATCTCTGTGCCCTGTGTGAGTGAGTGAGGGATCGCTCAGTGGTTTGAGCATGGGCCTGCTAAACCCAGAGTTGTGAGTTTAATCCTTGAGGGGGCCACTTAGGAATCTGGGGCAAAAATCAGTGCTTGGTCCTGCTAGTGAAGGCAGGGGGCTGGACTCAATGACCTTTCAAGATCCTTTCTGGTTCTAGGAGATAGGTATATCTCCAATTATTAAATTAAATTAATTAGAGACGAAGGGTGAATATGTCATCTGCCTACCCAAGAGTGCTCCAAAGTTAGCCAGATACTGGATCCCTTAAGTCTCTTCCTCCTCTACTGAAATCAACAGGAGTTTGGCTGTCCGCTTCCGTGGCAGCAAGATTCCTCCCTGGCTACTTTAATCCCATGCGGCTTGTACACTATCCAACATTTAAAAAAGTCCTTTTCCTGGGTATCAGTGCAAACTCTGCAAAGACTTCCCTGAAATTATGAAAAATGTAACAAGATCAGGTGAATGTTCACTTTGTCGCTCAATGGCTGAGGAAGTTGTTGGACTTTCTCCTGGTTTTATTATTATTTTTTTTTAAGGGAACGAAAGTGCAGAGGTGTGCCCAGCTCTGCCCATCACTGCATCAAATGTCTCTAATGAAGAGCATGGAGCAGTGAGATGGTGCATGCTCTGACTGGTCACGAGCTCTGCATAAGCAGGCCAACAAACAAATCCATTCATTGCTATTAGTAGGTGCATGAAAACACAGGGATGGAGCTGAGCTGATGGAGAATCTGCTTTTTATCAGAACAGAGAGAATAAAACTATATAAATGAAAAAAGCCAATTAAAATGCTTAAGGACGTTATTACATTGGGCTGGGAACCGGCTGGGCAACACCTGGTAGGTCATTCTGCCGTCACTAGTATTCATCTCCACAGCTCTGAAACCGTACGAGTTATACACAGATAACTGAAACCGCAGAGGAGAGAGAACAGGATTACACATACTATTGCCTGCAACTACCTACTGAGACAACGATCTCCTGGGTTCAAAGCCAACCATCTGGTGGAGTCAATGAGAGGAGACAGAACACCTCCAGGGAGCACAAGGGGGACATCATGACTCATGGGCAGGACTCTCACAAGCCACCGTGAGAAAGGAATGAGAGCAAATTAGGCACTTGTCTATGCCTGTTTGAAATTCTACATGGACAGTAGCTTGAGGAACACATGATAGAATCTTATTGATTTCTCTCTTGCTGGAGGGAGCAGGAGAAAATACATTATATAGTCTTGGCTGTATTGTACCAGGCCAGATTCTCAAAGTCAGATGTGTTGACAATGCAGGTTTAGAGAAGGCCCATAATGACCAGTCACCTTAATTTTACTTTTAATAGTTGTTACTCAGGTTTTTGTATGCCACAAACTATTTCTGATGAGTAACTCACTGTTCAAAGGGACAGATGACCTGGTGGAAGGTGCCAGGAATGGCCAAATTCCCGCCTTTGTCCATGGTGGACCAGGAGAGACCACGAACAAATTATCTGTTCTCAGTAAATGGTCTAAAAGAAGGCATAGGACTGGAAGTTTGGAGACTTGGGTTCTAATTCAAACTCTGCCCTGGCTTGGCGTGACCTTTGCTCCATGCCTTAACTTCCCTATCATTCAACTGGGGTGAGATAATACTTACCCTTTTCTAAGCGCTCTGAGATCGTTTGGCAAAAGATGCTCTGTTACTACAAGTGTTGCCAACACTCCCAGTTTTACAGCAAGTATCAAAATATTTGGTGTTTATTTCAAAACCCCAGCTCCTGGAATTCCAAGATCTGATGAGAATCTCAGCTTATTTTTTTAATGAAATTTACTAGCCTGCATGTTGGCAGAGAAAAGCTTGTCAATATTTCCTGAGTGCGCCCTGAAGGCTCAGGAACAAGACAGCAAACGAAAAAGAAACCCAAATGTGTTTTTCAAAAATCTCATTATTTCTAACCAATTTCATTATTGGCGGGGGGGACTGACTCCCTGATTTTTGAGTGTTCAGGGTTAGTAATGCTAAAATGTTATTATTATTAGTGGCAGATAACGTACTAAACTAGTTGATTGTAACAGTGAGCATCGGCCCAGTAGTAGTTTTTCTGGTTTTGGGGGGACAGTGGGAACAGCATGAGTAAGAGGGGTTCTAAGAGTGATATTTTTAAAGCAGTGCAAGGAGTTTAGCCCCGCGTTAATGTTAAAGGATGATGGAACTTTGTGGCTTTGGCAGTCTTCATGTAGACTGTTTGGGTCCTTTTGAACTAGAAATTCCATGTGAAACCAAAGGGGTGTGAACTCACACGAACTGAAACTGGAAAAAATGTTTGCACAGATCCCTGGGAACCAAGATTGCTGAGTTGTTCACCCTTCAGTAAGAACTTCTCCCCTGGGATGGTGCTGACGAGGAGAACCTCTTTGGCACCCTCTGGACATTGTTTTTGTGGTGGGTGAGGAACAGGGAAAGGGAGTATTTAGCCATGGCTATGCCTTTGTTTTGTGTACTGCACCTTTAAATCTCAATGAACTGTGCCATCTACAGAGGCCATCAGCCATTCTGAGATGCACAGTTACTGCCGCCTGTTCCTGAGGAGAGCTACACACAGTGCTCTCTCGTAGATACTTCTTGTCACTATTTATTTGTATTCTGATAGTGTCCAGGTGCTCTGCTTGGATCAGAGCACCCTTGGGCTAGCTGAAACCCACCACTAGGGAAACACGTGGGTTTGTCCCACCCTAATGGCTTCTTTACATTTGAGTCTGCTACGTCTTCCACTGACTAGAGTTGGCCGTTTAAGGGTAGAGGTTTGAGCTTCCAGCACTGTTTGTTCTTTTTCAGTTCCTAGTTGTCTTTCACCTGCAATAAAATCTGTATGGGCAGTTTGTTTGTCTCTCTGTGTGTGAAAACATAAGGGGGAGGTGCCGGATGCCTGATAGTCCACTCCCACTGGAAGGGCTGGATTTTTCTCAGTAGTAGAATTGTTATTTGCCTCTCAGGTTACAGAATCCAGCAGGCTGTGGGACACCCAACATGTTAGGGAAATACAAAGAAGCAGAGCACTACTCCTGTTCTCAGAAAAGGCCTCAACAAGAAACTGTACATTTTGAAAGTAGTGTGGGGGCAAGTAGCTGTCTGGTCTGTATCCTCAGAAACACAATCAGGCCACACTTCTATCCTAGGTGTCCGTATTGTGGTGTGTGTCTTGAAAAACCCAGGAATGCCCATGGATGCAAAATAGACAGTCCTGCTAACTCGTTGGCATTGGAGACCCATAGATCTGACAGTAGAATCAAACTCTCCCTAGTTTTCAAAAGGCTGAAAACTAATAAAGTCATATCACGTGCTTCCCCCCACCCCCTGCCTGGGCACTCCCAGCCCTCCAATAGTTTGATATAGATGGACATAGACATAAATTTTAAAGAATAAACTAATAAAAAGAGTGGGTACTGGCAGAACAGCATATCACCATCTTGACAAGAGCGCGTGGTCAGTAACAGCACATCAACAGGACTCTGGTTCTTTGATGTATTATAATAGTGCATCTTCAGAACAATGGCATTTTGATGTACTGTATTAGAATATAATCAGAATGATGGTGCTTTGATATATTGTGTAAGTACATCATCAGAGTGTTGGTGCCTTGACATATTACCCTAGAATGCTGTCAGCGTGATGGCTCTCTAATGTATTTCAATAATACATCATGGGAGTGCTGGGATTCCTAGAAGGCACTGTATCGCCAGCTGGCAGGGGCCGTTGTATATGCTGCAGAACATCTTCTGTCTTTTAAACACTTAATCATTTTTTATGAAAGCCAGAGCTTTCTGAATAAAGCATGGGGAAGGGGAAAATATTGCCTGAGCAACCTGCAGGGCCCTAAGTCTGGATTGACTTGGTGGTGTCAGTTCTGAGCAAAGTGGCTTTTAGCTCATTGAATTAAAAATGCAAATGTTTCCATATTATTGTGGGATTGTATGGAAATCCTGTAGGAGGAAGACAGTATTAATGCAACCTCTGGGAAGTACTGTGAGCCCCAAGACTATGCTGCACAATGTAGAAGATGCAAATGATCTTTTGGACTATGTGTGAAATAGGATTCCTAGGAAGCACTTGGGAGAAAGGGATTGCAAGCCCCCACCTACAGAGTCAGCCTTTGAAGCGTCACCTCAGAGAGGTTCTTTTGTCTGCTGCACCTCTGTTACATGAGAACAGTTCACAGACAAATGGTATAAAGAGGTAGCTGACTTACTGATGAGTGCTGAAGAATTGGTAGCTACAGGAAAACCCCTGAAGGACAGTTCACTGGCCAGACCCTTTGTTGGATTCAGGGAGTGTTGGCTGGTAAGCTTATTAGTGTGTATGTAGGTTCTTTTCTTGTTTTTAATGTGTTTTCTTTGTAATGCTTTTACCTTAAGAATAAATGTGCATGCTTAGTAAGAGCTGTGTGATAACGTAACTGCAGCAATTACGCCATTTACAATCTCTAACTCAGCCTGATTTACTTTTCTTCTTAGGCTGCCTGACTGGGCTGGGGAGGTCACAATATAGGCAGGGAACTGTGTAGTGTGGAAATACCCCGGTCAGAAGTGTCTTCACCCAAGATGAGTATTGGCTGGGGAGCCATAAACCTAGTGTAAGTGCCCTTGCTAGACCATGGAGGGGGAATACAAGCACCGTTGCTCTGAACGCTGACACAAAGCAATACCAAAACCAAAAATCATCACGTTTCCCTGAAATAAGGTGAAACCGAAAGTGGAGAATATAAACTTGCAGGGCTAATGGACTTCTGGAGATCTCATACCAAGCCTATAAAATGTATGCCTGATTCTCAAAGTGAATTCAGAATCAGAGAATAAGGAGACAACACGAAAGACTGCCAAAAAGAATCTGTCTTGGAAGTGGAGCTTGGGGAATAGTGCTCATATTTTCGGAAATTGAAACTCCGACCATGAAATTACCCATCATTTATCATCCCCAACCACCTTACAAAGAAAAGAAGGTTATTAAGCCTTATTGCTTTTTAAATACTTATGATCTCAGCGAAAGGCTATCTCTAATCTGTTTCTTAAATATGTATTTTATGAAAATGTTCACAAGAGCAAGAACATAGTAAAGGGGATTTATTTTTAAATGTTTGTTTTATTCAGTTTATGCCAGGGAAACATTGAGGATCGGATATTAAAAACCCATTGTAAATGAGCTAAAACTGAGTAGTTCCTGCCAAAACTGTACCAGCCTTATGACAACGATATCCACCCTAATTCTCTGCAGTATCATCACCTTAAGAATAGTTCCATGCACTGTTGTAGCACCTTTCCTCCGGGGAATTTCAAAGAGCTTCACAAATGTTAGTTAATTAAGCCTTGCATTGACCCCACAAGGTAATTAAGGGATACGTTTATAAGGATTACCTCTTCCACCACTGAAATGTCCCCCATTGGCGAGGGGGCAGGGGGAGCCACATCTGTGCTCAGAGCACACTGGAAGAAGAATGATGTGCAACTGAAGCTACAGAGGAGAACTGAGGTAGATGGAATGCAAATATCCATATTGGAATTTGGCTAAGACACTGGGGTGATGCTCCGACTCTTACAAAGAATTCCTTGAGATCTTTAATGGCCTGTGTCCTTGCTCTAATCTGTTTGTATGGCCCCATTACTATAGTGTGAGTGCTATATCCAAAAGAAACACCAGCCCCTGTCCTTTAACACCGTGCATGCCCTGTCACCCTGGGTAGTAGCCTCTGTGGGAAGCCATGATGCCTGGAAATGTGCACTTCTTGAATGATGGCAAGTATCAGGGGGTAGCCATGTTAGTCGGTGTCCACAAAAACAACAAGGAGTCCGGTGGCACCTTACAGACTAACAGATTTATTTGGACATAAGCTTTCATAGGTAAAAAAAAAACTTTCATGCAAGCATCTGAAGAAGTGGTTTTTTACCCACAAAAGCTTATGCCCAAATAAATCTGTTAGTCTTTAAGGTGCCACTGGACTCTTTGTTGTTTTCCTGAATGATGATACCCATAAACTTGTTCCCATTACTTCCCAGTAATTTCCTACAGCATTATTGCTACTCCGTGGATTAGGGGTGGTGGTTCTTTCTCAAATAGACATTAAGCTGTTGAGCTCTGAGCAGCTGGTAGCAAGTCACATTCTTTCATCCTCATTTAAAATTGTACCATCCATCCCCCTCGCAGTTTATAATTTTCGCAGGTAAGAGATTATGAATGTCAAGGGCTATTGAACACAGTACGTGTTGTCAGTGGCTCAGCACAAAGCTGTTTAGCGCAGGTGTTTCTGTAATTGTGATGCATTGGGAAAATTTGGTGTTCAATGGCCCTCTCACTTACATTTCCACCTGTGTCGTGCAGTGTTCTAGTGTTAGTTCATCAGGTTGTAATATGAAAACATGTCGTCATTCTGACTGGCTCCAGACCTGCTAATGTTTTTCTAAACTGCCTCTGTTTCTTTAGCTAGGCACCATGTTCATCAGCTGCTGCCTTTGTCATTAATCTGCATTTAAAAAATATTAAAAAGGCAAAAGCTCAGTTTGGCAATGTTGGGTTTGGATCTCGGGCTTTTTTGTTTGTTGTGTTCCGCCAGTGGAAACCAGAAAGGTGGGAAGTGATTGCCAGGGCAGGGGTTTTCTGAGTCCAGATGTCTTCCCCAAATGCACTTACCTGCTTTACTGTGAGACAATAAAAGCAGCAGAGAATCCTGTGGCACCTTATAGACTAACAGACGTTTTGGAGCGTGAGCTTTCGTGGGTGAATACCCACTTCGTCAGATGCAGTAGCTGACAATGTCCAGGGGCAGGTATATATATGCTAGCAAGCAAGCTAGAGATAACGAGGTTAGTTCAATCAGGGAGGATGAGGCCCTTTCTAGCAGTAGAGGTGTGAAAACCAAGGGAGGAAACTGGTCTGTAATTGGCAAGCCATTCACAGTCTTGTTAGTCCAGAGCTGATGGTGTCAAATTTGCAGATGAACTGAAGCTCAGCAGTTTCTCTTTGAATCTGGTCCTGAAGTTTTTTTTGCTGCAGATGGCCACCTTAAGGTCTGCTATAGTGTGCCAGGAGGCTGAAGTGCTCTCCTACAGGTTTTTGATATTGCCATTCCTGATATCTGATTTGTGTCCATTTATCCTTTCCGTAGAGACTGCCAGTTTGGCCGATGTACATAGCAGAGGGGCATTGCTGGCATATGATTGCGTATATTACATGGTGACGTGCAGGTGAATGAACCAGTGATGGTATGGCTGATCTGGTTAGGTCCTGTGATGGTCGCTGTTGTAGTATGTGGCAGAGTTGGCATCGAGGTTTGTTGCATGGATTGGTTCCTGAGTTAGAGTTACTATGGTGCGGTGTGCAGTTGCTGGTGAGACTACGTTTCAGGTTGGCAGGTTGTCTGTGGGCAAGGATTGGCCTGCCACCCAAGACCTGTGAAAGTGTGGGATCATTTCCAGGATGGTTGTAGATCCCTGATGATGCGTTGGAGGGGTTTTAGCTGGGGGCTGTATGTGATGGCCAGTGGAGTCCTGTTGGTTTCTTTCTTGGGTTTGTCTTGCAGTAGGAGGCTTTTGGGTACATGTCTGGCTCTGTTGATCTGTTTCCTAATTTCCTCGTGCGGGTATTGTAGTTTTGAGAATGCTTGGTGGAGATTTTGTAGGTGTTGGTCTCTGTCTGAGGGGTTAGAGCATATCTATTTAGATGATCTGAGAGAAGGTTAAGAGGTGACCTGCTCATGATCTATAATTACCCACCTGAGGAGAAGATTTCTGATAGTAGAGGATTCTTTAATCAAGCAGACAAAGACTGAACAAGATCCTGTGGCTGGAAACTGAAGCTAGATAAATTCGGACTCGAAGTAGGGAGCAAATTTCTAAGTTAGAATAATTAGCCATTGGCACAATCTACTTAAGGATGTAGTGACTGGACATCTTTCAATCAAGATGGGATGTCCTTCTAAAAGATCTACTCTAGCTTATTAGAAAGTTGTGGGCATGATGCAGGAATTGCTTGGTGAAATTCTCTGCTCTGTGCTATGCAGAAGATTGGATTGGATGATCACAGTAATATCCCCTGGCCTGTGAATCGCTTTCTGATCTCGGGAGAGGGGCAGGGCTACTTTGACTTTCTTCTGTTTACTTGGGATAATGAAATGTTGGAACCAAAAATTTTCAAGCAATTGAGTGAGTCTGTCTCAGGAGATCACTGCTAGCTACTGTAGAGGCCTGTACGGGACCAGCTGACTATAAAACATGCTCATAAAGACCCTTTCCTCTTTCTCTACATCTGTGTTGTGAAGTATCTTATTAGGGAGGGAAGTGCAGTAACATGCAGTCCCTTGAGACCCACAAAAGAGAAGGAAGAGACAGGGGTAAATGGTAAACAGAGCACAAACAGCAGAGTTTGGATCTTCCCCACAGCCTTCAGGGGCTCTGGATCTGCCTTTCAAGCCTGGGCCCATCTCCGAGTAAGCGTGCTCTGCGCTTAAACATTGCGTGCGCTCTGGAAGCCTTTTAAAAGTGATCTTCATGTTCTCTCTCACCACCAACTCCATTCATTTCACTGAAAGCACTGGGTTCAGATACGAGGATAAGTTTCCAAACAGCATTGGTCCAGTCTGCAATTTTTCTGTAGCGGATCCCCAGCTTTGATCTCCCACAAAGCTCCTGGGCAACCCTAAACCGCATCCACCCAAGCCATGGCAGCTGTGGATACGTGCTGCACAAGGGGAAATTTAAAGACTCTCCAGAGTGTGCCCAGAGCAGACCATGGAACACAGAACTACTCAGTGCCCGATTGACAAATACGAAGGAGAATCACAGCCATGCACGCTGCTAGTCTGAGGTAATTATCTGGCTTGACCACCTAAATGCAAAATTATAGCTGTTTCTCTATATCCACATCAGCCATATGAAGAAGATGTGGCATTAATACAACCTGCAGCCACTCAGAACTTATCTCAAAATTGGCCACCCCTCGTGTATATGCCAGTTAGATTTAGTGTATCCGAATCCCCAGCTTTTCCTCATACTGTCTTTGTGCTTATTCAGGAGGCAGCTTTCCACAAGAACACCATCCTGTGTCTGGTTTGCTTTCATTCAGTACACAAGGGTCGCCTTTGCTTCCACAAGTTCTGCTTTAGAGGGTTAGTTGAACATCAGAAACATCACTCTTGAAAGGAAATATTAACGTTTACCTGCTAATGGTCAACCACAAAAAATCCCCCCACCCATGAATGATACGGAGACATAAATTATCTGGAACTGGCAAGAAATGAAAGTGTTGCATGGTCCCTTGACAGCAATGGGATGAATAACTGATGATGATTAGTTAAATCATAACATTGCTCATGCCATGCATAAATGATGAGCCAACTGCTTGCGATGCCCTGATGAGATGCAGCATTCTTAGCTTTCTATCATTCCTACGTTGTAGCCCCAAAGAAACTACCACATTTCTGCATTTTTGTGTTATCTGGCACATCAAGCAATGCGACAATGAATATATATTGACCTTATTATAGCAGCCGGCTGCTTGTGCCAGAAGCAACCAAGCATACTTTGCACAAATTAAAGCTGTCAGCATGTAATTTATGGTTCATTGCAAAAGAGGAACAGAACTCTGAGGGGAACATTGTGGTTTGGGAAGCAGGTAGGTAGGCAGATGAATTGCATGATAAAATATCTTGCTAATGATGTGATGTTAAAGCTGAAGTGTCATTTTCATTCTGTTTTGCACATTTTTTAGTTACTCCTCGCTCAAGATGATTTTTTCCCCCTCCACAGTTTTTTCATTCCAAAAGCTAAATTACTGGTTATACCTGAAAAGGATGAAGTAGGTATGTTAATTTATGGCTAGACAGCAGTTATCTGAAGACAATGTGGTGTCATTGTAAGAGGTGTTAGAACCCCATAATATAAAGTCATTTTACTAACACAGCTAACCAGCTTGACATCTAGTGGGGAGTGTGTGTGTGTGTGTGTGATGAAAGTTTTTACTCTTTATCAGAACAGAGAATAGATTTAGGGGAAAAAAAATCTCTCTGTGAGCACTCAGTCCTGTTGACACACACAGCACAAAATTGTACATCAAGACTAAGTTAGACATCACAAATAACAGACTCCATGCCTGCCAGCTGGTAAGATATTTTCAGTTTCATAGATGCTGGAAATCTTTCTTGCCATTTTGCTTCCAAATCATTCTGCTGGGGGTGGAAGGGAGATAATTCAGAGAAGGAGATGGGGGAGATTTGTGCACACAGTATTATGTCATATTCGCTAGTGGTTGGAGTTAAGCAATCTCAGCGCTGGGATTGACTCACCACAGGCTTGCGGGAAGTCATGCCAAACCTGCCTTGAGGCCTGAGCAAAGAGAGCAGAAAGGGGGCTCTAGAAAACAGGGATTCAAACTCTGTCTAGCCAGAAAACCTGTCTTAACCCAATAAGTAAATTGTAAAATAATTCCCTAATGTCAGAGTGATGTAAATGCATACTGAGTAGCAGCGCTGACTAGCCCAGTAAAGCATTGGTTTTAAGCTCTGGGCACGATAGTATCAACACATGACAACGTTACCGCTGGGACTGGCCAGAGGATAACTCCTCAGTTTCCTGACAGACTTCAACGTTTAGAAATTTGTTTTCATTCCACATTGGAAGAAACCCCAAACTGTCTAAGCATTTACGTAAAGTAGGATTGTGCTGAGACCTCGGTTTGAGGATTGAAACAGTCGGGTTTTTGATTAGGATGGTTTCTTTCTCTGACCAGAGAGTCCACCTTGGACCTCAGAAACCTTCCCATCAAAATTCATACGCTTCCTTCAAACAGTTCAGTTTCTATGAAAGATGCTTAGAGTCATAGACTTTAAGGTCAGAAGGGCCATTACGATCATCTAGTCTGACCTCCTGCGCAATGCAGACCACAGAATCTCACCCATCCACTCCTATAATAAACCTCTAACCTATGTCTGAATTATTGAAGTCCTCAAATTATGGTTTAAAGATTTCAAGGTACAGAGAATCCTCCAGCAAGTGACCCGTGCCCCACACTGCAAGGGAAGGCGAGAAACCTCCAGGACCTCTGCCAATCTGCCCTGGAGGAAAATTCCTTCCTGATGCCAAATATGGTGATCAGCTAAACCCTGAGCATGTGGGCAAGATGTTTCTATCAGCTCTGATTACCGCTGCTTTGTGGAAGCAGTTTCCAACATGAGAGGGAAAAGAGTCATATGCAAACTAATCCTGCTCAGTTCAGTTCAGTTCTCAGGGATGAAGGTGTGTTTCTCTGCTCCCCCCGGTCGTGGGTTCGAGCTTGCAACTGAACACGTGTGAGTTGACCCCTGTGCTAACACGGAGCCTCAGTGAAATCAACAGGGAGGTCTGCACAGGTCAGCCAATGTGGATCCAATTGCAGGATTGGGGCCTATCTGTGTGGCTTGTACAAATGGCTTTCAAATGCCAGATCTGCTTAATCAGCTTCACTGTCTGCTGGTGGGACTGTTCCCACCTTTCCTTTCTGCTGCTGCTCCTCCTTGTTTATTATTTATATGGTGCCATAGGTCAGCACTGGGAAATTCGACTCTTCCATTGGCCTGTGGGAAGTCATTTTTTTAATGGGCAAGTAAAATATCACTGTTTCTCAAATTGTTCTCTTTATGGCAAGGACAGCAGGTGACATTTCCATGAAGACTTTCTGAGGCTCCCATAGGTGCACTTTGTAACATCACTTCAGCCATAAACTAGTGAAGGGAGGTGGGGGATGCTGGGTTGTTGGGGACAGACTGAGGAACAGAGAGGTGGGCTTGATGGTTAGGGAGAGGAAGGGGGAGGGGCATGGGTGTTTGTGGCGAGAGAAGCTGTGAGGGATGGTGGGGTTTGCTGCTGAGTCTTCAAAGATAGTTATGGGTAAAGGTTGGTGCCGATGGGGCTCAGTACCAGAAGCGAGGCACAAAATGATTATAAACCTTTGTCCACGTTCGTGGTCTGGGTGGAGACATCCTGGATACACTGAGGAGAGAGAATTCCATGCGCACACAGTCTGGAGCAAGAAGTGTGCACAAAAACCTATCTCATGTGGTGATCTCCCTCTGCCCTTGGGCTTCCCTTTGATTTCTCTGGCACCCCCATGTGTCATTATCACTTCTGCCATCTTCAGACAGGGCCTAACTCAACCCTGACTCATGGTCAGTCGTGCTAACGCTCCCGAGACCTCCCCACAAGGTCAGAGTTACACTGGAAAAGTCCGTCAGAACACATGACAGGCTGACAGGCTATCTCTGGAGGTGAAATACCAGCCTGGCTTTCACTGATATTGGTGATTTACTCACTGACATGCTCTCCCGGCTCTGCTCCATTCCCATCTCACAGAGGTGCACATTTATTTGACATACAGAAAGAAGCTTGGGAAATGCTCTCTCTGTCAAGGCCCATTCAATAAAGGATGATGTGGAGGTGAGGGGGCAGAGACAAATGAAGGGGAAACGGTGTCAGTACAAGTCTTGGGAGACAATGTTGTGATATGAAGGCGGGTGAGCTGATGTCAGCACATTTTAACGGAGGTGACATTGCAATGGGAGGAAAGGCAAAATGAGAAGTCAATGGAGATGACAGGAGAGAATAAGGAGATCGAGAGAGGTCTGGCTTCACCAATTTTGTGTGCTGGAGGAGAGCGCAAATGGCTGATAGTTTTAAACAAAGCCACTTTTGATTCAAGTGAGATGAATTCAGTGAATTCAGTTTTGGTTAGAAACTTCCTAACAGTCAGCTCTGCTAGACTGGTTTGCTTTCCCCAAAGAGGTAGAAGAAGCCACCACTAGACTGGCAGAACCTCTGGAAAAGGTTCTAGGTCTGGCAAAGCTAGACTGGCAGAACCTCTGGAATAGAAACTGTCAGGAAGAATCATGCAGCGACCAGGGGAATAGTACGGGGTGACGTGATGGGTCATTTCCACCTAGGGTTGCCAACCCTCCCGGTTTTGCCAGAAGTCTCCTGGAATCAGGCCCTATCTCCTGGAGGCTACTGATGCCAAACCAGGAGATTTTAGGTGCTAAAAGTCCAGTTGCATAGCAGGGCTAACACAGGCTCCCTGCCTGCCCTGGCCCTGCACTGCTCCTAGAAGCAGCTGGCATGTACCTGTGGCCCCTGTAGGGGTGGGGTTCTCCGCACGCTGCCCCTGCCTCGAGCACCAACTCCACAGCTCCTATTGGCTGGCAACTGCACCCAATGGGAGCTGTGAGGTGGAACCTACAAGGAGGGTCAGCACATGGAGACCCCCAACCCTCTCCCAGGAGCCATCCGAGGTAAACGCCCCCCACCTCCTGCACCCCAAACCCCTGCCCCAGCCCAGAGCCTGCACCCTGCACCCAAACTTCCTCCCAGAGCCTGCACCTCATGACACCTCCTGCGCCCCATCTCCCTTCCAGAGCCTGCACCCCCTCCTGCACCCCAATCCTCTGCCCCAGGGTCAGCCCAAAGCCCCCTCCCACACTCCAAACCCCGCGGCCCCACTCCCCAGGCCAGAGCCTGCACCTCCAACCCCCTTCCCCAGCCTGGTGAAAGTGAGCGAGGATAGGGGACAGCGAGTGATGGAGAGAGGGAGGGAGGTTGGAGTGAGCGGATAGTGGGGCTCGGAGAAGGGGCATGACAAGGGCATGGCCTTGTGGAAGGGGCAGGGGAATAGTATTTGGGTTTGTGCGATTAGACAGTTGGCAACTCTACTTCCACCTCTGGGATACTGTTAAGTAACAATTTCACCACCCACAGCACATACTGTGCTCTTCCCCGGCAGAAAACTCGCATCTCAGTCCCATGTGAGAATCCAGCATTGCGTTATGACTTTCTTCCTCAATGACACTAACTTTAACAGGCTTCCCTTGATAGTTTCCACGGGTATCCTAGCATGATGTATAGGCAGGAGGTACAAATCAGTTCTGCTTGCTGGTCTAAATTAATCGTGCTGTTTGGGGGAATCATTGAGTGCGTTGTGAGCGTGTCTGCAAGCCATGGACAAAGGCAGCAGGGGAAATGGGGCACTTTGTTAAATACTTGCTGGATGGCCGTGACTGTAATAAAGACAGACGTTCTTTGGCATAATTAAAATGACACACTTTTGCTTTCTTGAGCGCAATACGTCGTATGTCGCTAGAACAGTTCCTAGGGTGGCACTAATGGGTTAGATTAATAGAGACAAACTGCTCTAATGTTAGGCTGCCCCCTAGATGTCGGATGTCAGATTGTATGAATTTCTGGGCCTTTGCACAATCCAGGCGAGGATAGCGAGCACTGATCTATGAACACCCTTACTCTTGCCAGCACCGCTTTTCCTTTTCAAAGGCTTTAGTTACTTACTGTGTATGAGTTCAGTACTGATTGGCTTGGCCTCTTTGTCATCACAGGACATTCTGCCACAGCTATAATTGATATTAATTACATGAGATTTGCACTTGGAACTTGTGCTTGTTACACTGGTTGCTATTAATCACTGCTTCTCAGAGGTGTTTAAGCCTGATATGTGTATGGCCATGTTCTGATCTCACGTCCACTATGTATTTGTTTTATTGTGGTGTGTCAAGCATACAGACATATGGACATGGAGTCAGCTGGAGTTGCTTCTGGGGTTTTGCAGTGTCTGAGGTGGCCAATGTACTTTGAGGTACCCTGCGAGCCTCAAAACAAGCCCAGCTTGAAAATGTGTCTGCTGCCTCAGCAGAGGCTGGCAGGCCTTCTGATCAGGCAGGACACCAGTTTGAGGACAGGAAGTTACCTGCGATGCATGGGAGTCACTGGGTGCATGTCAGAAACAGGGATTGCCCCGCCATGGAGAAGAGCAGGTTGGGTAATGGGTCAAGAGAGCTGAGGGGAAGAGAAAGATGGTGTCCAGGGTAGCACTGGTTGGAAAAAAGGAGAATAATCCTTGTGAAACTGTTCATCACAAAATTCCTTCTTCCCTATCCCTACTTGTGAGTAATTAAAACTTTCCAGCCATGTTGAGGACAGGGCAGATGAAGAACCTGGCTGATGGTGAGGTGAAGAAAAGGGAGGGTGAAGAGGGCAGAAAATTGAGATAAGTGGGTTTATCTGAGACAAGACTCAACATTTTGAAGTTCATCCATCCACTTGAAGTAAGAGGTAGAAGTATACAGATGGTTTCATTCCCTGCACTGAAGCAACCAGGACAGATAGGGGATGTATTGCTCCTTGGGACCCAAAGCTATGCAGAAACATATGGGCTGGAATTTCATGCTGCATTTCTCTTTTAATTTACAGTCAGCTACGGTGATTCTTCTCTCACGTCCAACACATCCCGTCCCATCCCATCCCTTGTCACATGGGGCTTTTATGGACCCCATACACTGGCTCTGTGGTTTATAAGGGCTGTAGCAAAGGAGAAAACCATTCCCATGGATTTCAAGGACCTGTGACCTGATCCTGCAAGGCACTAAGCACCCTTACCCATGTCTGATCTGCTGCCAGCACTTTTATGCATGGCGAGGAATTTGGAATTAGAGGTTGGTGAATAACCAACCTTTTGGTTTGGTGGCTGAATTGAAAAATCAGAGAAGCAAAATTGTTTTGGATCAGACTAAGCCAAAAATGTTTCAAATTTCTCAGAAAAATGAAAACATTAATAAAACAATAAATGCATTTTGGGTGGAATGAAACATTTTGTTAACCCCCAAATATTTTGTTTTGTTTTCAGTTTTTTTAAAAAACATTTTAATCTTGTTTCTTTTTTTTATAAAATTCCAAAATGAAACTTCATTCTGAAATGGAAAGTCAAAACATTTTGTTTCAGAAGTTCCAGGACAAACTGTTTTGCATTACCAGCATTTTCTGTTGCAGATTGAAACAACTTGTTGAAATCTACCTGAAGTGAGTTGCTGAAATTTACCTGAACTTACAAATAGTTTGTTTTGATCCAAATCAGATTTTTTTTGTCCAAAATACTCCCTATTTGCATGAAAAAAATCACCCAGCTCTACTCAGAATGTTTCTATTTACTTTTCACCCTTATAATTTACTTTTACATAGATCTTTTTTTTCTCTGTGATCCATATGTCTTTGTTAACAGCAAGCACCTTCAGTTCTCATATGGATTTTTCCCATTGACGTATCTCTACTACCCAGGTAGCCTGACCCGAGTTGGCACCACAGTGCCATCTCTGTGGCTGTTCAGGTGGGAGGATCACACAGTGAAGTGGAGTCAGTCCTTTGCTAGCCAGAGCCATGACAGATGCTCTGACGGGAACAGCGGCATGGGTTTTGGAAAGCATATTAATATAAAGCATCCAGACATTCAGTAATTAACCTTTACCCAGGCCAAGCTTTCATTTCAGTAATGGGAAGAACAAAGAGAGAGACTGCTTCATCTTTACTGTGAAGGGAACCCTGGGCTGGCTCATTCAGCTTGAGGGCTAGTTGATAGAGCTTGTCACAAGAGTGGTAACTGTGCTGTGTGGAAAAACCTGACTATTTGGTATTTTTCAACAAAAAATGGGTTATTTTTTCCACTTTGGGTCACCTTCCCTTTTTCTCCATTTCCTTTTTCTTTCTCTCCTTCTCTTTTTCGAGGGGAAAACCCAAAGCAACATCTCTCCCCCCTCCAAATTTCACTGTGGTGGTGTGTTAAAAATTTGGACTTTTTGGTGGGGGTTAGGGGGGAGAATTTCTGCCAAAAAAAAAAAAGGCTCCAATATTTGGGGATGGGCACACTCTTCTGAGGATGGTGGAAGGGAAAGTTCAGCCCCCATGTTCTCTGCAGGAGCTGCCTTGCAATGCAGCATTCTACTTGCATAGTTTGGCAAGAGGAGGGGGAGTTTTTCCACACTGGGGAGTCTAACAGGCAAGAAATGCCCCCCTGCCCCTCCAAGTGGCAAGACATCTTCTCAAGGCTCCTGTGTGCTACCGGTTCCCCTCCCTTGAGGATCCTGCACTGCTGGAAGGACTTCACTGTGTGAGCTGGTGTGGGGGACCCTGTGGTGAGATGGCGCAGAGAAAGAGCTCATCACTGAAGCCACAGAGGACAGCAGCAGAGCTGCATGAACACTGGAGAGACCCCACCACCTACCCACTACCGAAAGATGAAACCCCTGTAGCTGGGGCAGTGGTACCACCTTGAGGCAGGAGTAGGCAGCACTTCCCAAGGGAATGGAGACAATCCTCCCCCCTGTGGACCTCAGGATTCTGGGATGGCGCTGCCACTGACACCAAGCTTTGAGTGGGGTGTAGTGGAAGAAAGAGCGATGGGTAAAGGACAATTGCCTAGTGGGTAATATCTTTTATTGGGCCCACTTCTGTTGGTGAGAGAGACGAGCTTTCGAGCTGCACAGAGCTCTCCTTTCAAAGCTTCTCTCTCACCAACAGAAGTGGATCCAATAAAAGGTATTACCTCACTCCCCTCATCTCCCTAATATCCTGGCACTAACACAGCCACAGCAGCACTGCATACTTGACCATTGGCCATTCACACTGCTGGGAGGGGAACAGAGTTGACAGGTGTGCTGGGGGAGTGTTTTCCTTATTCCGGTTGCTATGTTCCTTTCCCCCCAATCAAGATTTCCATGTTTCATACACAGCCTTAGTGCTTGCTGCCCAGTGTTTGTGTGTCTGTCCCCTTGATGTTTGTAACTGGGCTGTTCCTTGTGTGCACCCTGTGCACCCTAACACACATACACACCTCGCTGTACCTTGTGGGGAGCACGCTTACTCCTCTCCCTCCATCTCTCAATGGTTCACTCCCTCTGTTGCTAGTCTTGCCCGGTAACTCTGTTTTTGAAATCTGCTTTCCAGGAGGCTGCTTGAATGTAGGACGCTCTGTGACTGACTTTAGGGTTTTAGGGCTTTTCTCCATTCATAGCCTTCCCTGAAGCCAGATACAGCCTGGCTCCAGCCTCACAAGCTGGGGCTGTATTGAGTTCAGGTGACTCTGGCAGAGAATGAACCTCTTTCAGTGAAGGCTTTGTGTTTGTGCCCAGGACTGGACAATGCCTGGGGTCGTTATGAGCCCCTTTTGACCAGCGGGGCGAGGTTGAGTTCTGTATTTATAGTGACTTCCTGTATCAAGGCAAAACGGGCTCCTGATTCACAACACTCACGGTGCACCAGGAAGGTGCGTGCTTCTGTCTTGTAAGCAGGTCTGAGTCCATCACGACCATGAATGCCAATAAACTGAGCAGAGCTTGTCTAGGGAATGATGTAATGGGTTTGTTGGAACCCTCATTGGTCTCTGAATTCAGGGACTATGAGCTGGTCTGGACAAAAGACATAAATTCACCAACCTGGTATGAACTGAAATTGGAAGGGTTTGCACAGCTCTAGGTTAAATGTATTTTTAAGAAAGCACATGCTTCTGTCACTTCACCCTGGAGTGGGAATTAGATCGAAAGGTTCTTTATTTTACTTTAAACACCTTGTGGTTAATGATATGTAGTTAATCAGAACATGATATTACACTCGATTCCGATAGAGCAAAGATTGTTGATGGCTTCATGTCTCCTATTAAAATAGGTGCATGTAGGTGTCATGATGGGTGGTGCAGGCCTTGGCTATATATCTTCCAGTTTGCTTCTTCACTGCTATTTAAAGCTATTGATTTCCCACCAATTTTGCAAGCTAAAGATCAGAAGCAAAGTTCTGCCTGACCCATCACCATCAAAAACGCATTGTCGGCCAAACTAGCGCTAACAGCTGTGAATGTGAATTTAGATACGGAACAATGTGAAATGGGAAGAGCCTCATCACTGCATTGCTAGCACTGCTCTCGTAACCCAGCTCTGCCCAGTGAGAACTGTGGCAGCATTCACAGTCTGTTAGTTAAATGATTCCAGCAAAAGCAGGCCTTGATGGCTTGCTGGATTTGGTAACTTGAGAATGTGGCCGATGAGGGTGAAGGTTTGTGAGTCTGATGGCTAATTAGCAAGCTTTTAAGACTTGTGATTTAGTAACTGTACGTTTAAGAGCTGGTTTAGCTATGAGTGTAGTTGTTTTGACTCTCACTTTTATCTTTTGAATACTACCAGTGTGATTTACATTAATTTCTTGTTCTGATATAAGGATGTCCTTGCATTTGATTATGTTGTGCTGATAACCTAATATCTCCATTCTGAGAGGACTTTTGGCCTTCAAATGAGCTATCTCATGGAATGTACAATAGATGGAACAAAACCTCATCTAATGAATGAGTCCTGGATTTGTAAATGCTTTTGTCAACTTCTCACTTTGTTGTTCAAATGTGAAATGTGGGCAAGTTTTTATTTTATAGATATTTCTAAATATGGAGATAGAGTGAGGGAAAGGGAAAAGTGAGGCTATGGCAGAAATAAGCAAGTCGCAAGAACTGTTGAATGAAAAGCTTAGGAGTTGACAGCTTACGTATCTGATAACTCACGCTGATGCTGTCTCTGCCAGCGTTAAAGATGTAATCTTCGTTCTGGAGCATTGTTCATCACAGAGGCTCTTTTTCAGTACCAGTCATGCATGTCTTTATGTTCCGCTTCTGTAATGTGACCAGCGAGTGTATTTTAGGTACCAGAATCCAGGTAGCAGACTTAGCAGCTCATAGATGTGTAATTTAGCCATCAGGAGCCATGCCACCTGTTCAAGGCAGGATGAAGATTTGGGGAACTCCTCTGCGGAGTTCAACTAGCAAAAAGTGTACGGGAGGAGGAAGGTGAACCACGAAATTTAATGCTTCAACTGCAAAGTGTAACTGGCATTAAAAAGAATTCAGTGTTCATGAATGGAGTCCTGTGGCAGCATTGGCCTCTTCTGTCCACAAAGCCAGGTACAGTATAGCAGGATAAGCGTCTTTCCGGCTGACGCGTCTCAGCCCTGCCCAAAGAGACAGGCAGCCACTACAGCTGGTCATCACCGGGAAAACAAGCTTTGTTGGTAACACGTATTAACTAACTTGTGTTCCAGTCCTAGTGTAGACTCAGGTAAATTGTAGCTTTAACAAGTTAGCTGGCATAGGCTTCTTGCTAGGGTTTACCTCAGGCAGGTAACGTGTATTAAAAGTTCCACTGCTGCAGCCTTGCCTATCCTAGGATTTTAGCACAAGTTAAAAAGATACCCATCTCCTCGTGTAGACAAGACCCAGTTCAGCCTGCGTGCCTCTGCTCGCAGTGCCAGTGAGGCCTCTGGTGGCGATGGTGGTTTGGAAACCAGCTGATAACTGACAAAAAAGGATCCTTGTATTTAACATAGCAGCCTTTCCCCCTGGTCTGCTGGGATTGGAATCTCTCCATACACTTATCATTCCTGTCTGTACAAGGTGCTGAGGCTTATGCAGCTTGAAAAATGAAATGCTCTGACAATGAAGGGGCAGCGCTTTTCATTACACAGATTCCTCCTGCACTCTGTTGTTTTCTGCTGTTCTGCACCTTGAGTGCTGTGTCCTATATGTGATACATCCAACATGCTGACATTTTGGTGCAATTACAGTGGTCAGATAGAAAGCAGCTTCTCTGACATCTGCAAACAACAAAACCAGAAACTCAACAACAACATCCTAAAACTTACAATTGAATTTGTGTCATCCGATGTTGAACTGGGGCTAAATTTGTTTATGCTGAGGAGGACTGACAGGCTGGAGAAGAGAGAAGTGCATTCCATTTTCAGCTCCCTAAAGATAAGATGGAAAAGAAGTTTCATGGTGGATTAGCACCCTTGAGGTACTTTAAGTTGTCACTTACAATATGCAAGATCCACTGCTTGATCTCAGCAATAAATTAGGCATATTATAAGTTCCCTGTCACAAATCTGTGATACTCCACAAATCAACTCCTAAAACGCCCAAAGTCACCTGGTAGTTTGTGTATTTTATAACATTGAGTTGCAAAAGCTGCAGTTTAAAATTTGACCCCCAGCCTGACACCATCCCCCTCCTTCAGGGGTTTATTAATAGCAAGAATAAAAGTTTGTGGTTCTCTCCTCTGTGGACACTTGAGAGGGGTTAAAAATGACCTCAGTGTGAAGCAACTTTATTTTTGACTGCCTCCTGATTTATGCCGGGAATCTGTTATGTGATTAGCACCTATCATCAATATCCATGCAGTGTGGGCTGGCCGTTGCAGTGTGGAACAAAGAAACCCTGCGAAGCAAATAGCTACAAATTTCCCTGACAGTCCTGGTTCCATTACAGGGCAGCAGCTGTCAAAATACCAGTTATTACAGGCATGGGGTGCCATGAATAGCTAAAAGGAAACAAACCTAAGCAGCAGTAAACACTGAGTGTGATGTTAACACCCACACTGCTCCTTTCCCTTTGCAAGGGCACTTAGAGACCGTTTATTTATGGGAACCTGGGTTTCCTATGGGATGGAGTCTATACTTACTGTATCTGATTATACTGATTGGATCATATTTACCAAGCTTATTAGAAAAAAAGAAATGAATGTGTTAGCGGTAGTACTTTTCCTCTTAATATGAATGCAGTAACAGTTGTCAGCAGTTTTTAAATGAAGTTTTTAATTCTCTGATACCTGCAGAAACTTGTTTCATTTTATAAAAGAAAATTTACAGGTAAAATGAAGTACCTGACCTGTCTGCATTTGCCCAAGGATGCCTGTGACTCCCAACAGGCTAACTGAACTACAGTCAAGTTTAGAAAAATGACTATGTAGAAACGTAGACTTAGTAAAGTATGTAGAAACTTCTTAGCTGTCGCTCGAGCTCAATGGAAAATTTCCAGAAATGTTCATTCATGTTTTGAAACAAATTAAGTTCAGCTGTGTTTACACCTCATTTGTATTTGTTTTTCCCAAATATTCTAGTGAAGCAAATATCAGAGAATAATTGCAGAAAGCAAATTATGAATGAGTAAATTAGAGCATTCACACAGAAAACATGAGTCTTGAGTTATGTTCATCCAGTCAGGGAACATTAACATACCATGTGACCTAGCTCTCCAATCAAAGCTAATCAAATTCAACTAGACTTTATGATAAATACTCACAATGCGCTGCTCACATAATCAAATACCAAGAATCATTCACAAAAGCCAGATAGCAAATAACTTTGAAAAACTGATAAATGTGAGAAGAATTACAGTCTGCACATTTACAAAGAGAATGAGGTGAAATTCACCAATTTTTTTGTTCGAAAGTATTTTCCCAGCTCTACTTAACATATCTGCCCCTGGTAATCTTCAGATCATATCTGCTTGGTGTACTAATTGTTTTTATCATTATAATTAGAATGTCAGAACTAGTACAATGGGACAATGGTGGAGAGTCTATTCTGCCTCATACATCATCATCAATATTTTCCCAGTTGACTTCTGGCGCTAATAGAATCTTTGTTTCTATGGCAGTGATGTAAGAGGCAGACAGGAAGCAATCACATTTTTCAAATCCTAGGCTGTGGAGGCAGTATTGGCAGTTGCAGGATAGGCAGAAGGAAAACATCTTGTAATGGAGCCAAATTTGCCATTTTTTCTAGGAAACTTTCTGGTTTATAATTACAGTGTAGGTTCCCGAGTCTGCAATTTTCTGAACTATACAGCTAGCAGTGGTTATTTACATCACTTCAGTGCTTCAGTTTGACATCTAAGACCCTGTGGGTCACAGCTAGATTGTGACAGGCAAATTACATGATCTCTCTGGACAACTCTCTAGAATAGAGCTGGTGGAAACATATTTTGATGGAACAGTTTTGCATCAGAAAATACATTTTCCTCTAAACTGAAATGTTTCTTAGGAAAGTGTTGCTTATGACATAATTTTCCAATGGTTAAAAATCTTAATGAATCATTCTGACTTTCCCATTTCATTTAATTAATGTCTATGTTTCCTTCTGATAAAAGTAAAACCATTTTGTTTTGATGTCATCATTCTGATTAATTTATGTAGACTTTTATATTAATGTATAAATAATATTTATTTATATTTAGGGTGACCAGATGTCCCGTTTTTAATGGGCCAGTCTCATTTTTTGGGCCTTTTTCTTCAATAGGTGCCTATTACCTCTGACCCCCTGTCCCCTTTTTTCACACTTGCTATCTGGTCATCCTATTTATATTGTATATAATAGAGCTGGTTGGAACATCTTTGACTAAAGTGTTTTCATTGAAATATGCTGTTTTGGCAACACTGAAATTTTTTGTGGAGACTTTGATTTTGACAAAGTTTTCCGGGGGAAGATTGCTAAGGTCCAGGGCTCTTTAGTCACCTGTAATGAGAGAGAGAAAAAGAGAGACGAGAAGCAGCACGTAAGCTTGAAAGCTTGTCTTTTTCACCAACAGAAGTTGGTCCAATAAAAGATATTCCCTCACCCACCTTGTCTCTCAGAGAGAGAGAGAGACTCAAATTGAAAACTCGAAAAGGTGCAACGAAATAGAAGTGTTGCCCTGCGCCAGTTCTGACATGTATGTAGGATGTTATGTTATAAGATGTTGACGTTATTGAACCAAATCACTTTTACCTTGACAAAATGTTTTGATGGTTCAGAATCTAAACATTTGGGAATATATGTTCTATGGGAAATTTCTCAATTTTGCCTTTTCAGTCTTATCTGGAATTAAAACAAAGTATGAAATTCTATGAAATGGAAATTCCACTTTCTGACCAGCTCTGCTACATTATGACATAGTGTGAGGAAATGACCATGGTTTGCTGAATCGCTCTGGCCTGAAACTAAATGAATCTGTTTCATTGAGGAGTGAGAGGCAGTATTGTCTAGTGTCCTACTGTTGGCCTGGGAGCCAGGGATTCCTAAATGTTAATTCCACCTCTGATGTTGAGTTACTCTGTGACTATTGACAAGTTCTCTTCTGTCGGAGATTCTCCAGGCATTAATTAGATATTTATGAGTTAAACTTTGCTGCAAAACATCTGTTGCAGATAAAGAAACTGGTTTGGGGCAGATGAATTTAAGAGAAATGTTACCAGAGAAAATTTAGTGTTGCAACATGCTGTGTTCTCCAAAATAGGTACACAGGTGATTTAATTTCTCTGTGGTTAGTCTGTCAGGGCAGGGATGGAGGGAAATTCCTTGCCCATTATTTGCTATGTCACTTTTCAGCTACCTGCTCTGATGCTTTGGAAGAGGAAATGGAAATCATATCTTCGGAATGCAGCAGATTGTGCCAAATGGCATTCAGCCCCACCCCATCTCCAAAAAAAAGTCTGGAACCCCCCTTAGAGGGCTTTCCCCATCCTCCACAGGTTGTACAGCTGCATTACCAGGTCGAACGGTTGTTGTGGAGGAGTTGTCTTCCATACAAGGGCTTTAAGATCATTCCTCTGGTGCGAAGCCTTGTGGGAAGTGCCGTTTCTTTGTGAATGTGAAGGAAAAAGGCCCAGAATACTTATCTTGTGATTTGACAAGGAGATTTATGTCAAATGTTGCCGATCTCTCATCAGGACTGTGACTGTTTAGAAGTCTCACTCTTCTGCGTATGGCATTCTTGAGTTGACTTTAATTTGTCTCTTGCCTTCCGAAATGGAGGCATGCTCCATTGATGATCTCTCCTATCGCACTGGGTTATTTGTCAGGTTTCAGTTTCTCTCAGCTTCCCTTTTAAAATAATTAAAGTGTCAACTCCAGTTCATGGGCTGGTCAACATTTTAATTCCTCCTTAACTTTATAAGGCAATTTCATGAATTATACAGTGTGGTAACAGAAGGAGCTAAATAAAGATGCAACACTAGCTGTGTTTAATAAATATACCCTTGCTATCCATGGAAGCTATTTGCAAGTCAAAAATATGGCACATGATGATCTAGCTGTCAGTTGCAAATTTTTGAAATTACGGCTGGGTCAGCAGCACTATTTTATGCTAAATCTCATAAACTAAAAATAAAGGCAGAGGCTGTAGTGGGAGCTACCGAGCAGTGACGGCTTTTCAAAAGGTTCTGTGGCTGGGACAACCTAACAACCATTTCTAAACGAGCTAAGTCGTATTCCCTTTCCAGATAAGTGCGTAACCACCTCTGAGGAAATCAGCAGCCACATTTACTAGAAGTCCTGAAGCATTCATAGTAAAGGTGACGCTCACGTAGGTCCCAATCCAGTGAGTACTGAGCAACCTCACCTTCCCTGGAAGCTAGTCGGAGTTGAAAAAAGGAGAGAAGCAGGGGACAGACCAAGTCAAGTTGTATGAAAGTCTGTGTCTTCAAAGAGTGGAATTGTGCAGAGGGCCAGCTCACGGTCTGTGCACCACTTACATCCAGCGTTGCTTGTCAGATGGGAGTTGAAATGTTGTCCAAGCTATTTGCTGAGGGTTGAATTTCTCTCCAAGGAAATTCCTGCCAGCCTCCTGCTTTACTGTACACTGGATAGTCTGAGTGTGAATGTCAGGGCTGATGGTCCTGAGTACGAGTGACATATTGATGATGTACTTTAAAGGAAACCAAACTGCAAACCATTATCTGTTGTAATTAGTATATTACAGCACTCTGTTAAAAGCAGTAGAAGCCTCGCAAAAGGGAACACACTGCCAGAGGAAGTGCTCTTTGCTCTCATTAGGATGGCCCCTGTTGACCAAAATCAATGGTTCTTGCTGGACAAGAAAATGTTTTTAAGGCAACGCTTCAATTCTGCCCTGTTCTTTGGCTTTTCCTTCCAATATTGATGCACATCAAGCCTCTACAAAGCCAGCTTACTGCAGTGCTGGGATACTTGTGGGTTCAGTGTAGCATTTACTGGGTGAAATTATCTGGCCTATATTATCCAGGAGCTCAGACTAGAGGGTCATAATGATCCTATAATTGATTATCCTTCTCCTGTGGGATGCCCAGTGTCCTCCAGGAGTCTTTTGGACTCCCTGGCACTTGGATATTTATAGCTGTATTATTATTGAATGTCTATTTCCTAATACAATGTCCCAAGCTGCTTTTGAGTAAATACACTGTTTAAGAGCAGGATAAATGCATAGATTTATAAACTACAAATACATTTTAAAATCAAATGGTTTGAAGCTGGGTCCTCCTTCCTGCTGGGTTCTGACTGCAGGCCCTCACATTCTGCGTATCTGTGCATATAGGTGGTGTCACCACTAGCGTTTACAGTGTTGCAGTGTTGCACTGGTGCAGTGCAAAAGAAAACCCAGAAATCTGGGGAAGAAGGTCTTCCATTCAGGTTTTGTCAGGCAAGTGGAAAGCTCTGAGGAGATATGGAGCAAATTGAATAACATCCTGTGCCATATAACCTCTTTCCAGGAGGAAGCAGCCTGTCCCTCAAATCCACTGTAATCCCAAAATAAAATAATCCCAAGGAGATGTGAATTTCTATAGGTGGAAATCCCCCATACGGTGTAGTCTTTGATGGGGAATCTCTCCAGCAGCAGTTTTCTTTTGAAGAGGAAGCCCTGTTCAACATGACATCTCTGACAGAATGTTTTTGTGAGAACAGTGTGGGAAAATGATAGACGCACAGAGCTGAGAGTCAGTGAATTTTGAGTTCTAATTTGCCCTTTGCTACCAAGCAAATCTCTCTAACCCAGTGGTTCTCAATTAGGGGTATGCATACCCCTGGGGCATGCAGAGGTCCTCCAGAGGGGAAAGCAAATAATCTATATATTTGCCTAGTTTTACAACAGACTAAATTAAGAGCACTAGCAAAGGCAATACAAACTAAAATTTCATACAGACAAGGACTTGTTTATACTGCTGTATATACTATATGCAGAAATAGAAGTACAGTCTTTATATTCCAGTTGATTTATTGTATAATTATCGGGTAAAAATGAGAAAGTCAGTAATTTTGTAGTCATAGTGCGCTGTGACACGTTAATATTGTTATGTCTGTTTTTGTAAGCAGGTGGATTTTAAGTGAGGTGAAACTTGGGGAACGCAGGGTGATTTTATTATGCCGATGGAAGAGTTTTCTCCCGACAGCATACAGCGTCTTCATCTGACGTGTTGCAATGGCGCAGCTACAGAGCTGTATATGTGGACATGTCCCATGTGTTAAACCAAGCAAAGAAAACATGGTGTGACACCTGTGCAGGACATGTTCTCTCAGTGGTAAAAATCTTCATGGGTAGATTTTCAAACAACCACAAGCCAGCCTCTGAACTTGCATCAAGTGTACAACTAGCTAATTGTGCTCAGAAAAACAGGCTTGCCACAGTTCTGCTCAAGCCAAAATAAATAAATAGCAAGCTGCTCAAGGAGCATAATGCGCAGCGTCCTGATCTGAGCCTGTGAATTGGAGGCGTGCTCAGCTTTTGCAGATGCAATTAATAGGGTGCACCAAAGTGACTGTGCAAAATTAAAAGATGGAACTGAGTACTTGCCCTTAAAATTTGTAACCTAACTCCATTGGCCGCTATGCAGAATGGACCAGCACAAGACCTAGGTATCACATAAACCTGCATTGGGTTAAAAAGGTATCTAAGCATTAGAACTGCAACCTCTTTGTCATACTGAAAAATCACAAGTGGTGCTGAAAATACCCTCGGAGAGGGATCTAGTCAAGGTGACTCCAAAGCGGTTGCTTGGTTATAACGCCTGGCTAGAATCCTGGCTTTGTTTTCTGCTACAACTATAGACTGAGAGGGGGAAAAAATGGCGATTTTCATGTTTGTGTCTCTCTGTGTATGTACAAGGGATTGACCATTGCTTACCAAATGGACAACCAAGACAGATTTAGGATCGTTTGAGACTTCATGTGAATTAAAGAGCTACTGTTAGGCTCATGAGCTTTTCACCAAAGGATGAGAGCTTTTGTAGGGGCAGCAGGCGTGATAGCAGCAGTGTGTGGAGACTGAGGGACACAACCAAACCATGGTGCTCATGAAGACATATTTGGATGTTTTTTTCCACAATTGGAATACATGGGCTGAATTTTTCTTTAAAGAGTCAGCTGGTTCGTGTGTGTGGTGTTGGCATTGTCGATGATTCGTGAGCAGCAAGAGGAGGTTGTTGCCGCATATAGTGGTTTCCCAGTTAGGGATAGAGAAATCCACTGGTAAATTGTAGGGAGTGTCTACCTGGACCTGGCTGAGCATAGTCCCAGGGTTCTATATATAAAGTACAGCATCATCTAGTCCAGGAGTTTTCAAACTTCATTGCACCATGACCACCTCCTGACAACAAAAATTACTACATGACCCCAGGAAGGGGGACCAAAGCCCGAGCCCCACCGCCCAGGACAGGAAGGCCAAAGACAAAGCCCTGCCTCCCTGGGGGCTGCCAAAGCTTGAGGGCTTCAGCCCTGGGCAGTGGGACTCAGACTTTGGTTTTAGCCCTGAGTTCCATCAAGTCTAACACTAGCCCTGGTGACCCCATTAAAATGGGGTCTTGACTCACTTTGGGGTCCTGACGCACAGTTTGAGCACTGCTGAATTCTATTCTATAGTCACAGCCACACCACTTCCTCCATCCAATAGGTAATTTATTTGGAAAGAAGCTGGACAAATGCCTAGCACACTGTGTGAAACCATCCAAATATGCATAGGAAGAATGTTACTACAAGGATGAAGGAATTGAGGAACCTCAGTCAAGAAGCCCTCTGCATAGTGGAGAAATTATACCCTAAGTCAATGATTTTTAAGGCCAAATACTCAATTCAGTTCATGGCTTTTGCTCATCTATTGTCGTGCACCCAATTAATTGCATCTGCAAAAATGTGTGATGAAGAATTGACTTTTGATAAAGGCACGGGACTGAGAATAGGGAGATGCCTATTCTAATTCCAGTTCTTCCACATACTTCTTGGGTGACAGTGTTCAAGCCATGTGGTCTTCCTGTGTTCCTCTGTCCCTGTACATGAAAGAGGGAGGATCCTGATTTACCTCATAGATGTGTAGGGGTGGTTGCTGCTTGCACAGGGCTGTTGAGGCCCTTAGATGGAAAGCCCTCTAGGGAGTGTAACTTTGTCTGTTAGACAAGTGTGGGTTTATTAGACGTGGGCCTGAAGCAACACTCCACCACTGAAAACCCCAAAACACTGGGGAAATTTGGATCTAGTTCTGGATCTGAACCTCATCACTGACTCCTGCCTCTAATAGGCCAAGTCAGAACCACTCAGATCCAGTTCCTAGGAGCTTGGGCCCATCCTAGTGTTCATGCTCTCCAGTACCCGAGTCACTTAGCTAGTGTTTCTAAATCCTTTGGCTTTGATAAACACGGCATAAAACCTAGCAAGGTCTCTTTCTGCACTATGTGCATGCTCTGAGCTGGATGAGGGGGCTGGAGCCTCTTACACTAGGTCCTTATATTGTGTCAGTGCTTTGTTTCCAAAGCTTGAGCGAGCGTGAAGGGAATCGTTACTTTAGCGTGCGTTAAAGCTCTACTTTTTTAACGAAATGACATCAGTCTTGGCACTTAATCAAGCAAACCCACTTTTCCCCTTCTGTGCACATTGAAGATATCCCAATCTTGTTTCCAACATGAGCGCCGAAAACAACTGGAAGTACATACTGGGAGGAAGCCAGCATGAAATCGCCTTCAGTCCTAGATTAGGAACATGTCATATGTTTCATTACCTGCTGAAAAGACAGTTGCCGCATATTGGGGAATATTTATTATACCAACTATTTACAGCTCTTTGCCTTTTCCTTACTGAATGAGTGCATCCAGAAGGGCATTAATAAAGTAGCTTTGGAGATCTGAATGATTTATAAAGCAGCAATTCTGTAAATAGGTTTTAAACTTTTAAAGATTTATTTGTTTTCCAGCTAAAAGCCATCCTACTGGTACGCAATGTATACCACATAGGTTGATTATGCTATTTATATGTAAGATAAATTAGCTAATGGGCAACATGCCAATGCAGCAGCTTAGCTTGATGTGAATGTTTGTTTTCTAACAGACTTTTTTCTCCCACTGAAAGTTTGTAATTAGACACTATTACTCCACAGGATTTCAAGAGGCATGATCTCCTGAGCTAGACATTGGATCACTTGACTGCTCCTCCTTGGGCATATTTTTGATTTCTTATTAAAAATTCTCCTTGTTCCTCTTCAGTCTGAGTTGAGTTGAAGAATCTGAAAAGCGAAAGACTATGGCAGATTTTGAAATACAGGCAACTTTCTTTTCAAATGCTTCCTTTAAAAACACTTCAGTATCACAGCTCTGAGCTCCTTCTTTTCAGCCTGTCTTTTTTTTGTCCTTTATACTGTTTCTTTTAAGCCTTGTCCAGGTTACATGATATCTGCCAGAGCAATTTGAGCTAAGAAAGTTCTTACAAGAAACATGTTTGTTTTCTTTCTTGCTTTCTGTCTTTCTTGATCAACTCTCTCTTGTTCTCTGTTCCCTCACTCATCCCATCCCCTCTGGTAAATAGCTTCACCTACCCGCATGGGATAGAAATAATGTAGAATGCAACAGCACTGATGCATCCAGGGGCGGCTCCAGGCCTCAGCACGCCAAGCGTGTGCTTGGGGCGGCATGCCATGGAGGGCGCTCTGCCGGTCGCCAGGAGGGCAGCAAGCAGGGTGCCTTCAGTGACGTGCTTGGGGTGGCGAAATGTCTAGAGCCGCCCCTGGATGTATCTGATCACTATTGCCCCTACACATACTCCTATGGACTGAATTTATGCAGTATTCTTATCCTGGGATCTAGAGACTTTTAGTATTACTTGAATTTGAAATCTGGACCTGACTGATAATACTGGTTGTCAGAGATGCATGGTCTTTGGATGCAGTGGGAAAAAGTTTTCTAGCACGTTGGCTTGTGGAGCAGAGGGCTGGCATCTGCACACATGGCTTCTTTGGGCCCCCAGACAGTTTCAGATCCATCTGGAGGTAATTTTGCAGACTGAATGTGAGTATTTTTCATCAATGCATTGCTCACTCCATTTCCTATTTAAGCTCTGAATTTTACATGCGCTCTATTCTCGAAAATTTTGTCAATGTGCATAAGTAGATTTTATTCTTTGCTTCCAGATGCTGCAGCTATAAGTGTCCATGAACATTTTTTATGGTTCCCAAGTGAGCAATGTTTTGAGTATCACTACTTTAGAAAATCCTTGCAAAACCATATGTGATTTTTCTGCTCTTGTGTGATATAGTCAGATCATACCATGGTGTGTTTTTTCCATGTATTGAAAATCTTGATCTACATATGATCGAGTCACAAGAGAAGAAAAGTTTGAAAATCAAAGTAAGTGAAGGGCCTATATGAGGGTTCCTCATGAGGTGGGACATTCTGCTGTGATTATTTTTTTAACTAACAGTGCTCCAGTGTATTTTATGTAATTAATGGATAGAGTTCTGCTGGCCAGCACATTCAGTAATGTAGCACCCGTGTCCCTAACATTTTCTCCAGTTTAGGTTTGATCCTGTTTGTCCAAAGTGTATTTTCATCAAAGTTCCTACTTTCCCCCAAAACTAAAAATCAGTGTAGAGGATAGTCTGGGTATTTCATTTACTTGGTCTTTCAGTTTTTCACAAGGCTTTACGCATGTGACCCTTCTAGCATATACAGGTCACTTATTTGTGTATGTCAGTTCTATCTTATTCCTGTCTGAAAGGGTTGGTTTTTAGTTCTGGAGAATTTTCAACATGATGAATTGAATGCCCTTAAAACACTGCAGAATGTGATCAACGCTTCTTTGCTTTAGATCTCAAATAATTTCCTTAAGGCACTCCAGTTTTCTCTTTGGTAAATCAGTTTTGTGATGGCTAATGGCGTCAGAATGCTAGAATGAAATCTCATGTTTATCCATAGAGAGATGCAGCATGAATCCCAGCAATGCAGGCTCCCTTACATGTTCGAGGTTGAAGAGTAGGTAATAATTATAATTGATCTCATCTGAAGAGCTGACAGTGCTCTCCTGTGAGATTATGGAGAGAAGCTGGTCCCATAGCAGAGCTGGGAATGAAACCTTTGAATACTTAATCCCAGCCTTTTGCACTACCCACAGATCTGTCTTGCTCTCACAGCTCCACAGATGTAGGGGGAAATGTGACTCCTAGGATTCCTGCTTTTGTTCAGTTTTATTCCAGATTGTTATGGTCTGTTATTCAAATAGTTGGGCCGACAGGGTAGCTGTATTGCAGTCAGTCTTGTCAACTGGAAAGTTATTTACCTCTAGGGTACTGAGCATCTGCCGTTCTATTTCAGTCCATTGGATGTGTTCTTGGAGGGCTGTGCCAAGTTTGTAATCAGTGTATTATCACAGCTACCCTATAACACATCATCCCCTATTTCCTTTAGAGTCACATGAGGCCTCCTCTTGTGTTTTATATAAACCGCAATGGTTTTACTTTTTTGAAACCTATCAGAGACTGGGATGGGGAACAATGAACTGAGCTAAGGATTCTGAATAATGTTACGATGTAGCTTGTACTATTCTATCTGATTGTGTAGTGTTTTGTGTCTTAAAGATCTCTGTAGGTTTCTTGGGCCTTGTCAACACTTTTGCGTTGCCCTGATTCAGTAGGTGCAGCTAGCAATTGGTGTAGCTGCACTGGTGCTGACCAGTAAGGCTAGACAAGGGCAAGATGGGCCTTGCATCAGGTGAGCTAACCGTGGGGTTACCTCTGTAAGGGTTTGTAGGAGATGTCTACACTGCAATCAGAGGTGTGATTGTAGCACGACTAGACATGCTCAAGCTAGCTTTAATCTAGCAGTAAAGCCACAGCAGCACATGGACTTAGTACCCAGGGTCCAGGGAGGGTTTACACTGTCAGCACGGTGACCACTTCTCTTCTGATTAGTACTCGTACTACCAGATCAACGCTAGCTCACGTATATCTACGCGTAGTCACACCGCTCCAATTGCATGTAGCTGTACCCTCCAAAGGCCACACTCTGGGAGATGCAGTGACAGTTGAATTTGACATATTCCCAAGTGTAGGGAAGGCCTTAGTTGGTTGCTGGCATTCCCAAGTAGGAAAAACCTTGCAAACTTGATGGCTGTGGCTCAAAGGAACAAACCTTCAGACACGTTACAGCCAATGGGGATTGAGACAACGTTGTAAATGCACTTGACGTTATTTTTTTAAAAAGAAAAAATAAACTGTCTTGCATCTGCCAGTTTGAATGCCGTTTGCACCATGCAGCACATCTCCAAAACAGACAGCCACAAAATAAATCTTTCAGTTTTTCCCCCTCCGGTCTGAGGCGGCATCAGGAATCGTTTGCTGTGGTTGGCCGAAGCTGCAGCAGCCATCCTACTCACCTGATTTATTATCTCTGCTCAACACACAGAGGAATGGATTCTTCATGGGGAGAAAAGTTGGCAACTTGAAACGGTCCCCTGGAACCAGTGAAATGTTTGGTCTGTGAGCATTCGCTCAAAGTAGCGATGAGAGAGGGGAAAAAAACCATCATTGCGAAAGAGGGAGATAAAGAAAAGATAAACCGTGGCCACTTGTGATGCTTCAACACAATGAGGCAACTCCTATTTTTATTCTGCAAGGCAGGGACAGATATGTACTCCGGGTGATTATAGCTAATGGGAAATTCGTTTTCAAAGTAAACATAAGGCTTAGTCTTGGTCTTTTTGCAGAACTATAGAAATTAGAGATGGAAGAGACCTATTAATTCATCTTCCCATTTCCCACAGGATTGTATGATTTGCTCTGGAAGGAAACAGAGATAAGGAAACAGCATGAGAGAGCTCCTTATCAGGGAATTTCCTTATTGCTAAAGCTAAAAAGTATTGGAATTCCCATCATGGAGTTTGTCTGGGGAAGTTTTCCAGCCCAGGGAAACTTGGTTAAACATCCAACCAGCTAGTGTCCTCCTAAACTCTAACAGCTGTGCTTGTGGACCCGATTACTACATGGCCCTGGGGCATGCTGAACCATGCTTTAAACTTCTAGTGTAGATGGCACCTAACTATGTTTTAAACTTGTCCTAAATGGTTCTACAGCAGCAGTTCTCAAACTGTGGGTTGGGACCCAAAAGTGAGTCATGACCCTGTTTTAATGGGGTCGTCAGGGTTCACTTAGACCTGCTGGGGCCCAGAGCCAAAGCCCAGGGCCAAAGCCAAAGCCTGAGGACTTCAGCCCAGGACAGTGGGGCTCAGGTTATAGGCCCCCTGCCTGGGACTGAAGCCCTCGAGCTCTGGCTTCGGTCCACCCACCTGGGACAGTGGGGCTCAGGCTTTGCCTCCCGCCCCCCCAAGGTGGCAGGGCTCAGGTGAGCTCAGGCTTCAGTACCCTCTCCTGGGATCATGTAGTAATTTTTGTTATCAGAAGCGGATTGCAGTGCAATGAAGTTTGAGAATCCCTGTTCTACAGCCTTGTTCTTTCCCATTTGGGGACAGATTCTTAGATTCAGAGATTCCAAAGCCAGAAGGGACCACGGTGATCATCTAATCTGACCTGCTGGGTGACACAGACCAGAGAACTGCCCCAATGTAATCCCTAGAGCAGAGCTTGTAGAAACACAGCCAATCTTAATTTAAAAATTCTCCTCAGTGATGGAGAATCCACCACAATCCATTGTTCCAAAGGTTCCAATGGTGAATTACTCTCCATGTTAAAAATTTACACCTTATGTCCAGTCTGAGTTTGTCTAGTGTTACATTCCAGCCATTGGATCATGTTATATCTTTCTCTGCTAGCCTGAAGAGACCATTATTAAATATTTGTTCCTCATGTGCATACTTACAGACTGTCATCAAATCATCCCTTAGCCCTAAATTAAGCTAAATAAACTGAGCTCTTTCAGTCTCCCTATAAGGCATGTTTTCTATTCCTTTAATCATTCTCATGGCTCTTCTTTGAACCCTCTCCAATTTATCAACAGCCTTCTTGAGCTGTGGGTACTGGACACAGGATTCCAGCAGTGGTTGCACTGGTTCCAAATACTGAGGTAAAATAACTTCTTTATTCCTTCTTGAGATAGCCTTGTTTATGCATCCCAGGATCACATTAGTTCTTTTGGCCACAGCATCACATGGGGAGTTCCTTTTCAGCTGATTATCCACCATGACCCCCAAATCTTTTTCAGAGTCACTGCTTCCCAGGATAGAGTTCCCCATCCTGTAAGTATGGCTGATGTTCTTCATTCCTAGATGTACACATTTACATTTAGCCATATTATTTGCTTGTGTCCAGTTTACCAAGTGATCCGGATTGCTCTATATGACCTGTACTCTTCATTATTTACCTCTCCCCCAATTTTTGTGTCACCTACAAACTTAATCAGTGCTGATTTCATATTTTCTTCCTGGTCATTGGTAAAAATGTTAAATAGTGTAGGACCTAGAACCTATCCTTGTGGGACCCCATTGGAACCAGATCCTCTCAATGACAATTCCTTGTTTTCAATTAAAGTTTGAGAGCTATTAGTTAAACAGCTTTTAATCCATTTTATGTGAGCCGTGTTAATTCTATATAGTTTTTTAATCAAAACGTTGTGCGGTACCAGGTCAAACGCCTTACAGAAGTGTAAGTCTGTTACGTCAACACCATTACCTTTATCAACCAAACTTGTAATCTCATCAAAACAAGACATCAAATTAATTTGACAGGGTCTATTTTTCTTAAACCCATGTTGAGTTGCATAAATTACATTACTCTCCTTTATTTCTTTATTAATTGAGTCCCGTATCAGTCGCTCCATTATCTTGCCCAGGATCCACGTCAAGCTGACAGATCTATAATTTACCCAGATCATCCTGTTTACCCTTTTTAAAAGGTAGGTCCTGTTCAAGTAAAACCATGTTTTTAATGCTCTAGGAGAACACAGTTGTCCCTGCATCCCTCAGAGCGATTAGATGTTGTTTTGGTTGTTGAAGTGTAACTTGAAACATTTTGTTTTCTGTGCATGCACCTTTACGTTTCAAGCCCTCTCCCTGTGTGCAGAGTTCAGCTGCCATTCAGGGATGGTGCAGCATATTACCAAGCTGAGGCGTACACTGTGCTCTCCTCTGTTCTTTCTTCCTACTGTTGTCTTTGATCACTTTAAGGCTGCAAGAGTAGTTTTGCTCTCCCCGTGTGGAAACATAACTGTTTAGAGAGGCTTTCGCTGCTGCATAGTTCTCCCATAACTATTAGTGGCACGGTGAGGTGTGCTGTCCAAGTTCTCAGCTCTGCACAGAAGCAGGGAAAAAGCAGTTTAGAGCATTGGTTTGGTGGCTGTTTTAGTTAGAGATGCAGGGGAATTTGGATGCTTACTTTAAAGTGGTTATTTGAAGGCCAGTAATTCAGACTGTAGACAAGGCCCCTTTGATTCTTTTTAAAGGCTCAGTTATTAACCCTGGAAAATCAGCTGCAGTGTATGCCCAGCGACGCAGTCAGCATGGCATTTTTATAGGCTTTTCTGTGTTGACAACTTCAGCTGCATCCGCTATGATCTAGTGGAACTTGTGGGCACTCCCTGAGTTCCGGTGGACCATTGGCATTTTGGAAGAAGCATGTTTGGTATGTCAGGCAAAACCTGAAGGTGTATGTTTTGCCTGATTTTCCTGGTAGATGGGGCAGCTTGGCCCAAGGGTTATGGTTTCTTGAAGAATGTCACCTGTGTGGAGTTTCTGAAGTATAATTCCTCTGGCTTTATGGCCATGTTTGAAGGGCTGTCAGAGAGAGCAGGGACTCCCTCATCCCCTCACCCCCAACCCCACTGGATATGTCTATGGATCTTGGAGCGTCTGCATGGAGGATTTTGCTGCCTTGTCACTGTGATCCCTGTCTGGCTCCCTTTCCTCTGGCAACACATCACTGCAAAGCCCTGCTGGCTTTGGGTATTTGTCTGCAGTTAGGTACTATGCTCTCCACTCACACCAAGAGGAAGAAAGAAGAAGCTCTGACTGCTAACTAAGATGCACCTGAGCAGCATTTATGTTACATGTTGCCTGGAATTCCATGGGTTTGGATGAGTGTCCTCAGCTCTAACACCATTTAGCTGACCTCCAAAATCCCACCTAGCTCCAGCCAGGCATCATTCATACAGAAGGGCTCCTGAATGTTAGAGAGGAAGCTGGAAGGGAAGGGGGTGGCATAGTTGCTGCTTCCCATGTTCCTTGGGTTTGAGGGCCTTCATTCCTCGGTTTCTGTGGCATTTCTCCCTTCTGCATCTCACAGTAAAAGGGCATATTTGTCCCAGAGCCTAGACTGAATTTCCCTGCCTTGTTGGTAGAAGGCAAGCCCTATTTTAAAGCAGGTTTTAATTCTGTATTAGTTCTGCTTATGCCACAATATTGGCTTAACATTACCGCTGGATAAGTCAGCAAATGTGGAAAAATCTACCATTTTTCTTACCCATTTTTCTCACACCTTTGGAGATGCAACTGAGGCTATGCTGCTGTGTTATAATGATTTATTGGTGGCTTGAGAAGCTGAGTTTTTAAATATTGCATCTTTGGGATGCTGGCAGTCTTGCTCCCTATAAATCGTAACTAGTATTTCTTAGCCCTTTTATGCCAGCTGCATTCATGCATTCAGAACCTTTTCCGTGCAGTAGCCTACGAAAATATTGAAATGATGCCCAGAGCAACATCAGTATATGAAAGGGAAAACTTTAAGATGTTTTGTAACTATTTTTGAATGGAACCTGCCAAATCTTAATTTTTCCAGTTTACAAGTAAGAGCCTCTAACCATCTGTTTGCTGTCAACTGCTGTTTGTTTGGAGAGGGATTTTATTAGTTTTTTCCATCTCATATTCCTGTTCTTACAAGTAGTTTGCTGAACTTCATAAATGTCAGCTTTCATAGTCGTTTGGTAAGCAAGTTATGATTTAGGATTTAATCAAAACTGAGCAGTCAGTGTCTTTAATCAATCTGAATAGAGCTCAACACTAAGGAAACAGAGACTGAAAAACACCGAATGCATCCCAACAGTCTTGAAAACAGCCATATTTCCAACAGAATAACTACCGGGGATCATTACGATAGACAGCCCCCACCAAAAAATCCCAACCCTCCAAGCCACTTCTTGTCATTTTAAAGATAACAAAAGGCTTGGGCAATTCAGAGTTTAAAAGCAGTTCTAACCTTTATCTCACTAAGTTTTAAAAATAAAGCAGGGTCAGCCACTCTAATGCTGGAAGCTTGAATCATTAAGGGCTGGCTTGTGACACTCTTACGGACATTGAGTAATACCTTATTCCTCAAGCAGCCTCATTGACTTCAGTAGTACTATGCATGGAGTGAGGTACTATCGAATGTATGTAGGGATAGGATTTGAGTCTGGTTCCTCCTCCCGCCCTGTGGGTGCAGAGTAGCTGGAAGGCAATTGTGGTTCTGCTTTTCACCTAACTGACGGTGCATCAAAAAATTTTTGCCATGGACAATCTTCCAGATACTCTGGGCACCTGGGGGCACCCAGAGAGGTTCTCAGATACCTGATTCATATACACAGTCAAAGCAGCAAAGAGTCCTGCGGCACCTTATAGACTGACAGATGTATTGGAGCATGAGCTTTCGTGGGTGAATATCAGCATGTGTCTGAAGAAGTGGGTATTCGCCCATGAAAGCTCATGCTCCAATACGTCTGTTAGTCTGTAAGGTGCCACAGGACTCTTAGTCTGGATCTGTAAAAGCAGCAAACACAGCTACCCCTGTGATACTATACACAGTCAAGGCAATGCTATATGCCAAGGTAGACATGTAACTGAAGACAGGGGTAAGTCTCTGCTTTATGTCTCACCATTGCAAAAAGGGTCTTGCTTTTCAAGACCCTATGAGCCCCACCAGCTGAGCTGCAAAGTATTCCAGTTATGTACTTTGGAAAGATGAACAAGTGAATCCATCCCTGTTGGACTGGAACCCCTTCTTCCTGCATGTCTAGGCATTTGAAAACCGATTCTTAGACTAACACAAATGACCCAATCAGTACTACCTTCCAAATCAACACATGAATTCTTCTTCTTCCCCAGTCAATTCCACACTCCGTACCGCTTCTTGGGTCCCTTCCACTGCTGCTGGCCCTGGTTCTTGTCACAGTGCAAGGGAAGCTATCGCCTGGCTGCTGTAATCCCAGTAGGTAAGCAGCCAAGGGAGTGCTTGTGTGATGAATGAGGCCTTTGGATTTGCACACCCATTTCAGTATGGTTAATCTGGTTCCCCTGTACTGGGCATGGCATGGGTAGCTAGGAGGTGTTTGGACCTTGTGGTGTTCAGTGAGCTTCACAGCTCTGTGCCCTGAGTCTGTGTCTGGGATGCTCAGCCCTTAAAGGCAGTGTTCCCAATGCCACAGGCCTGCCTGAATCCAGCAAGGAAGGCTTTAAATTAGCAAGGATGCTCATAGCCTTCAACACATCTGATCTAGGACTCCACTTTTGCTCACTACCAGGTAAGGTGAAGCTCTGCAGATTCTTGTGCATAAATAAAAAAAAAATCAGTGCATCCAATGTATGGTTGGAATTTTAAATGCAAAGAAATCAGGGAAATCAGTTACTGTTCCCATGGCAACTGTAAATCTGCCACATTGCACATATGTTAAGGCATAAATAAAGTAACTACTAGCTCATGCAGGGGTCAAGTGAGGCTGCTGCAGGAGCCAGGCATTTACATTTCCTGATTTCTCTGACTTTAAAATCTGAACCATAAAGCTCCATCAAGACAGGTTATTTTGCATTTAATTTATATTACACTCTAAAACAGGCCTAGCTGCTGTGGAAAAAGCAAGTCATCCTGATGGAAACGATCTAGTATCCCTTTTCATTTTGGCAGGATTTCTTAATAGCTAACACGATCAGAACAGTGTTAATGATACTTGCTGCTCAGTCAAACTGATATGGGTCATGAAAACCAAATTAATTGGGGTTACAACTAGAGCAATACCCTGCTGAATAATTAAGAAGTAAAACAAAATTTGGAGTAGCTTGTTGATGCGTTTGAGCCTAATTACACTGTCGAGTGTTGTCGAATTCCATCTCTAGCGCTGGGAAGTAGTATAAATGAGTTTAGGAGAGACCTAAACATTTTTATGCAGGGACATTGGCAAATCAGAGAAGTCAGGTTGAGAAACTTGAAAGAGACAGCAGGTTTATTGAGCTAATAGACCATTTCCTGGCCAGCAATTCCCTGCACCTTTAGCATCATATAACCAGATTATATCTGAGACTAGAGAAGGTAAGGGATGAATAGCAATATAGCTCATGCAATGTAGCTGCATATTTTAAGAGGAATATATTTCACCCCAAACAGGTGCATGTGCAAGCAGCGTATATTCACTCCCATATTCTGACTGACAGCAGCTATAGACGGAACCGACCCATCTACCAGGGCATAGTAGGGGAAATCTGTGTGCTTGTGTGTGTACGTGCATTGCTAAGCAGTATCACTAGTGAGTGGGGTGGCCTCTGATGCAGCCCCAGAATACAGGATGGCCCCTCGGTTGTCCCTGTCCCAACTGCCATGACCTCGCATGCCTGGTGCATGTGAGGTCACAAAGGCAGAGGCAGGGTGGCACGTTCTTCAAAATGGCATCCTCCGTGCATGATACCAGAGAAAACCACGTCCCAGGAAGGACAGACAAGTTCTCCCACAATTCACTGGGAAAGAATTCCTAGAGCGACTTATTTTACTGCACCCTTAAGAATCAGGGAGATGTGCCCCCAGAAGTCCTAGTGCCACACATAGGCACAAGAACTAGGGGTCCACACCCAGGGCTCTGCTCCTGGACCTGAACGTGGGGTCCCGGCTGCAGGCCCCATGCCAGGGGTCCTACCTGCTAGCCCTGCATCTGCCTGCAGCTGTGGTCCTAGCCTCAGCCCCCTTACTGCTATCCGTGTTTCCTCCCTTCCAGAATCATGGCCTGTTCCTGACCCCAGCTTTTGGGGGTGGTGGGGCACAGACAGGGGTAAGGGGGACTGTGAGGTAAAAAGTTTAGGGACCACTGCTTGACAGTTTGGCTAGCTGGCTTTCAGCACCCCCACTATAAACAGTGTTTCAGTGCCACTGGTGCCACACACATGTGAGTCCACACCCATGTGAACAGAGCAGCTTGAGTGTTGTCACACTGCAACTGCTCTCACTCGAATGTGGAGAACTTGGGGTCACACTGCAGTGCAGGCATACCCTGCATCTTGAAAGGAACAGCTTACAAGAGCTCTCAGGGCTACTTTACCTCTGATCAGGCTGCTTTTAGGAATATGTGAATAGCCATATTTGATCAGAACTGTGGTCCATCTACTCTAGTATCCTGTCCCCAACAGGGGCCGGTACCGGCTGCTTCAGAGAAAGGTACAAAAAGCCCTGTAATGGGCAGCAATGGGATAAATTTCCCATAGGGAAAGTTTCTTGCTTAACTCCATCAAGAGAGATTCTCCCCTCAAGCAGGAGGGTTTATAGCCTTGCAAGCCAGTTAAAAATTCTTACTGTTACCTGCGCCTATATTTTCCACTCCATGCATCTGACAAAGTGGGTTCTAGCCCACGAAAGCTTATGTCCAAATAAATTTGTTAGTCTCTAAGGTGTCACAAGGACTCCTCCTTGTTTTTACTGATACAGACTAACATGGCTACCACTCTGAAACCTGTTATAACTCTGGGTGTTCTGATTATCCATACAAGGGTCCAGTCCTTTCCTGAATCTTGCTAAATTCTTGGCCTCAGTGGTACTTTGTCAGTGAGTGTTACAGGCTAATTACGCATTTTGTGCGTCGGGGGAAAAAGTATTTTCCTGTCATCAGTTTTAAATTCCCTGCCTTTCTCCTTTAATTTTTACCTGTATCAGAAATAATCTGAAATCAGGGGTGTATATTTTAGGCCTCTGTTGTAACTCAGAGTTTCTGTAGTCAAAAGCCTCTATCCCCATCTGGGTTCGTAGCAGTACTTCTGGACTACCTGTTTTATGGGTGAAGATGAGAAAATGTGGTGCTCATGACATTCATGGAAATGTTTGGATCATGAACGTGGAGTATGAGAGGAAGACTTTAGGCAATCTGTTTATTTTTAAGCAAATGTGGGGATAATAGAATTTGTTAGGGCCCAAAGCTTTATACAGTGGTGCCTATGAAATGCAGAATGTATCATGGAGTAGAAAATCAGCCTGCTAATAAAATGTATCTAGTACAGCTATCTGTCATAGTCGCTTCTTAACTTCCTGTTGTTCCAGTCACGCATTCTCATGCTTGTTTGGAATAGTTCCAGGGCCTGTTATTACTTAGCAATCATTTTCAATCAGGCTGTATTCAAGAACAGTGAACAGTAGGAAAGTCTTCACTGACTTTCCTGAATTTATCTGTGCCTAGGTTTCATGCTGTTTAAAAGAAGAAGATTATTCTCTGCAGTTACTGATCTTAGTGATCACGGTAGTGAATAGGACCTTAAGGTTCAAAGGCATTTGTATAAAGTTACCTTTTCGTTGAAGTATATGGGACTACACACGTGTAAAGTTTTGCATGTGCTTTTGTGGGATCGGGGCACTAGTAATTGCATCTTGCCCAAGAGTAATCACTACAGTATTCTAATATATTTTATACAATTTAATGTAGCAGATATTGTTTATCAGTATAGGAATTTTTCGTTGACACAAAGTCTGTTTAAAGACGGAAAACTAAAACCACTGTAAACGGCCATGAATCAGATGTACCTGCAGCTGTATGAAATGTAGCAATTTAATTCCAATGAACTTTGTTATTAAAGAGAAAAAACTAACTGTTTGATATGCTGTTTTTCTTATTTGACATCCCCTGTTGAAATCCCACATGAGCTATGTAAGCACTGGCAGAAATGAAACAAAATTTTATGATGCCCTCTGGAGTGCTATTTTGGATTTAATTTACTAACCTATTCCTGAGCTCTAGTTCAAATTGCAAGGTCCTGTCTCATGTTACAATTTTTTGTTCTGAGGACCCATTTCAGAATAGTTTGTCTTCTCTGCCTGCATGAGAAAAAACACTGAATTACATTGCTTAGCAGGGAAGCTGGCTCCTGACTAAATGTATTGTACAAGAGGAAGGCATGGTGGAAGATGAATAAAATGAGTGCAGAGTTTTTCTTAAGTTTCGGAGTAGCAGCTGTGTTAGTCTGTATCCGCAAAAAGAACAGGAGTAAATTTCTTAGTCTCTAAGGTGCCACAAGCTTTTATTAAGGTGATTGCTAGGATCCACTGATGGGGGATGCAAAATTTGGGATTATCACCTATGTTAAGTGTCTGGTAATTTAATCTAAATTAGGAATCCGGGCTAGGTACCTGTACAATCTGCAATGCCTGAGCACGTGACAATCGTTAATAAATTTATCCTTTCAGTGCCTCCATGAGGCCCCCACAGTTCTCCCCATCATACAGATGGGAACTGAGGCACAGAGACTAAGTGACTTGTCTCTGAGGTTGGACAGGAAGTCTGCGCCAGAGCAGGGAATTGACCCTCAGAGTCCTGAGGGCCAGTCTGGTATACTGACCACAAGGCCATGAATATTACACTGATTACCTCTCTGCAATGTTGAACTCAAGAGGGCTTGAAGGAGCTAAACTGTTTTCAGGAGGTACCCAGTCCCTCATCAGAGCAGGCCCTTAACACCTACAATAAGGAGACAATGACGATTATTAGTCTCCAGGAGGAAGAAGGCTCCCTGCTTTTCCTAATTCATTTGGAAAATGCACAGCTCCATCTGTACCCAACAGTAAACTTTAATGCGCTGCTGGGTTTTTTAATGAACAAGTTGGTTTCTCATTGATGGAAGCACAGAACAAATCAATCCTCTAGTGCCTAAGCTAATTAGAATGCAATTGTTCAATGTATGGCTTTTAATGTATGGCTCTGCTTTTATTTTTGTAATCATTCGGTAGAGTAGAACTAAACCCTTGGAACAGGAGACTGTCACTGAACAAATGTCTCCTGTTTTTACAAGAGCATCTTGCACTTGCTGCAGTGTCTACATCCGATTAATGTTTTGATTTAGCCTCAACATTCATGTAGCAACAGGAAAACATCATCCTGTGGCAATGTTCTATTCCGTTTGAAATCCTCTCTTCAAGGAGGCACCGGGAAAAGTGGATTCAAGCTGTAAACTGAATCCCACCAGTATCCTACGCCTAGGCCCTCATACTCCTTCTGCACCCAAGGATGGAGGAGACAGGAACCAGGTGGCTATGGCTTGGCAGAGCACAGGATGCGAAGGGGTGCTGTCTGTGCAGCCTCTGCCTTTCACCTTCCCAGTGCACTAGCCCCTTTGCTGGGAGCTGTTGGGATTGGGCTCCGTGGCCTGGAAGCAGGCAGGCCGAGGAGAAGTGGCTGGACAGCGGCTCTTGGTGGCAGTTCCCCCCCTGACTCCCCATCCCCACAAGATTTTAAAGGGCCTGCTAAGAATTTGTCTGTTCCTCTTGTGCTGTGGGGGGTCCTCACCCTGCATGTATGGCAGGAGTAGGAGCTGGGAGCTCATACAGAGCCACATGGCCTCTGGGTGGCTGGCTCTCGGCCTCCCCGAGTCCCCTGCGATCCCAGCAGCGTTGGGGCCGAAGCCCTGGTATCCCTGCTCAGAAGTGGTTGGAAAGTGGGGGATACAAAAATTCGCAGCGCTCTCCAGTAGAGCAAACTCCCTGGGCGCTCTTGGCCCTGACAGCAGAATAGCTGGCAGGAGACGCCCAGGCCATTAAGGTCACTGCGTTTTATTATGGGTCAGGTTGTGGCTTTGATACCACAGTCCTGCTCTGTGGGCAGCGTGGAAACGTGTCCAGCCAAGGAGGAGTGTGACCCAGAATGATGTTGGAGGAGGGTGAGCAGGGCTGCGACCCTGCCTTCTTTTCGATGATTAACTCTCCAGGGGGAGCAGACCCTTCTCCTCCCAGAGCAAATAGATGGCCACTGTGAGAGGCCCTTGCATAGCTGTGAAAACAGGAGGGAGGATTCATAGACTCATAGACTCATAGGTCAGGAGGGACCAATATGATCATCTAGTCTGACCTCCTGCACAAAGCAGGCCACAGAACCCTACCCATCCACTTTTATAACAACCCCTAACACGTGACTGAGTTATTGAAGTCCTCAAAATTGTGGTTTGAAGACCTCAAGCTGCAGAGAATCCACCAGCAAGTGACCCATGCCCCACGCTGCAGAGGAAGCTTGTTCCCCTTATGGCCCCACCTTACATGACTGCAGCAGCAGCACAGCCTGGCCATGTATATCGTCATTCCGTGCGGCTAGTGAGGCGTTTCTTTCGAGCTGTAAATTCCCGCCTGAGAGAGACTTAAATGAAACCACCAGTCATAACCCTATCTAACCCAGCCCCCTGCGTGAGAATGACTCAAAGGGAAAAAGGTGAAATTAGTTGCTAAAAATACGAATGGAGAAAATTATAAAAGTTTCTGGGACGTGCTTAATGCAGGAAACTGACCTTTAAAGATCAATACTTTTCTGACTGTTATTACTATATTTTAAGAGTTTATAAAAATGTTTGTCTTTATGATAGATATGAAAGTTTTGAGAAATGCAGGCAGCCTTACCTATGGCTCTTCTCTCCAGATATTGCCTGGGGTGCTTTTATATATCAATAAACTACCTGTTGGCCATTTTTGTTTTCTTCCTGTCTGTGTAACAAACATATTGAATGTCTTTTCTAGTTCCCTGGCCTAAGCATCAATCTGTGGCAATCATTTAAATTGAACTTTAGTGATGAAGTCTATCCCTATTCAGTACAGCAGTGGAGAAGGTGCTTAATTTTAAGCATGTACTTAAGTCTCATTCACTTCAAGAGGACTGAAGCCCATATGCTTAAAGTTAAGCACATGCTTAATTGCTGTCCTGAATAGGGCTGGTTTCCTGAATCCAGGTCTCAGCCTGGGGTGGGGATTGTTGCTCCGAAGGATATGTTTCACGCTGGTAGAATCACTCCACTGTCTTAGATAACTCTTTCCTTTTAGTCTCTATTAAAGCTGAGCTAATGTTTTCTTCTAGCAGCCAGTTCCATTTGGCAGTTGCAGCATAGTAACGGGTACAGTTGGCTTCAATTTAAGTTGCTGGTGTGTACTGCCAATCAGACCAAGCCTATGGAGTACATGTTATATGCTGCGTGTGTTGTGTCCCCCTCTAGTGGTTGGTCCACATTGAGGATAAAATCCTACCATTGTTACCAGCTAATGGAGCTTCTCCTTTATCTCATCTGTGCAGATTCCTATTTTTTTGGCAGAGATGAGCCCTGCCACACATGGAGGAAAAAGCCAAGTTTTCAGTTCTTCCATTTACTGATTGAAGTGTTTTTATAATGGGTTTGCTGAGAAGAATCCCGTGTCCCCGAGACTTAAAGACTTACAGCTCCTAGAACAACCAGCAGGGGTAAGTTGCAACATACATTTGGGTTAAAGTGAGTGCATGCTCAGTGAAAGGACAATAGAAAATCAGAAGCTGTGCTGTCCCTGAGAGTTTGTCTGGTTACTGGGACTCTGTGCTCTAGCTTGCCAGTACTGTTGTAACTGAGTCTCCTGTCTCTCAATCCACTACAATTGCTCACTATTCCATGTGACTTCAATGTGAACAGGGTTAGGGTAGTGCTGAGCTCTTTGGCAAACTCCACCCCAGGTCACCAAGCACTCCCAGTGATCAGGGCAGCCAGTGTGAATGAAGAGAGCACAGTGCATCAGTAGCCGGGCGTTACACTCCTCTGCACTCCTTTCAGGGGACAGGAAGGGCAGGGTGATCATACTCAAAGTGACAACAACCGCTAAGTGTGTATTAGGTCAGGCAGGGAAAATCTGCCTATGTTTGGGGTTAACAGCGCTTTGCTAAAATGATTCATTGGAATTTTAATGGGCCAGAATATGATTTATTAAAAACAACCCACCAGACTGGAAGTTAACGTCCATCTGATCCCCAATGTGTTTGCGCCTTGTACGTCTTTTTTTTATGCTTATAATTCACCCACCATGTGGAACTGATAGAAAGCCCCTGGTGTTGAATTCGATAGCTGTTTATAAAGACAGCGATTGCGACCTGTTCCAGCTAGATTTGGGGAACTGGCAAACATTACCCCTTTCCGGAAATAAGGGCTTTTATTCCTTCCTGAAGTTCTGGTTCCATGTTGCCTGCACTTGCAGCAACAAACATCCAGCTTTATGTTAGTGCTACTCAATAAAATTCTTTCAGAATCCGGGGAAATGGATTTTTAAAATCAGTTTTAAAGGCCTCCAGGGTCTCCACATAGTCTCACAGGCCTTCCTCTTTATTTGTCCCCTTACTGTAATCCACTCCACTTATGATGTATTGGTATAGTCTAACATCTGGCTCTCATCACACCTTCTGTTGACTCACTGATCAACAAAAGAGCTGAGATGAGTCCCAGATGTTCGTGTGTCAGTGTTCCATCAACCACGTACTTTATGGTGGGGAATAAATAGAGGTGGGTTTTAAAATCAAGGGCTTCAGTAAGTATTTGGGTTAGGATTGTGTAGGGGCTTGAGTGTGTGTGTGTGTGTTTCTGATGGGTTCCTCAGTGATATTTAAAAATCATTAAAAGCTGCATAAACCTGACACTGCTTGCCAGAGTCTGCTCACAGCCAGCATGGAGCATACACATGTTCAAGACATGGCACTAACGAACAAATATGTCTGTTTGTTGACTGTGCTTTGAAGGCGCCTCTTACCCCTTGTTTTGCCACTTATTAGCATAGTACTCATGACTGACTTTTTTTTCTCCCAAGTGCACCTTTTAAATCAAGGCATCATATGTCATTTCTTTAGGCCTGTGATGGGGGTACAGCGTAGTACCTGACTCTCTGTTTCAAAGTCATTTAGCAAGATAAATGGCTCTTCGAAGCTGGAGTGTCCACAATAAATGTCAGCTGTTACTGAATCTGACAGCTTCCATAGGGCTCACTCCTTCAAGGTCTTAAGTGCCCCCCATACCAGTGGACAGCAGTGGAAATCATGAGAGCAATGAGAAGTCTCACTACTTCATAAAACCCAGGGGATTTTGCTGGCATTGTATTCTCGGGCGGTTCTCAGACACTTCAGCATCTTTGCTAGGGTTGCCATCTAGTCTATTGGCAGGGACGAAGGGACTATCTATAAAAACTTTGACAGTCTGACTGAATTCTCGGTGACCATCACGCTGTCCATCCTGATGTTTGCTTGAGCTTGAGACCTGAAGATGTTGGAGTGGATTTCTCATTTTAGTTTCCAGCCTTGTCTACGCTACCGGGGTTAGTTATGCGATTCCCGCTACACGAATAACGTGGAGTAGACATAGTTTAGGTCAACTTACCGCAATGTCTTGACTGCGCTGTGTGATGGGAGACGCTCTCCTGTCGACTTCCCTTATTCTTCTCGGGGAGCTGGAGTACCGGAGTCGACTGGAGAGCACTCTGCCATTGATTTAGCGGATCTTCACTACACCCGCTAAATGGACACCTGCTGCATCAGTTGCAGCCGCGTCGATCTCCCAATAATGAAGACAAGCCCAAAGGAATCACAGGCAGCGTACGTCTCTGTTAGCTTGTCAGAACCTCTGATTTTGAGTCCTTTGATACGCTAAGCACTGATGTCGCTTTTGTTCATCACTTTATCTAAAAAAGAATCTAGTTTTCATCATCATGGATTTGGGTTTTTTGCTCTGCATGACAGTGAGATAGAAAGCCAGCTATTGTAAGCCTCTGTGCAATTCCCCTTTTCTTGAGAAACCTCTCTTCAGAATGCCCTCTGCCAATATGTTTTTTAGACAAAACAGTTTTCCAGCCTGCAGGCATTTCAATCCACGGTGAACGTGCATTCGGAGAAAGCAGCATATCAAAGAGCTGAGATTTCTCTCAGGCAAATGAATCTGTTTTCATCTGGTTTTCTTCTTTGATGTTGTCTAGATGTCTAGATGTTCAGGGGTCTACGTTTTCTTTTAATAGTTCTGTCCCTGTCAGAGAAACTGAGCTTTTTTTCATTCAAACTTCCTTCCAGAAAGCTACTGAGAGTTCCTTCTGCTGGACGGTCTGTTCCTCAGCCTGTGTTGTTTACCAAACCTGTGCAAGAGGCTGAGGAATTCCAATGATGCTCTAAAATGCATTGTGACATATTACTTGCCTTAATGACTAAGCATTCCCAACTGTAAAAATGCTAACTTAAACAACTGATTGTCTGTGTCCAGCACTGGTCGTTACAGAGTTTGAGACCTTCCATAACACCTGACTCAGTGATCATTGGAGACTGAAGTTGGATGGATCTCACCTCAGTCCCCTGCCCTTCCTAACGGAAAGAGGCCTTTAGGGTGAATTTATCAGACATATTCTATTATTGGAGAGACTCTAATCTATCCCACATATGTAGTGCTGAGAACCATGTGGGAAAACACATGCAATAACATGCATTTACCATGCACCTTTGGCTGTCTCACTTGCATGCTGCTGGAACTAATGCAAACCACTGAGCAGCTTTTAAATTGACCACAATTTTACAACAACTTACCAGAGAAAATTGTCTTTGTTTACCCTCCCATACACAAAAATTACTCCTGCCTGAAGTGCAGAGGGGCAATATTGAATTCTGGATAGTGACAGGTGTAAAATCCAGTATCGTGAGATCACTCAGGGCTAGAAATATGCACTTTATATCTTTGGGTGGCTGAGAGTTTCCACTCCCCAAAAGGTACAAGGCTTTCCCCTCCTACTCCTTGTAGATTACAAAAAATCAGGTCTTTTGTTTGTGATGTTACACATTTCCCTTTCTTTGATTGATGGTGCTAGTGCAGTCTGGCGGTACAGATGGAGGAACAGGAAAAATAGTGTCTACATATGACACATTCAGAGCTCACAATGGAGTAGCAGTAGTTTGGGACAGGTGCATTACCCACAAGCGTCTTAATTCAAAGGGGATCCTTCTTCTTACTATTAAAATGCAGTGAGGAAGGAAGTTTTATCTTGTGGTTAAAGTGCAGGCCTAGAGCTCAGGAAGCCTGGGTTCTGTTCCAGACTCTGTCACAAACTCCTTATGTGACCTTTGTCAAATGATTTTATCTCTGTGTGTCTCAGTTCCCCATCTAAATGGAAGTAATAATTCCTTTGTCTGCTTAGATTGTAAGCTTCTTGGGGTACAGACTGAGTCTTCGTGCCAGTACAATGCCTGGCACAACGGGGCCTGGGTCTTCTTTGGGACTTCTAGGTGTTATTAGAAGAGAAATAATTACTAATAAATATATTATGACACCCTGTGGGGATCAAACCTGGGACCTCTGAGTCTAAATTTCTGTCTCTACAGCCTGGGCTGAAAGTCTTGGGTCAATCAGCTCAAGGCTGGATCAGACTAATAAACCTCTCTGCAGCCCAACCACTAGAAGGGGACAGAGTTATATTGCGTAAGTTTGGTTACATAAAATAATCCCCAGATGCACACTGATAAAGCCTTTATACTGCACCATGATGTACTGTATCTCACCTGATCATCATACTGTACATCACACTGCTTCCCTGAGATTGCCATTATTTGAGAGCATGTCCTGAGAGAGAGATACATGTATAATGTAACTCTGATGCCTTATTAAATGGCTACATTTTTTAATGGAATGTTTCTTGACAAACAAATGCTTTTCTTGGTGACCTTCATCTACTAGGGTGGAGAAAGTACAAATTCCTAATGCCACCCAGTGCTGGTAATAATACCAGCCGACAAAGCCCTGGAATGGCCCGCTCAGGCATGTCCAACCACGAGGGTGACCACATGACCCAATTTTATAGGGACAGTCCTGATTTTTGGGTCTTTTTCTTATATAGGTTGCTATTACCCCCTACCCCATCCCAATTTTTCACATTTGCTGTCTGGTCACCCGACAAACCACTGACAGTCTGTTCCAGCTGCTTGGATGTATTGCTGCTAGGATCGTAACAGAGGACCTCAGTTTTATGTGCCTGAAGTCTGAGTTTTTCCTCATTCAGAAATGTAAGTGCAGAAAATTGTGCCTGCACTTCTACAGGCTGGGTTGAGGCTAGCCAGGGGTTTGGCCAGGGTGTCTGTTCTGGACCTTTTTTCTGCTCACCTGGCCTCTCAGGGTAACCCTTCTAGGCTGTCAGCTCTTCAAGAGCTTTGCTGTCCAGGGAAGTACCCATTACCCAGCTCACAAACTGCAGGCAGAGGCTCCAGGGGTCTGATCCAAAGAAGTCAATGGAAAGGCTCTCATTGAGTTCAGTAGACTTTGGATCAGGCCCCATAGGTCTATGGTGCCTGTCATCTTATCCAAGTGGTGTGTATTATCTTCTCCCCTGTCATCTCTGCATATTCCCCATCCTTATTTAGCAAACTGTAGGATGGCTTACTGTGACCTTTCCTTTCTGTTCTTGGGGAAGAGACAAAGAACTAATGGGAAACTTTTTGGCACAGTTGCAACAATTTCTTTGGCCCATTTCTTACCTGATACAGGCTGGGTTCCTGATTTGCTTTTTAAATATATTTTTAAACCTCTGATTTTCCTTTATTGTGTTTGTGCACGTTTTTGTCTTAGCTTAGGATGCACAAAGCTTGAATATTTTGTTCTCAGAGTCAGCTGCATAAGCAAGGTTTTTACAGGCTACTAAATTATTAAAGGGAACTCAGTTACTCACTAAATATTATTACTTCTGTGCTGTCAGAGAGAATATCACAGTAATATTTTGTTAATTCAAACATCTTTCTCTTTCTCTAAGGCTGTTGATGACAGGCAAAAATTTTGCATAATCTATTGAGGTGCTCGGTATAGAGGGAGAGGTAATTAATTTTAGCAGTAGCAGAAAGTACATGTGGTGTCTGAAGAAGCATCAGGAAACAGAACCTGACTAAGTGTCTCTGATTTCCACTTCATTGATATGTTTAAGGAATCATCGGATAATCAGTTTTGGAGGTCACAGGTGAGATTTCAAAATGCTAAGGATGCCAGGATAGCTGCTGAGGTGTTCACTGCTCAAGATGCTCTGTGAGCAGGTGAAATTCACAACTGCCATCTCTTGGAAAGTATAAACTGCTCAGATTCTAACCAGCATGTTATTAAAACAACAACAACAACCGTCCCTATGTGCTAAACCTATCTAATTGCTGAGCTTGTTCCATGGAGATTTTGTTGAAAGCTCCGCTACAAACCAGCTTCTGATTAAGAAAATCCAAGGGCAGGTCTTGTAACAGACCTAGTTTAAACTCCTCATTTCTTGGCCTTTCAGAAAGTATTATCTTTGCCAGCCCACACCATCCACTCTCACAAAGCAGCATCACCTGCAGAAGTAAAGTCAGCCCTGAGCAGTCAGTTTGCTGAGAAACAGAGTCCTCCTGCTTTTCAAAGGTTTGATACCTAAACCTTGTCTCAACTTGAAATTTTCCCCCGTGTTCAAGAGCACTCAAGGTTGGATCTAACCTTGGACATGTTTTTAACAAGGCTGCGCTCATTCAAAGTAAGACACCATGACAAATTGATACCAGAATGGCTTGTCTTTGCAATGATTCAGTGTGTTCAAATTTACCTGCTTGGTGTCAGAGCTATTGTGTGCTTAAGTAGCAGAGACACATAGGGCCTGATCTTCACCCCAGCAGAGGCCAAGTAACTGCACTGTGCACTGGGGCCCTCCTGGAAGGCAAGGAAGGACTCCTCCTCCTATGCCATTGAACATGTTCAGAGCCTCTCTGCAGCCACTGCTCAGCCTTGTGGATGGACCGGAGTAGACTCCATGGTCTCTGTGAAGATGTGGAAGAAGGGATTAGGGTATCTGGACCAGTCCCTAGCCCCACCCTACTCTGCATACCTGCACATATGGGGATGCCAGCGAGCTGGGTGCTGTGCATGGGGATTGCACCTTCTGTGAAAATAAAGCCCTTCTCTGGAAAGGGCAAGCACATTCCCGCTCCCATCTCGCCAGGAACACAATGTTTGTGCTGATCCAGAACTGCAGCAAGATCTACTCACCAGGATTGTAGCAGCTGAAAATAGATCAAATCAAAATCGTTCTCACTGGAGGGTTTAAAATAACACTGAGATACGCTTGCTGGCATGCCTTCCCAAGGTCAGCCCAGGCTGTTATTTATTAGGAGAAGTTTCTATATCATCCACCAGGCAGTTCTTTAAAATAGTATCGTTTTATGTGAGAGTCTATATAAACGTTAGATTTACAGTGGTGTCCAGCCGCTTAACCAGCCAGCGACAAGATTGCTTGTGTTCTCAGGCAAATAGAGATGTTATTTTTGTGTGTTCCTCTGTGTGTGTATGATGAGACTTGCGATACTCCCACAGCAGTGCTGCAAAACAGGAACAGGGAGCTAGCAAGCTCAGCCTAAGCAATCAAATTATATTGGGGTGAGCAGCATTTAAAGATGGTCTGTTTTGCACTGCTGGGCATTGCGTCACTGCTTGTAAGGCAGAGGTTTTTGCATGAATGTAGCTGAAGTACACCCTCTGAATTTCTGGTCCTGCCTTTGAAATGTGGATTCAATTCAGTCCAGCACAGTGCCAGCACAATGTTCTTCACTGCAATCTAATGCACCCCAGGCTCCTTGCAGCCTTGCGAAACCACCAGCAGAATTTACCAGTGCAGGCACAAAATCTATTTTACTGACCTTTCAAAAACCTTTACCCACCCTGTGATGCCCCCTGGGGAACCCAGGCTGTGAGGCACCTTGCTACCACCTGCTCTTAGCGAGCAGGAACTTATCTGTGCCTGCCAGGGATCACCTCCCTGACTTCCCCAGCCACAGGTAACTCAAGTAGTTCCTTCACAGCCTGGATATCCCAGGGAGCATCCCAGAGTAGCCCAGGGAGCATCATGCTGTCTCTCTGCAGGTTAGCGATAAGCACACTGCAGCCCCAGAGCCCTCCAAGCATCCCCCTGAAGCGTTCAGCCCCCTATCCACTGGTCACTCACAGAATGACCAGCCCCACAAACTAATGACACCTCTGAACGCAGCACTACTCAGCGCATGGCACTTATACTTGCTTTTTCGATATACAGATCTAACTAATGAAGGACAGAGATTCAAATGACAGCAAGCAGAAATGCTGGAAAGAAAGGGTTACCTAGAAAATGAAATCGTAACATGAATTCTAGAGCTTGAACATAATTAGCAAGATGCCCTCTTGTCTGGCAAGGACCTGCTTAACCAAAGTCCTTCTGACCACGTTTTTCATCCAGGAGGCTGAGACCCTTCTTTCATGAGATCAAGCCTGCTGCCAACTTGTCCTCCCAGATGTAGGATGCCAGGGCATCTTACTGCACCCCAGCTATATCAGCTCAGACCTTTAAAATCTTCACCTGAAAGCAAGGTTGTTGTCTCTCCCTTCCCCCCTGCCCCGCTGTTTCTCTCTTCTGGTTCATTTTCTTTCTACAGTCCCCCACAAGCTCTTCCCTAGCATTCGACTCCATATACTAATAGACTTCTATTGTAAGACACCCGGCACCCAATGGTCAGCTAGTGTCTTCCACCGCCTGTCTGAAGAAGTCTGTCTCAAGGCACCTACCTCTGAGTGACCTGCTATTAACTACAAGGCCATAGGAACATAATGCCCCACATTTAGACATAGATCCTTCTCCAGTCTCCACACATACATTTCACAAAGATATGATGACCAGTGTGACACAGGCTTTCAGGAGACACCTTACATGGTGCCCCTTGGTGAACTAGAATGTAAATACCATACCTGGGGATTCCTGTTATCCGTATGCCCCCGTGCCCTCTGCCACTTGGTGTCATGAGGTTCTTGAGTCACTAGCCCCTCTTCTGCTGGTGAATGGGTAGCTAGAGTTTTGCAAGGCTGGTTTATTCATTAGATGATGGAGTCTCATGTCTATGGTGACATACGAGGACTCAGCAAACTCTATAGGTGAGCACATACATGCGAGGTCAAACCAACGCGAGAACCGCAAACACAGTTACGTGTCAGAAAGACGAGATTGTTCACAACCATTGCAGACCCCTGTATCTTTGTTTTGCACTGGTCACTTTTTTCACATAAGGCGTTAATGCGCCTCGCTTTAAAGTGGCTAACAGCAACATGACAAGACTGCCATCACCTTGCTCTGTCGTGGGCTGTTGCTTCCCAGTTGCTGGGGTCAACCTGACATGCTTTGAAGTTTGACTGCAGGATGTCCTTATGTCATTTTTACTGGCCACTATGAGAAGGGCTGCCTTGTTTTAGTTGACCGTATGAATGAGATTCCCAGACCAATGCAACTGAGATTTTACGCACTCGCTTTGAATACCAGACAATGACCAATGATTAAGGTTTTCAGTGTTGGGTTTTCCCCCTTGAACTACAAGTAAAAGTGTTACTAAGAGGAATGTGCCAGTTGAAATGATGTTAGAGACACAAAGGTGTCTGGTCAGCTCAAAGGGAAGACAGAGCCAACACTGGATTTCAGTTACACCCGTATAAATCTGCAGTAGCAGCACTGAGTCCAAGTTATCCCTGAGCCGGTGCTTGGAGAAAGTGGGAGTGGCTTTTCCTAGCCTTATTTATGGGCTGGGGCTGCAAGCTTGGCTTCTGACATGGACTACTAAAGCATTCCTCAGCCCTTGATTTGCATCCCTCGTGAGCCATCACCAGGGCGCAGAATTGCCAGGGTGTAGGTATGCTCTGATCACACCCCGTCTGGTCCCCAGTGTTCCCCTTCCCTCTTCCAACCCTTTCCACACACCCCTGGAATGCCCTTTTCATCCAGGGCTGCCATGGAGACTGCTCTGTGCCTGGCATATGATATTCCTGAGTAGGGGGACTTTAGGCTGCAGTACAGCCACTTTGTGCTGTGCTAGCTGGCACAAGGGGGCCTAGGACAATGATGAATCCGGCCCATTGATTTTAGTGGCATTACTTCAGATTTACATGACATAGTGGAATCTAGCTAAGGGTCTGTCTACACTGCAATCACAGTGTATTTAATCTAGCTAGCTCACATACTGGAGCAATGAAATTGTGGTAAAACGGGCTTCAGCCTGAGCTGGACAAGCCCACCCAGAGCCCTGGGCAATGGCTCAATGTAACGGCTTGGGTGGCCAGCCCATGCTGGCTCCTATCGTGCTGCGGCTTCACCACGCTGGTACCCGAACTAGCTCAATTAAAGCTCCATGTGGGGCTGCTCTCACCGCATGCCTGCAGTGCAGATATACTCGAATTGACCATGCAAAGACAAATAAATCATGTAGTGAGATCCTGCAGTGCCACTTGCAACTGACTGGGATTGCTGTGGCTGTGTGGCAAGCTATATTGTCACACAAGTGGGTTTCCCCCCCCCCAGTCATTACCAGCTAAACAGCTCAAAAAGTCCTCAAGGTGACGCCTGCTTTTCATGGCTCTGGGAGGGCATGGAGTCCTCGTTTTCATAAGTTACGTTACCATATGCAGCGTTCTAGTCCTTTGCTCTGCTGCATACTGTCAACATTAAATAACCTCTTTTTGTGGTTGCATCATAAAAATTCTTTAGATCTTGGAAGCAGACTGTGAATATTTGCATGTGTATATCTTTCATTTTCACCGAACAGGCTGGCTACCAGATGGGTGAACCAAATAAGCCTCCAACATTTCTATGAAAGTTAGACGTTTTCCTGTGTTGTTAACCGCAAAGGAAACTAGGTGGTTTTGAACCATACTGAGCCGCTGCCAGCTCCTAACCTTAGAATATTTTCACGGGGTTGGAGGGAGGGCGGGCTGAGAAGGGTTTTTTCCTCCTTCAAAGCAGATGGTGGCATGGAATCAATCAAAGGCAGTTTCCAGAGTTTGTTTACTTAACGGTGAATATAATATGCTTTTATGGTCCCTTCACACAGCAGAAAGACCTATGCTTCCAGCCAGGCTAATGAGTTCTAGGAGCACTGCACAAGCAGAAGAGGAATGCTGTGATTTTTGTTATTTATTAGTGTCAGTGTAGCACTTAGGAGCCTGAGTTGTGGACCGGGACCAATTGAGCTGGGTGCTGTACAAACAGAAAGCAAAAAGCCAGTCTCTGCCCCAGAGAGCTTACTATCTACATACCAGATATAACACACGCCATCAAGATTTAATTAAAATTGCCCCATCACTTTTATAGGGCCTAACTTACTCCCACAAGCTGCATAGGACAAGAGGTTTATTTTACAATGAATGCTGTCAGCTTTTTTTAAGGCATGGATCTTATACCATAGTTATTTTTCTAAACATCCCAAATTATATCGGTAGTATGGCCAAAAACTGTAGCTTTGTCTTTCAGACATAGGGGTCTCATTATGAAAATCTGTCCTCTATTAATTCATTAGAAGTTGATAAAAGAAACTTGGATCAAAACAGCTTTAAAATGTTCCTGATGACACCCAATAGTAAACGTCAGCCAGTGTGCCGGAAATGTAACCATAATTCTTTCTGCTAAATTCAACAACACAAGGCCTCCCCTCTGATATTAATTGACCTTAAGTGGTTGCATATGGTGTTTTCATGTGTTACTTGGTTCTGTTGTTTGAGCTTTACAGCTATTTGAAAAACAAGTCTTGTACTTGTTAACTGACAGTGAACTGGTATGTTACATTGCTAAGGCTTAAATGTAATCTAAAGATTTGTATCTAGTCCTGCATGTCTCTGCACCAGTGTGACCAGTATAGGGCTGGATGTTATTAAAAACCAGTATGACAAAAAATTATAGTGGCAGTGATCATGCTCGGTAGCAATAAGAGGAAAAATAGGTTCCATTATAACTCTACTTGTGCATCACACTCTGGAACTTTCCCTTGGGGGTTAACATAGGCATGTTTTGACTCTCCCCAAAGGTAATTTTATTTAAGTTTTGAGGGGGAGGGAAGTTGAGTAAAATCCTCTTCCACTGGCTTTTATGTTACTGGAAAGTTGAAACAAGCCAAAACAAAATAGACTTTTCCTAGTCTAAAATAAGTAATTAAATAAAAATCCAACCATTTAAAAAAAAACCATTTTACAGCCAAGATTGCTGATTACCTGGAGTTTGAAACTTGTCCAGGAGTTAATCCTCCGTGATCAACTGCCAGTGCCACTCTGTTTGGTTTGAAAACTATTGGTGCTCTCTTACCAAAGAGATGGGAGGTTGAAGATTTCATTCTGAGTTGGTACTGTAGAGAATTTTCTCAAGTGCACAGGTGCGCCTCCATAGAGCAATATATGGTACATGCTTCCATGGCTAGTGAAGTGCATGGGCCAGTTGCCTGAAGGAACTTACAAACCTGGGTGAGATGCTGCGAGACACCCATAATAATACCGAGCATTTATGCAGCACCTTTTCACCTTTGATTTCAAAGTACGTCTCAAAGGAAGGGAGCATCATTATCCCTGTTTTACAGCTGGGAAAATGGAGGCACAGGGAGGTGAAGGGACTTGTCCATAGTCACTCAGCAGGCCATTGGCAAAGCCAGGAATGGATCCCAGGTCTTTTGAGCCCCTGTCCACAAGGGTGCAATGGAGGGGGAAGAGGCAGGGGTCAGGTGACCCAGCCCCCCTCCTTGGTCAGAGACAGAGAAGCAGCTGCTGGAAATGGTGACCCCAGGCACATGGCCCAAAAGCATGCAGGGAGTGGGCCAGGTACCCCGAGCCTGGCTCCCCCAGGGCCCCAAGACCAATTGCAGCTGCTGTGGGACCTGCTAGTCCTAGTCACACCTGGGCAGCCAAGGCACGTGTTGCCTAGCTCCAGGAACAACAGCTCTGTACCTTTGCCTCCACCGGGAGCTCCTCAGCACCGTGGGCAGGAGGAGCTGGCCTTACCCCCAGTTGGTCTTGCCCAGGAGAGGGGAAATCCTGGGACCATGATTCCTGGAGCTAGGCAGCTCAGACCCTGGCTGCTCAGGCAGGGCAGAGGCTGACGGGTCCCACAGTGGCTGCAGCCAGGCTTGGGGCTCTGGGGAAGATCCTGGGTCCCACACCCCAGCACTTGGGCAAACTCCCTGCGTGCTGCTGGGCTCGGATGTGCTCAGGAGCCATCACTTTCAGAGGGTGGCAGAACTGGCCTCATGGTGTGGGGCTAATTTTTCCCCACAATGGAAGTATTGTGGGGCTGATCTGTGTTTCCACCTGCATGCGTCATTCGCTCCTAACTGCACACACACGCAGGAGTCAGAGAGAGCAGGACCTGGGCAGGCCAGGGAGCATGTAGGAACACTCAACCTGGGCCCCTTCCTTAATCAAAGGCTACCTATCCAGTGAAGTGTAGCTGCTCGTGTTTTGTCAGGGAAGCAGCGTGGGTACCAGGGCACATCCCATCACAACGGACTGGAAGGAGATCTCAGTGACGAGTTGACTACCTTTTCTTTAAGGGTTCTGCAAAGACGGATGCTTCAGCTCATTCGGGTTCAAATGCCAGTTTTCAGGCTTCCATGAACTTCCCATCCACCCACAGGGCTGCTCCAAAGCCCAGTGAAGTCCTTGAAAAGACTCCCATTGAATTCAATGAGGTTTGGATCATTTCCTTCATAGCTCTAAGTTCCCAAGAGCAGACACAAAATCCAGGCCTTTGATGGGATCTTCTGCTTCTGGCTGGATCCTCACCTTGGTAATCCGAGGTCTGTCCCGTTTCCTGTTTGAACTCATGGAGGAGGCTGAGGGAGTTGTTTGGAGTTTTTTCCCCACCCCACAAGTAGCCTCATGGGTAATGATAATGGAAATTGGCCTGTGCTTGTGAGATACCTCTGTGTTCTAGTTATCAAGGAACCATTCGTGCAGTGATATTTGGGATTAAACCAAACTTTATGCCTAAAGTCAGTTCTGCTTTCCACTGGAATCAGGGTATTTCCTTCTCCACATTTTGTCCAAAACCTCAACACTCCACTTGCTGGATCTCATGAGCATAATCAGCATTGCCTGGATAGAATGACAGCTTTCCATATAGCCAATGTTCTCGTTAGTCTCAACAGGTCAGTGCTTAATTTGTTCCAGGGCTGATCTCTGGCACCTCTGGGCTTTAGAGCTCATACTCCCCACAACTCTGGGCTTGGCAGTTCAAAGCCCCAGCGCCTCTGGGCAAGGCAGTTCATAGCCCTGGCATCTCGGGGCTTGCCATTCAGTTATGAAAATTAAAAAAATTGCTAGAGCCCCGGCATCTCTTTCATTACAAATTAAGCTCTGCAACAGGTGCTAGAAGATCTGTTAGCCTCTAAAACCAGCATCTCCTATTAGCACAGAATGGCTTTTTTCAGAAGCCTAACAAAGAGAAGACAAAATTATATGAATGCTCCTTCTACCAGATCAACAGCAGCGTCCTGTTGGTGGAGGAATGGTGCCCCTTGCAGAGACGTTATGTCCCCTGGTACCTTATTTTCTGCCCACACTTTCACCAGACATTCAGGACACCATTCGCAGGATACCACTTTTGACAGGTGACACCCATAAGCTTTCCCTCATACCCTTTTTCCTGGATGATATCAACTTTCTGTTCTAGTGTCCCAGATGGTGGATAGGGTATTGTATAAATGAGGATTTGGGTGCCTCTTGACTCCTGTAACAAAGAGATCTGTTTTCCTTGTATTTTAGCTTGAACTGTATAGATGCAAACATTGTTGGCCGTATCTTATAACATTGATATTAGAAGAAAATAAGTAGGGAAGACATTTTTCGGTACAAGATTTTGTGATTTTTTTTCCCTGTGACTTTTGCCACAACTACGGAAGGTGCCATGTGATGTTGGGTTGGTACAGTCTGCTTCTATTCTTGCTGAATGATGGAGTAAGATTGTGTGGTATTGCGTTTTTCCAGTTACTTCCTATCTGAATAGGATCGGGGCTCATGTGATGATGCGGTGTTACAGTTGTTCTTTGTTCTTCAATGGTGGAATAACCACCCTCACAATTCAGTGCATAACTAGTCTGTTTATATCGGAGTCTGTGCATGGTGGAGCTTGACTTATGGAATCCTGTCTTTTGACCAGCTTTCATTGTTCTTTGGAGCTGGAGCCCACAACTTTTGGGGGAAGTGTATTGTGTAGCCTTTGGAAATTTAACAGAGAGGCAATAACGTGCTTGGAGAGGAGGATAAACAGCTTCATGAATTGCCAAAAAATGTCATTTGCTCTGTTAAAGTCTTCTCTGTACTTTATCCAAGTAAAGTATATGAAAATTCTGCTTAAATGATGTGTGATTTTCCTCCGAATTGGGCCCAAAGCTGGTAAATTGCTATTTTTAATTAAATACCTTGATTTACTAGCTTGTGGTGAAGCCAAGTATGGCTAACAAACCATTTCTATAAATTATGAGATGATGAGAACACCGACAATGAGTCATAAAATACGATAGTACAAAAGGGCATTTTAGTGTATTTATTGTAGCAGTGAAACAGAGTCTAAATGTCCTGAAACGCTGCATTCCGCATCCATGTGCAAATCCGAGAATTTTACAATGAATCAATAGAAAAGAAAAAGTCCCATGGTATAAAGGAAAGTGTTGTCTTTATTTTCCATGATGTTCCTGCATCTAAAGCCCAAGACAAATATATGCACTATCAGAAGAGTCATGATATTTTGTATCCCTTTTGTTAACATTTGAAAAGCGTTGCAGTCCATTTGCGGTACTCTCTTTCCATTATTTACTCTCCCAATGTACCTTGCTGGAAGCTAATAGCTCTACAGTTTAAAATGCTCTTTACTTAGAGGAAGAAGCTGAAGAATAGTGAGTGGGGGGGAAGCTTTAATGAAAAGCAAGATCCAGTCCCCAGAAATGGACAGAAAATGAGGGTGTGCAGACAGCAGTAATGCAGCCAGGGCATGAAACATTTGTAGGCAATAATTACCCACTGTGGAGACCCACTCTCCGTGGTAATTGGTTAACAAACCAAAGCAGAGCAGGGTCGCAGGAGCAGAACAGGAGCCCAAATAACGTCTTGGGCGTCATTCACTGTTCTAGTACCCTAGCCTTTTAGGGCAGTGTTTCCCAAACATGGGCCGCCGCTTGTGTAGGGAAAGCCCTTGGCGGGCCAGGCTGGTTTGTTTACCTGCTGCATCTGCAGTTCCAGCTGATCGCGGCTCCCACTGGCCGCAGTTCACTGCTCCAGGCCAATGGGAGCTGCAGGAAGCGGTGGCCAATACTTCACTTGGCCTGTGCCGCTTCCTGCAGCTCCCATTGGCCTGGAGCAGCGAACTGTGGCCAGTGGGAGCAACGATCAGCTGAGGCTGCAGATGTGGCAGCTAAACAATCTGGCCCGGCCTGCCAGGGCCTTCCCAGAACAAGCAACGTCCCAAGTTTGGGAAACACTGTTTTAGGGGGTTCTCTTCTGCAGCTGTTCAAGGCAGGGGGATGGGAGTCACAAATTGCAGCCAAAGAAAAGGCATGGATTTAAGTACCCCTCTTCTCTGATCATCCCCCCCACAGCCCCTATGACAGCCCTTTCCAAGATGATGATTTGAGTCACAAGTCCTGCTGCCTTCTTCAAGCTGTTTGTGAAAAGACAGACAGACACACACACACACACACGCGGGTAAATGTGCTGCAAGTTGTCTCAGAGCCCTCTCTCACCTTCAACAATAAAAGGCCATTTCAAATCTAATCATTGTGTTGCTTGCACCCGTAACCTCAAAATGCAGCCATTCTTGGAGTATCCAAGATGGCTTCATGGAAGGACAGCTGCACTGCGTCAGGGGGACTGCATTAAGAGGGAGGGGAGGGTTAAAATGGAGCTGTTCTGATGGTTTTTGTATCATGAGCCTGGTCTTGGTGCAGAAACCCAGCTCAGCATATTGACTGGAGGACATTCAAAGTGAGTTTTGGAGCGGACTAAGTAGCAGTCTTTGGATAGATATGGCTATTAGCCAGGATGGGCAGGGATGGTGTCCCTAGCCTCTGTTTGCCAGAAGCTGGGAATGCGTGACAGGGGATGGATCACTTGATGATTCCCTGTTCTGTTCATTTCCTCTGGGGCACCAGGCCCTGGCCACTGTCAGAAGACAGGATACTGGGCTGGATGGACCTTTGGATTGACCCAGTCTGGCTGTTCTGATGTTCTTATGTCTACACTGCAATCACATAGAATTATAGGATGGTAGGACTGGAAGGGACCTGAGAGGTCATCTCATCCTGCCCCCTGCACTCACAGTAGGACTAAATATTATCTAGCACACATAGACGTACCCAATCTAGCTAGCTGCGCGGGGTAGTCCCACTCACTAAGGACCTTGTGTGCACACTTGAGCAGCCACACTGCCCTTGCTGCCTGGCTTCGCTGCTATTGTTCAAACTACCTTTGATTTAGCTTGATTGAAGCAAGCTTGGGTATGTCTACATGAACTGCTGTCTCACCTCCTGATTTCGGGAGAGCCCATGTGACGTTGGGTTGGTACCGTGTACTTTTGTTCTTGCTAAACCATGGAGTAAGATTGTGTGGTATTGCATTTTTCCAATTGTTTCTGATAGGAATAGGATGGGGGCTCATGTGATGATGGGCTGTTATAGTAATTCTTTGTTCTTCTTCAGTGGTGAAATAACAGCACTCACAATTCACTGCATAACTAGTCTATTTAACTGTAAGGGTAATTAACCAGCGAATGACTCACCCAGGGTTGTGGTAGATTCTCCATCAAATGGTCATTTTTAAAGTCAAGACTGGATGTTTTTCTAAAAGACATGCCTGAGTTCAATCACAGCAACTGTAGCAGTAATAATTAATTCAGGGAAGCCCAATAGCCTGTGTTATTCAGGAATTCAGATCAGATGATCACAACGGTTCCTTCTGGCTTTAAAATCTGTGAATAATTGGGTCAGTTCAAATTAGCAGCTCTGGAAAAAACAGATTCACACACATTGGATTTGGGAAAAAGGGAGAGAACACAGCAAGAAAGGACAGAAGTAACATTTCTACGAGAGAGCACAGTGTGGATTTCCCCTCTGTTAACAGTCTGCAGCAGCTCTGAGAACAAAATGGCTGCTGTGATCTGCAGACAAACCTAGTTCCTAGCATTTTAAAAAAGAAGTACATAGAAAAGTTCGGCATCACCGTTTCAAGATAAGTTGCCCACATTAACAAAGTCAGTTTGAGAGGCGGGAGTGCATTCCTGCACCAGTATAATTGTTATTCTCAGTGGTTACTGCATTGCTGTGGTTGACACTTGCAGATCATTCTTTTGTGTGGAATGTGGAATATTTGCACTCGCTGTAGTGGCTTGAAATAGCACAGCAGGACAGAGAAATAATTATTATTTTTGGTTGAGTGGCTAGGATTGAATCTAAATCTGCACAAGTAGCTGCTCTTAATGCCCCTCTTCTGACTTTATAACTTAGAGGAGACACTTTTTTTAGCAATATGTAATGACAAAGATATATACCTGTGGCAGCCCTGAAACATAAATAGGCATAACATGGCTAACTGGGTATGACCCACAAGAGGTCTTCAGAACTTCCTTCTCATCTGTAAATGGTTGCAGTCAGCTGTGACCAACTCTGGCCAAAAAAACCAAATCAATTCTTCTCCACATTATTCACCATCAGCTGTGGAACGAAAACCCATGATCAGGGCTGCTGATGCCAGTGCCTTTGTTACAGAGGGGAGCATTTTGCTGAGTTTGGCTCGTGTTGAGCCTCGGACATCTATAAATTTGAACATATCCTTCTATCTAGACACTTGCATGGCTCTCATCCCCTAACGTTTGATTGCCTTTGTCTTTGAAAAAAACAGGAGGTTACCCATCCCACAAACTTTATAGGCAGCTATCAACAATGTACAATTTTAAAGGAACATAAGTTGTAGAAGATCTGAAATGGCATAGCCCCAAAGTTCCCCAAGTCCTTTGATTTATGTGCTGTAATAAAGGGGAAAACTACTGCAACAAGAGGTAGGACGTGCAGTACGCAAGTATTTAAGATGGAGCTGGCCAGGCTATAATTGACGGCTATGATTGTTAAGGCTAAGTGAGAAAAGTATGATGAAATCATTGACTGTTATGACCGTGATAAGCAGAGCATTTTTAACTTTGTAACAAGCATTATCAATAAGGAGAACTGGGGACTTTAGTGAAATAAGCAGATGAATGTTACAGGAATAAGAGCAGAAATAAACATTGTATGGTTGAGAATGTCTGAACAAACAATGAACAGCTCTTCAAATACATTACTGATGGACAGAGGGTAAAAGAGAAAAAGTATCCACTAGGTAATGACAGTGCCATTGAAGGGAAGGAAATAACATATTTGTCAATCAGTTAAATTGCTTCTGTCTTTCCAAGCAGGGAAGAGGTGGCAGGACTGCCTAAGCCAGGGATCGTATTTTGTTGGCATCATAAGGGAGGAGTTAAATAGTTTGCAGATACCATGGAAATAGCTGTGAAAAGATAAAGTAGTGGCCTATTTTTTTTAGAAGTGCTCAAGATTAGCCAGACTCTCAAAGACAGGAAAGTGGCCAGAAGATGAGACCATCAGTTATATTATTTTAAAAATCCTTTGAGATACTTCAAATTGTTTTAATACTTAGAGAAACATCTTCCTGGGACATTCCTGGCATTGAATCAAAATGAAGAAATGGTGTGGGGGGCAGGGGAGAAGGGGAATGAACATTTTTTGTAGGTTGTAAAGCTAAGCACTCATCAGTTGTGAAATGCCGAAATGAAGGTGGTTTGTGAAACTTTACTTTCTTTCCATAGGATCCAGGCCAGGTTTGCGTAATGAGAGAGGCTGTTTGCTTGATCTCTGTTTCCCTTGCACTAGATGTCAGAAGGTGTGTAGAGAACAAGGCAGGGGCTGCAGGCAGAGCAAGGATGAGCTTGTGGTTAAGGCCGAACGAGAAGGCTTAGCTCTGCCTCTGCATCTGCCACTGTCTTCTAGTGTTTGCTCTGATGCTAAGCAAGTTGCCTATAAAACCAGTGTAGTGAGGAGGAGAATTGGGCCCATTTGTTAGTGTATATTCTGGTGGAAGACTAAATATGCAGCTTTGAAAAATCCTAATGAAACAAGTGTCATATAACCTAACTACATTATTAGGTCCTTGTTATCAGTCAGTAGCAATTTGACTGTGAATCAGGCATTAACACTGCATTATTAAATACAATCAATGATCATCCATGTAGCTGTTTATGTTAGCATCAAGCAGATGAAAACAAACAAGTCTGTTACTGAAGAGAGAGGGAAGGAAGGAATATAGAACACAGCTGGGGAGAACATGTGACCCAAACCTAAATCACACTGAAAATCAGCCCCACTTCAGGTTCAGTCAGCATGCTTTAGCCGGCAGTGGGATATGTGAATCATTTCCACATCAGCAGGCTTTTGATCCACCATGGTAGGTGTCATAAGTAGATAGGTAAGGGTTAATTTTCTTTTACCTGTAAAGGGTGAACAAAGGGGGAACCAAACACCTGACCAGAGGACCAATCAGAGACCTGGATTTTTTTTAAAGTCTGGGAGGGAACTGGAAACTCGGGGTCTGCCTCCCCAACTTCCTGGAAGACCCCAGACTCGAAGTATGATCTTACGGTAAGGGAATTATCTCCCTCCCTTCCCCCTCTCTCTCATCGTTCCGCGCTGAGCAACCTGAGTAATTGATGCAATCCTTTACACACCATACGAGAAACCTTCCTCCTCTCTCCAAAGAGACACCTCCCACACAGGAACCGAACTATCTTACGTCTTATTCCCTGTAACTTTTCCCCGTAT
>NC_133777.1:83414301-83599086 GCF_003597395.2 Chelonoidis abingdonii
AGAGAGGGGGTCCCCCCAAGAAATATTTGGGGAACCCGGGCTGATAGGAGCCAGAATCCTATCTGGTGGCAGCGAGATAAGATTCAAGCTGGTACAAGCTTGGGGGAATCATAGTAAGCACCCAGATGTTGGACGCTAAGGTCCAGATTTGGGACAGACGTTTACCACAGTAGGGAAGAGACAGGAATTAGTTATAATAAGTATAAGGAGAAGACTTTTTTGAGGTTTCTGGACACAGAGACCCTGGAGTTCTCCTGGCTCTCTCACTCTTGTAGAAATATACACACACATACAGTAATATTTTGCCTTGGGCACAGTCCTCTCCAGCATTACAATAAGGAGAATCATGTTCAGGGTTGCGCACAGGAAATTTGGTGCTGCTTGGAATGTGAAAGGAAATCTTTATAGCTTCAGCTCCACTAAGAGACAGGAGCTGCTCTGCCTGTCAAAGTGGGAGGTATTGCCTGCCCCAAGAGCCAGAGTGCTTGGTAATTGGTGGGTTAGCGTTTTCTTTTGATCTATGGATCACTGATGTTTAGAGGGATGCAGATGTACCACACCCAATGCATGTGGCAACAGAAGAAGGTTTCATTAGCATTGTCCCAATGTTTTCCTGTGATTCCTTGACTGCAGAGGGGATATTCTAAGGCAGGCGATCTCAAACTTCATTGCACCGTGACCCTCTTCTGACAACAAAAATTACTACATGACCCCAGGAGAGGGGACCAAAGCCTGAGACTGCCCAAGCCCTGCTCCCCCACCCCCGATGGAAGGCCAAAGCCGAAGCCCAAGGACTTCAGTCCCAGGCAGGTGGCTTGTAATCAGCCCCAATGCCCAGGGGCCCTGGGTGGTGGGTCTCAGGCTTTGGCTTCAGCCTCAGGCCCCAGCAAGTTTAAGTCAGCCCTGGCGATACCATTAAAACGGGGTCACAACCCACTTTGGGGTCCTGACTCACAGTTTGAGAACTGCTGTTCTAAGGAAATAGGCATAATAAAAATACACAGTAACTCTGTGACTTTGAAAGATCTGCTTGACTGTAGTTTTATTATTTTGAAAGAGCACTACGATTCCTATTAGGTTTCTAGGTAAACTTCATTGTCCCAGTTAAACTAGGATTATCGCTTTGCAAGCTGATCTGAAACCTGTCCAGTGTCCAGGTCCGCAGATTAGTTTGAAGTATGAAATTGGTCTTGAACTGAAATGCACACAGCTGGAAATGTTGGTGTTTGCAAACAGCAAGATGTTTGGGTGCTTATGTGTCTGCTGGATATTTTGGTCCCTGTCCTGCTACTGGCCTGTAGTGGACATAAGCACTTTTTCTATTATTCCCAATATAAATGATATTGACAACATCACTTAGCACATCCAAAATGTTTACATCTTTAGAACACTGTGGAACAACAAAGACCCTATTCATGAGAGAGCTGATCCTGTTATGGGTCCTTTCTTTCCTCATATCGTCTGTCTTCTTCAGATCTTAGATGTGTTTGAATTTTCAAAAGAATCCTCTTGGTGTCTAACCTAAGGTATTAGTGAACCTGGCACCTGTGACTTTTATGGCTATGAATTCACCGATTATCAGCTGAAACCTCAGATTTCTTTAACTAAATTAGGGTGACCAGATCACAACAGTAAAATATTGGGACACATTGGGGTGCCAGAAGCCCCACCCCCACTCCATTCTAGGTCCACCCCCACTCACCCCTCCATCACTGCATCCCTCCTCCGCTCCTCCCCCCTGCTACTGGCTTGCTGCATCCCTCCTCAGTCCCCCAACAGCTGCTCATATCCTCACCCCAACTCACCACCTCATTCCCTCAACAGACCCCCCTCCCCCACCGCTCACCGCCTCCATCTGAATATCAGGACAAATGGCATCCTGATCACATATCAGTTGGAATGCAGGACAAAGGGTTAAATATCAAGACAGTCCAGTTTTATTGGGATATTTGGTCACCCTAAACTAGATATGCCTTTTGGACTGGAGATTACAGGATTCCCAGACTTTGTCTGCAAAACTTTCTCAACCGGCTATAGCACACAGTGGTATGATTCAGCCTGGGTGAATATCATCAGTGCTAGTTTCATACACTCCACCTCATGGTCAGAGTGAAGCAAGTAAAAAGAAAAAACGCTAACAAGTTTGCTGCCTTTATATTTAGTGTCCAATTTAGACTAATGTTTATCTGCAAAAGGACGTTACTAGTAAATATTATTTTAAAATGACTGTGTGTGTATATGTGCTGCTAATTCTGGGGTGATATTCACCACAGCAGAAGTTCATGCATCATTTGAATCTCAGTTAAGCCTTCTTTTCCATACGTAAGTGGGCCTTAAGTAGCACAAAAGCCTTGCATTAACCCACTGCAAAGTGGTGAATTTCACTCTGTTTACTTGGTTTCATGCTCTTACTAGTCAATTTCATACCGAGCTGTGCACTGCACACAGCAAAAAGTAGAAACAGCTTATGAAAAATGCCCCGATAAGGAGAGCTGCATTGTATGCTTACAAAAAATATACCACCCAGTTGGCTATTCATCTAAGTAATGCTCTACATAAATTCTTCTGTTGTTTATAAATAATCTGTAAAATGCCATGCAGTTATTGTAGGGATGACTTAATTGAATTCCTTTTACATTACTTTAAAAAGCCCAGTATAAAGGCACATCCCTGCCCCCCTACAGATGTTACCTCAGAATCCCAGCACTGCTGGTAGAGTTGGTCAGGTGCATGTGCTGTTACGGGGTGAAGCAGATAGCTAGAGCATTACCAATTAAAGAGACAGAACTGCTCCTGTGTAGAGCTGGATGGACCATGGAAAAATCAATCCACCAATATTTGCTTTTAGTTTGTAATGAGTTTCCTTTGGCCTTTCTCACATGTCTTATTTCAAGTATTTGAGGGATGGAATTTAGTGATTAATTTGAGAGCTGAGTGTGAAAGTATTCAAGGTGGTGAATGTCAAACTAATGCAATCTGGTGTCCTCATCAGAAATGAACAGGATCTTCAACAGATAGATGGGACTGTGATTGGTTCCTCCTGGGGTGCCACCTGGAACTGGGGTACCACTGAGCCTGGGCTTCCTCTCGTACTGTACTGCTGTGACAAACTACAAAGCCCTCCAGCCTACATACAGGTAGGGAGCACCCAGCTCCAGTTACAAGCAGGCTCTCTGACCAGCCCCTCAGGCACACACCCCTACTGGAGTATAAACCCAAAATTATACCATCTTGTGCTGCATAGAGAACTGTACAGAGTAAGCTCATAAAATTCGCCTCCTCCCTCAATGTGGAGCAGAATATGCAACAGCCTTTTGCCCCTGAGTTATGATTTACACACACTGGTTTAGATAAAGCAAAAACAAGTTTATTAATTACAAAAGGTAGATTTTAAGTAATCATAAGTGTTAGCAAACAGATCAAAGCAGATTACCTTAGTAAATAAACAAAAAATGCAAACTAAGCTTAATATACTAAATAGATTGGCTATGAATAGCAGATTCTCACCCTCAGAGATGATACAAGCAGGCTGCAGATCTTAAGGGGCAGCCAGCTCTTGCTTTACAGCTTGGAATCCCATGTGTTTCATTCACAGGCTAAAAATCACTTTAGTCTGGGTCCAGCACTTCTCTCAGTTTAGTCTTTGTTCCTCAGGAGTCTTCTTGTGTGGGCATCGAAGAACCCCAGATGATGTCACTCCCTGGCTTATATCACTTTTGCATATGGCGGGAACCCTTGGTTCCCAGGTTGGTCTGTGGAAAAATACGGGCATCCCAAAATGGAGTCTAGAGACATATAGTCACATAACATGTTGTCCTAGAGTCATAGCAGCCATTACTCCCCAGGTGGGAGATAAGCTTCTCCTAAGGCCTATTGTTTTTTCCTAATGGCTCATTGCCCTGAATAGGCCCTTCCCAACCCACTGTCTAAACTGAAAGCATTTTGTCCAGTGGGTATTACCCAAGTGTACCTACACTGAAATACAAGTACATAGTCAATATTCATAACTTCAGATACAAAAATGATATATGCATACAAATAGGGTATCATATTTGGCAAATCACAACCTTTCCAATGACACCTCACATGACCTGTCTTGCATAAAATACATTATAATTGTCATAATCATATCATAATAATATCACTGTGAAGAATATGGGGTGCAGTGTCAGAGGGACATTCTCTCCTAACTTAAGAGAACACAGTAGAGTAAGCCTGGAGCAATTTCTTGCCTTTCAGCTACCAGGTGAGGGCTTTTGGAAGATGCTGATATTACCAGCTCAGTGGAAGTGGAGGGTAGCCAGCACTTTGCACAATCCAGCCTCTCAGCTTTGTTTTTTAAATAATTCTAGAACTTGTTTTTGAATTTGTGTATGTATGAGCATGCGCATGTATATTATGATGAAGGAAAGACTTTAATTAAGATACATTCTCCTGGATCATAGAATACTACATGGCTGTAAAAATGTTGTTAGAATTCATCTGTGGGCAACGTGTTTAGACAGACCTCTCTTCAGGCGGAGAAGCAAATGCATGTTTTGCCAGGAATGCAAAATATTCTCCCTAACAGGAAACAATCTATCAACCATTCGCCTATCCTTACATCTTGTCTGATAAAGTTATTAACGTGTCTTTCCTCTAATTCAAATACCCTTTTCCACCATGAAAATAAATAGTTTGGTTGAATAATAATAAAACTACAATAATTGTAGAGACAGTTTTATTCTGCTGCACTGATCTGTATGGTAGATATCTGCTCTCATATTCTGCTCTCTAAATATGCATGAGTGAAAGCTGCATGCATTAGGAGAGTGAAATATCAGAGTCCATTCAGAAACAGAGCAGGGGAAATATAAGATGGCTGAGCCCTGCTTTATTTTACTCCTTCCTGTTGGTTGTTTTTCCTGCCGCTGTCCCACACTTCCAAAATCCAGGCATGTACATTTCACTTAGTTACCTAAATATCAGTTACGCAATGATTTGTCATCTCTGAATCTGGCCAGATGTTTTCAAATGGCACTATAGAAAACATCAGGAGGGGAGGAGAGCTTATTAATGATGACACGATCTCCTATTTAATAATACAAGGGTGGCAGTGGTTTGAACTTGGTTGACTAATATGCTCTGAGTAGCATATGAATATATATCATATTAATAATATTAATTAATTAATAATAGTCTGCCCCATATACATATATTAATATGTATTAAGCACCAGTAACATTAAACACAAATATTGTAACAGTAATATAACTTAAACTGGCCTATACTATAATCCTCTTCACTTGTGCTAAGTATCTCATAACTCCTTGAATTTGCTGAAGTCAGCATTTGGCATAAGAGGGTAAGAAATTTGTCAAAATCAAAATACATTCATTCCCTGTTTTAGTACAAACTAAGGAAGCTCCGGCCCATTCAACGGCTTGATTCTTTTTATAGTTCGTATTATAAGAAAAATGTCTTTTTTTCCCTCAGAATCAGCTGGTATATTTTGCATGGTGATAAACGGGATTTTATGTAGTTCTATTAAATTTTCCTTCAGTGTATTTGTATGTGCCTCTTCCTTTAGGGAGATTAGCATAGTATTTCACAAATAGTCAGCATCACTTCCTGTAAAGAAATATGTTCGCATTGCTCCTGGAAATTTCAGTTCTGGACCTTTTGCCATAGTTGAATAGATTACCATCTCTACACAGACATATGAGCACTGATGCATGGGACACCTTACGAGTTGGCAGAGACATCTCTTGCTTTACAGTAGGTTTATGACATACTCTGGAAGGCAAGGCTGCTTTTGCTGAAAATATTTTGAATGTTCCGTTAGTGATCTGTAAGGAGAGGAAAAGATGATTTGACCCTTGCAGTAATTTGTCTTAATTTTGGTATAGTAAATATCTGCTGTCACTGAGCCCATGCAGCTGCTAGCAGAATGACTAGGAAACAATGAACTGGCCCATTACTTGGAAAGTCCGAGACTTTGATTTGGAATCATAATTTGTATTTATAGCTAATGCAAAACTCACCTTTCCAAGACTATGAAACCAATTAAACCTTTCTCTCGCTCCCCATTCCTAGCACAATTACCATGTACACACTGTAACTTGCGACTAGGAGTAAACTAAATTCAATTTTAAATTGAGTGTGCACAGTGATCTGTAACTTGGGAGCTGTTTCTTGCCTGCCTTCCCTCCCCAGCCTGACAACCAGTTTTACTACCCAGCAGGGAATAGACTGATCACTCATTTACGTCTGCAGTCATCTCCCTGTTACAGCATTAGGAAGGAATGAGCACCAAAAGTCATTATAATTAAGATCTCTTTGGAAATGACAGTAGAAATAGATGGCATGTGGTGCTGGTGCGCTGTGGCTCAGCTGTTTCTTTTTCTAGCTGTCACTGGAAAATTACAGAGGCTGACAATCATATTTTGAAAGCAGCGGCGCTAAGTGATGGATATCCACCTTGTGCTAGGGAGCGAAGGGGAATGTGGGCTGGTATGACAGGAACATTTTCTCACGCATTCTGTCTGGAGGAGAGCCCTTGTAATGGGCTTGGGCTCACCCATAATGTGAGGCTGTGCTCTTGTTTGGATTCTAAATCCCACAGTGTAACCCACTTGGTAAAGGAGATGTCTCTGCACTACAAAAAACGCCTGTCGCCAAAAGCAAATCCCATGATGACTGATGGTTCGCTGAAGATGTCAGGCCTATCTCATGTGGCTCAAATTAACATCTGCTCCCAGGAGCTAGAGAAGAGCTATGAAATGAAATCTCCATTCACCACACTTACATCACAGGAGTGGAACAAATGTGATATCATTTCCCAAAGTCTTCCAAGAGGGGAAATGCTTCCAGAAATGGCATCATAATTGTGTTGGTCAGTCAGTAGTCCCAGTGCTACAGTGTCCTTCCTGGAAGCACTAATTTCAGATCTGGCACTTGGAGACACATTCTTGCAGATGGATGAAAAGTAGTGGCATAGTCATCAAAATGCCTGCCTTGTTAAAGGACTGTCAGGCATCCCCATGGCAGGGAGAAAGAGAGTCTCTCCACTGCAGCTGTTTATATAGTTAACACATCAGAAGGTTTAGCTTCTCATATTACTTTACAGTATCCCAAATTCTCTATTCATTGTACATTGTTAGAGGCATGGTATGAGTGGATGCCTGGAAGCCGTGAACTTCTGCATTCATATCCTGGTTGTAACACCAGTTCTTTCTAGCACCTTGAGTAAGTGGTGCAAATTCCCTGGGGCTCTACTCCCCATGACTGCCCCTTGGCCTGCAGAAACAAGCAGCTGGTGATACAATTCACTGGGGGTGGTGCCTGGAGTCCAGGGAGACTGTGATTGGCTTTTGTTCAGGGATACAAAGACTGGTGGGAAGAATCAAGTCATAAGAAACAGAAGAAAAGCTATACTGGGTCAGACTAATGGTCCATCCAGCCCAGCAGCCTGTCTTCCAACAGTGGTCAATGCCAGGTGCTTCAAGAGGAAAGAACATAACAGGGCAATTATCAAGTGATCCACCCCATGTCATCCAGTCCCAGCATCTGCAGTCAGGCGTAGCCATCTGGGCTAATAGCCATTGGTGGACCTATCCTCCATGAATTTATCTAATTCTTTTTTGAACCCAGTTATACTTTTGGCCTTCATAACATCCTCTGGCAAGGAGTTCCACAGGTTGACTGTGTGTTGTGTGAAGAAGTACTTCCTTTCATTTGTTTTAAAGCTGCTGCCTATTAATTTCATTGGGTGACCCCTGGTTCTTGTGTTATGTGAACACTTAGGTAAATAACACTTCCCTATTAACTTTTTCCACACCAGTAATAATTTTATAGACCTTTCTCCTATCTATCAAGTCTTTTTTGCACCCATTCCAGGGCACCATAATCTAGCTGTAGTGCTCTATAAATTCCTTCATTGTTTAGCGCCAGATTTTACCACTTTTACTCACCTTGGGTCTGACCTTATTCCACTAGCAACCCCAATGAAATAACAAGGTCAGAATTTGAATTGGAATCCTCAGGCTGGATCTTCAGCTGGTGTAAATCAGTGCTAACTGCATTGACTTCACTGGCTTTCCACTGATTTACAGTAGGTCCATCGACTGTGTTGACAGCTAATGAAAAACTGGCCTTTGAAATCTATATGGTAAGGTGCTCACGGGGCATGGTTCTGTTCAAGGTGAGGAAGGGACCTCTATGTGTGGAGCTCCTTACCTGAGTTCTAGCAATTGCTGTCTCTGCTAACAGTTCTAGACACATGCAGTATTAGTGATGGGAAACACTTGGATTCAAACACCACTGACCTTTGAGGATGTGTGGAGCCAGAGCTAGATTGGGCCCATCTCTAGTGCGTACAGCTTTCAATGGTGAAAAGAGAAATAGGTGCCACTCTGATCATCAGAAAGAGAGCGTGTTTCAGCCCAGGGACCTACAGAATCAACCTCTCATTTTCTGCTGGGAAGAAAGTGGCCTTCTGACTGCAGGAAGCACAGGTGCCAGTAACCGTTCCCAATTGCAAAAGCAGTACAGCATGTTCCCGTCAGGCATCATGACATTAAAGTGATGCATGTATTTTTGTGCATCATCCGTCTGATGCCGAGAGAACGTTAGGCATCTGCTTATCTGATTCATCTTTGAACTTTTGCAGTTGTCTGTTACTTCAAATACTGACAGCCTGTAATTGCTGATCGTCTACCTCTACAATGGAGATATGCCAGAAAGCCTGAAATACTCAGACTATGAATAAAGGAGTGGTACCTAACTGTTTGCCGATAAGGTGGTACGTTAAGACCTGCAGGTCTTTGTTCCTGAGAAATTTTGTTGTCCAATAATGATATATAGTTTCTGATAGCATGAGATGTTTCCTCATTATTTCACAATATTAAGAGTCTACTCTTCTCCTCTGGATAACAAATACCAAGCTGTGATTCTTTAATTGTGGAGTGAGTTACTGATTTACTGCCTGTGTGAACAGGTTGCTTAACTAGTTGTCCACATGCAGTATCTGGAGCTTGGCTTCTCTATCTGCTCTTACATCTAAAATATATTTCATAGTTTACAAGTGCTCTGCTAACATGTGTTACCTTCCCTTCTGTCACCAGCAGGACATGCCGCCTGGATCAAATGAAAACACGTATTGTCCTTCACTTTTAGTGCAAATGTGTTAGACGTGGTGTGTCTGACCTAACATGCTTTTGGAGGTCAGTTGCTATCCCCGTAGAGCAACATCTGAGAGGCAGTGTGATCAGTGAATAGTGCAGTTAGGAGATCTAGATTCTGTTTCTGGCTATGTACTGACCTGCTGTCTGATCTTGGGAAAGTCACTTCCCGTCTCTGTTTTCCCACCTACCCTTGATCTGGTTAGACAGTGAGCTCGTTGGGGTCGGAGCTGACTGTGCAGTGCCCAGCACAACAGAGCCGCGATCCTGGGTGGAGCCCTTCAGGCACCACAATAATTCACAGTTTGGTGGGAAACCTGCTCCTCATCGTGCTCCAAGCTGGTGCTATATATGGGAAGGCTTTGAACCAGATTCACATGCAAAGTTGATGAGAGCAAATATTTGAGTAAGTCTAATTCAGTGGCCCTCACATTCACACGGACGTCACTGGGGTACGATTCAATGTTACTAGACCAAGCTGTAATTAAATACAATTAAAGAACCTTGGCTTGGTAGTTGCTAACTGGCCATTTTGCAGCTCTCTCTGTTTCTTTCTGTGGGTAGAATTGTTGCCTTCTCCTCCCTTGAGTGTGCATCTATCCAAATAAACTCCTAAGGCCTGTTTTTCATAGCAGCTGGGAATTTGCACCTCCACGGACTTTGACAGGGTAGTCGATGCTCTGCCACTCTGAAAACCAGGCCGTAATACTTGCCTTCACTTCTCGTAGGCTGCATGTAAACTACAAGCTGGGGATGGGATTCCCCTGCCTGCGTACACACATTCGGGCTAGATCTCACTGGGCTAGTGCAGGGGTGGCCAACTGGTGGCTCTGGAGCCACATGCGGCTTTTCAGAAGTTAATATGTGGCTCCTTGTACAGGCACCAACTCTGGGGCTGGAGCTACAGGTGCCAACTTTCCAGTGTGCTGGGGGGGGTCACTGCTCAATCCCTGGCTCTGCCACAGGCCCTGCCCCCATGTCTCCCTTTCCTGCCCCCTCCCCTAAGTCTGCTGTGCCTTCGCTCCTCCCTCTCCGAGCCTCCTGCAGACCACAAAACAGCTGATCGGGAGGGGCAGGTCAGGAGGCGCAAGCACTGATCAGCAGGGCTCAGGTTGGCCACCCCTGGGTTAGCAAGACGGTAAATAGCAAGGTAGCTGCAGTAGAATGGATAGTAGCAGCAGCGGCATGGTTTAGCCATGCCATGTATGTACCATCCTGAAACCTGCAGATATCTACTCCGCATGGCTAAGCCGCACCTCCGCTGGCGCTACCCGGGCTACCACAGCTACGCTGCCGTTTGTACTCCTGTTAGCTCAATGGGAGCTAGCATAAGCATGTGTACACAAGCAGGGGAATCCCACCTCTCGTTCACGGTGTGGTGATAGCCTCCGTCACCTGCCACTCTGTGCTGCTACCTGGATCGCAAGCCGTGCGCAATGACCGCACTTACCGAGATCAGAACCTGCTTTGCACAACTGTCCAATTTGGAACCAAACTTTTTAACAATACCCTTCATTCATCCGTGAAAGGGTTTTAGGGCTGCTCTCTCAAGAATACAAATCAGTTTGGTTTGAAAAGTGAATGGATAGAGCAAAACTCCTCCATTTCTTACAGGCCCTCCCTAGAGGGGCGCTGTCAGCTTGCATGGGTGTCCAGGGCTACTGTCTGTAGTAGCTTGCAAGAGGTTATCCTAGACTGAAACCTTACACTGGGAACTTAAGCAGCCAAGACAAGACCAGAAAAGTAAGAAAAGGACTGTGAGCCATACTCTGGGTTTTTATTCTTTGGTATATATTAATCTTACTCTAATAATGGACTGTGAAAGGGATTCCCATAGAAAGAGGAAACCCTTGTTATTCCACCACCGGTAAACTTAAATTCTTTTGTGATCACAAAGCTCCAGCCAAATAACCGCTTCATTTCTGCTCAGCTCCAATCCCTAATGGCCTGGCCAGCCACCTTCCCCTTCCCTTCTACATTCAGGACAGTGCTACTTGTGGCGAGGAAAAAAAACAACTAAATCCCCTTCTAGTGAAACTCTCACTAGTGCGGTAGGTAAGTTGGGACGATCTTAGCAACTCCAGAATAGTTTCGCATTCCAGCATGTCTCTTATTATATTGCCAAACGCCTTTGACGGGAACATAAGAATTATATTTAGAGAGAGGCCAGATGGTTCAGTGGAACTTCAGATAACAGCTGATGAACCAGAGCTTGTGGGCAGAGCAGGTAGAAGTTTGTTTATGTTGGTTTTTAGCCATTACAGCAACTGAGGTCATCCGTTTGCTATCTACATTTTTCATGGGCAGCCAGCATTAAAGCTATTTTTTGAAATGTCTGATGTTGCGTCTCATTGCAATGGGTTGCATCGGGTTACTTTTTGCCACATACTTCAGTGATATCATATGTTATTTAAAGAAACAGCGTTGGTACATTATACTTCCCCTGCATATAACAGAATATGCTACAAAACACCCATCAGTTTGTTTTTATATGTCTGGGGTTTTTTTCAATAAAAAAAGAAAAATAAATGCTTTACAAAGTATTCAATTGGAATTTACAGTGCATGGAATTTATGGGAAAGGAACATATAAAATCTATCTATCTGTAATCCATTTTGACATCTGGTATTTTCCGTTCTCATGGGTACATTGCTAAGTACGCTTCATAGGATGTTTGTAAAGCTTTCAAGCACCCATTTTTAACTGAGATGTAATGGGTGGCACCGTCACAGGCTTATTCCAGAGTGCTTAGATCTGGAAAGCAGCCTCAAGATGTAACTCAGGAAGGCTTCTGAATTAGTTGACATATTTGTCTGTGTCTTTCAAATGCCCCATCAGAGCCATGTATTCCTCCCCTGCGCAGAAAGGAATCCCCTGAGTGGTAGGCAGGTGTGCTGGCACATAACAATGACATTTAATTTGCTAAGGAACAAATGGGTGGGTTGGCATAGCTCATAAGCCAGGATGCCTAACAACTAAACTCTGGCTTCAGGTGAGGCCATCTCACTGGGCTGTTGACAGTTAAAGGGCTGATGAACATTCATCTGTACACATGTTTATGTGTTTAGGTCAATAGATTTTCCACACATGTAGGTATCTCTTGGAGTTCACTGCAAAATTTGGCTATGTCTTTGGACGCTTTTGGAGTCTCATCTAGGATCATCCAAATATGCATCTCTGGAAACTTGTCTGATTAAATTAATAGGTGAGCTTTAAGTCCAAAAGTCCTTGAACTCTGACCTTTTGTAGGCCTCAGTCCTTCATTTTTTATCTCTGTGGATGGATCATACTTGCAGGTTCAAGGCCTTGATTAGGATATGAGGCACTGGTGCCTGAGGATATTTTAGCGAAAAACACCAAGTTTCTAAAAAATATTCAAGAGGAGATGGTCCTGTTCTTAATAACTGAAGTTCTCACAAGGAGTCAGTCCCTAGAATCTATTGCCCCTGACGATGGATTTCCCCATCGTTTTGATGAATGAGTGTTCAGCTGGTATTGACTTATCCAACTGAACACTCTGGATTTATTTGTTTTTATGGCTTCTCACCTGGGAAGCAAAGTCCAATCTTGGATTTGAAAATGCAGTCGCATGTCTTGCAAGTATAGTCGTTGGGGGCAGAGTTTGAAGCATTTGGCCTTACGACATGCTCTCTTCTGCAGAGACCTCACACACTACTCCTCAAAAGTGCACATGGACTCATGGCACAGACCTCTCCCTCCGGGTCCATCCAGTGCAACATGATTCCAGCTTTTAACATCTATCTTGGGTGCTTTGAGGTTGGCCTTCAAGGTGTGTCTATATCTGAGCATGGGTCGAGGCTTCAAGCAGGTTCCCATGCTCAGCTGTCTGTAGAGCATCCCCTTCAGTATACTGGAAACCTCCATGCAGACCATGTGTCCAGCCCAATGAAGTAAAGCCTCGATGAGCATGTTCTCGATGCCAGGGATTGGGCACCTCTCAAGGACTTCAGTGTTGGAGATCCTGTCCTGCCACTTGGTGTTGCAGATGCACTGTAAGCAGTGAATATGGAAGCTCTCCAGCTGTTTGTGGCATCAGTAGGACGTCCGTGTCTTGCAGCTGTAGAGGAAGGAGATAAGTACAACAGCACGGTAGATTTTTATCTTGGACGTGAGGCAGCCTCCACACTCCTTACTGAGCCTGTGGGTGAGCCTGCCCAATGCCAAGGTGGCCTTTGCCAGGTGCTGGATGATCTCATCATCCAATATGGTGTTGCTTTGTAAAGTATGCTACCCAGATAGTAGAATTTCCCATGAGTAAAGGGAGGTGGTGTCAATTGTGATGATGGGATCATGGTACTCATGACACTGGTGTTCTGGTTCTGGCTGGTAAATGATCTCCATCTTTTTCAGGTTGATTGTGAAACCAAAGCATATTGAGGCATAATAACTTAATAAGTAAAGTTTTCAAAAGCAGTCAGTCCCTAGAATCTGTTACTCCTCGGTATTAAATAATTTATGCCATATTAATTCAATACTGGTCTGGTTAAATTTTGTTGAGGTTTTAATTTAAATAGCAAGGGAGTACCATAATGTATCAACAACTTACACAATAATTTGAATCACTAACTTTATATTGCTGTACTAAATGCTTCCCTCAGAATTAATTGAATCTCTTCCCTACAGAGTGGTAATTTGGAAGAAAGATTACCAGTTCTACTATATTGCATGTGCATTATCTAAATATGCAAAATCGTTTTCTCAATAATTTTAATTTAATTTTAGTGATTAATCAGTTACTTGGCTGCAATTATTTGCTTTTAGACATCTCAGATAGGAAAACACAGCAGAGAGACAATTAGGAAAACAAGTGTTTTGTAAATTAACCAGCGCATCTTATGATTCACAGTACAAGACAAGAAGATGTTTATTTATTTAAGCTAATGGCAACCAAGCTACCAAAAGACACTGATAATTATGTCTGGCCAGAAAACAAAATTTCCATTTAACGAAAAATTTTGAGAACTCGACATTTTTTTCCATTCCGATGCAGAACAAAACTGACATCTTCCAAAATGTTTTGTGAAAAAATGAGACTGAGAGACAGAGGGCTGTGACCCCAGAATAAGTGCTAACCTGGAGGTTCAGTCACTCACGTGGGATGCAGAGGTTCAAATCCCTGCTCTACCTGATTCAAACCCAGTTCCTTGAATCTACAGTATCACCTAGGTCTCAGAGATGTGCCCTAACAACCAGGCTATTGGTTCTCATGCTTTTTCTGGTTTGATGGAAATTCCATCCTGAAACCTTTGTGATGAAAGTTTTGTCAAAACCGTTATGCTTTGCATATGATTTCGATGAATCAGTAGCAGGTCTACCAATACTAATCAATGGATGAACCTTGACATTTGGAGACACTAGTAAGATAAGCAGCCAAAATGTTAGAAGCTTATAAAATGCTTATCTAGGCCCCTCATAACTGGCAAATGCATGAGATACTTTTTTCTTATGCAATTTTCTGTGGCTCCTGGATTTGACCTGATGTGGTGATGTGACCTAGTTGATAGAGTGCAGGGTTCTAATTCTGGCACTTGTATGTGGCTTTGGACTACTCCCCTAATAAAAGGGAGATGGTGATATTTATCCTATTAATGGCTGTACAATGGTTCTCTGTCAAACTGGGGGAGAGGGGGAAAGTATCTAGAAGAATCCCACAGAGACCAGTCCTGGGTCTGGTACTATTCAGCATTTTTATTGTGACTTGGATAATGGCGTGGAGAGAGTGCTTATAAAATTTGTGGGCAACACAGAGCTAGGAGGGGATGTAAGCACTTTGGAGGCCAGGATTGGAATTCAAAATGGCCTTGACACATTGGAGAATTGGTCTGAAATCAAGACGATGACATTCAGTAAGGACAAGTGCAAAGTACTTCCCTTAGGAATGAAAAGTCAAATGCACAACTTCAAAATGGGAACTAACTGGCTGGGTGGAAGCCCTGCTGAAAAGGATCTGGAGGTTATAGTGGATCACAAACTGAATAGTTGTGGAAAAGGTTAATGTCAATCTGGGGTGCATTAACAGGAGTTGCTGCATGTAAGACACAGCAGAGAATTGTCCTGCTCTACTCAGCACTGGTGGGTCCTCGGCTGGAGAACTGCAAATTCTGGGCATCTTTGGGAAAGATGTGAACAAATTGGAGAGACTCCAGAGGAGCAACCAAAATGATCAAGGTTTAGAAAACCTGACATAAGGAAATTGGGTATGTTTAGTCTTGAGAAAAAAAGACTGAGGGAGGACCTGACAACTGTCTGCAAATGTTTTAAGGGCTATTACAGGGAGTCCTCCATGTCCACTGATGGGAGTAATCTGTGGCAAGGGAGATTTAGGTTCAATATTAGGACAAACTTTCCAATGATAAGGATGGTTAAGCATTGAAATAGGCTTCCAAGGAAGGTTGTGGAATCACCATCAATGGAGGTTTTTAAGAACAGATTGGACAAACACTTGGCAGGACTGGTCTAGATGAACTTGGTCCTGCCTCAGCGCAGGGGACTGGACTTGATGGCTCCTTGAGGTCACTTCCAGCCCTGTGTTTCTATGATTCTATGATGGTTGCTAGTGACTGGGCCATCAAATAATGCATCAACCTCCTGTCTCATTGCTTTGGTGCTTTTCTTTTGGGATTTTTCTCTGTTGGCCAGAATTCTGCCATGCACTGCAGCATATACTTCATTTGAACTGCATAGGTAGCCATACTGAATTTATCTGGACTACTCCATATACTCCAAGTACATAGATTCTTCAATTGCAAGGCCAGAAGGAACCATTGTGATTATTTAGTCTGACCTCCTATATAACACAGGCCATAGAACTTCCCCAAAATAATTCTTTTTGAACTAGAGCTATCCTTTAGAAAAACATCCAGTCAGTGGTGGACAATACACCAAACCGCTTGATAAATTGTTCCGATGGTTAAATACGCTCACTGTTAAAAATGTGTGCTTTATTTCCAGTCTGTTTGTCTAGCTTCAACTTCCAGCTCCTGGATCACATCCTACCTTTCTCTGCTAGACTGAAGAGCCCACTATCAAACAGTTGATTATAAACTGCAATCATGCCCCCCCCCCAACCTTCTCTCTGTTAGACTCAAAGAGACCCATCTATTTAGCTTATCACTACAAAGCAAGTTTTTGAATCCTTTAATCATTCTCGTGGCTCTTGTCTAAACCCCTCAGCATCTTTCTTGAATTGTGGACACCAGAACTGGACACAGTATCCCAGCAGCAGTCTCACCAGTGCCAAATACAGAAGTGAAATAACCTCTCTAATCCTACTCGAGATTCCCCCGTTTATGCATCTCAGGATTGCATTAGCCCTTTTGGCCACAGCATTGCACTGGGAGCTCATGTTCAGCTGAATCTACCATGACCTGCAAATCTTTTTCAGAGTCACTGCTTCCCAGGATAGAGTCCTCCATCCTGTAAGTATGGCCTTTATTCTTTGTTCCTAGATGTACATATTTATATATTAAAACACATATTGTTTGTTTGCACCCAGTTTGCCAAGTGATTCAGATTGCTCTAGATCAACATCCTGTCCTCTTCATTATTTACCAGTCTCTCAATTTATGTGTAATTTGCAAACTTGATCTGTGATGATTTTGTTTTCTTCCAGGTCATTTGATGGTAAATGTTAAATAGTGTAAGGCCAAGAACCAATCCCTGCAAGATCTCACCAGAAACACACCTGCTCGATGATTATTCCCCATTTACAATTACATTTTGAGACCTAGTTTTGAATCCATTTAATATGTGCCATTTTATATCTTTATAGCTTTTTAATCAAAATGTCATGTGATTCCAAGTCAAATGTCTTACCGAAATCTATTACATCAACACTATTATCTTTATCAACCAAACTTGTAATCTCATTTTAAAAAAAAATAGATATTAAGTTTAGTTTAACAGGATCTATTTTCCATAAATCTATGTTGATGGGCATTAAATTAAGGACATACTGCTGCGTTTTGCTGAACTGAGACCACAGTCCAGCTGGGAATCCTGGCAAAGTGATGTTCTCCAGCTATCACTGTAACTAACCTACTACAACTGTACTTTAAAAACCTCAAACTTTAACTGTGTATCCCTCGAAGGATTCATCTCATGTGACATTCAGCTATTTTATGGCTCTGAAATGGTTTTGATGCTAACTCTAGTTCCAACGATGTCAATGTGGCTTTCATCGTTTCCCTCATGTCTCTCTATTATTCCAGGAAAAGGTTCATGTCAAGAGATGTTCATGGACTAGAAGTTAGGGCCACCTGCTTCTTCTGCTTCCAAGGGCTGTTGGATTTCTCTTTCCCATTTCACAGCTCACTTTTTATTTCTCCTCTGCATGTGGATTTTGTGGGATAGCTGCAGTGAGAACTTAGATGATCCTCCAAGATTTGAGAATGCTACATGTTGTGTTTGCGCCTTCATCTTGTTGCTACTGCTTTAGAGCCAGATCCAAAGCCTGCTGAAAGCAATGGAAAGACCCCCACTGATTTCAATGGAATTATGATCACGGTCTGAAGTAGCCTTGATGTTTACCAATGCTCATTGGATGAACCTCTCAGTTCATGCTAATCAGTGTAGCTTTGTCGAAGTCAATGGAGCTATGTTGATTTATCCCAGCTCAGAGTCTAGCCCACTGTTTCCACTATTGCTGTCCTTGCAGTTGTTGTTGGACCAATGTGGCTTTACATGGCCTCACTTGCCTTGTGCTTGGGTAATGGACGGTTCAGCAGATACTGTCCAGATCAGTGTTAAAAAAAAAACAATCTGCCAGATGTTTAACTTTGATCCTGATTCAGATATTACATGTGTGGAACTCCACAGTCCTCAAAGGAGTCATTCCTGATTTACACCATTTCACGCTACATGGAATCACCAGCTCTCCAGGAAGAGTGACACTGTCTGAAAATAATTGCAATTCCCTTGTTTCGTTTGGTCTTTGTAGAGTGATTTAATCCCCTCTAGGCACACATTTTGTTGCCTCATGCCATACTTTGCATCCTGAGGATGCGTCCCTAAAAAGACACCTCCAGAGATGTACCTTCAAATGTGGGTCTCATGGTGGAGGGGATTAGTTTCTCCTGGTAGCATATTTCTCTAATTCAGGTGTGCCTGGTGATTGAGAAGAACGGTGGCATCCAGGGTAGTGTTCTTTCATTGTTTAAGAATAACACTAAGCACTGATAGGGACTGTCGGGCCAGGACAATGAGCTTTGAAGAAGAGACTTTGCTGGCTTTAGAATACGCACACTAAAAAATAAGTCGAAATGTGTGTAAACTGCAAATGACACATGTCATATTGGGCTGGAGCTCACTTGCTGTGTTTTTGGAGAAGCATCTTTGTGTGAGGGTCTGTGACCCACAGGCCTGTATACCTTCTATAAACCCACCTTCCCATTCAAATCATTTTTGTAGCCTTTGTTAAAATATAACCTTATCGGGACCTCTTCTTTTAAAATGCTGCCCTGTATTTTAGGTCTGGTGGGTCCCTCTTCCACTTTGTCAAGTTTCTGTAACCAACCTTCCTGTGGGCTCAGATCCCTGTGGCTGTGACAAGTTGGGGACATACAGTGATGTAAAGCATACATCATGCTAGGCACTTCACAGGTGTAAAATATTATTTATTTACCCACATACCTGTCTTCTCCACATCTAGCAATACAGGACTTTTGCCAGACATCTGATAACACACATTGACTTATTAATCCTCACCCCGCCCCTGTCAAGTAGGTGGGATTGTCCCTCTGTCACAGATGGTGAAGAGACTTAACTCAGGCCAGTCAGTCCAGTGTCAGAGCCAGGATTGCAACTCAAAGCCACTTATTCCCAGACCCCATGCTCATTCTTCCAAGTCACGCTGCCCGGCTCTGTTGAGCCTTTATTTGTGTTACCTGGCAGTGCTGTACATGTGTAATGCCGACAGACCCCTGTTGTCGGTGGGCAGGATCGAACCGGGGACGTCTGGAGCTTAATAGCTGAGCCTCTGCAGCAGGGCTGGGCAAACTTTTTGGCCTGAGGCCACATCTGGGAGTGGGGGAATTATATGCAGGGCCATGACTGTAGGGCTGGGGCAGGGGTGGGAGGGAGTGCAGGGTGTGTGGGGGGGCGGTGTGTAGGAAGGGGCTTGAGGCAAGTGGTTGGGGTTCAGGATAGGTGCGGGGTGTGCAAGGGGGCTCAGGGCAGAGGGTTGAGGTGTAGGAGAAGTTTGGGGTGTGGGCTCTGGCCTGGCACCATTTACCTGGAGTGGCTCCGGGGTGCCATCAGGGCTAAGACAGGATCCCTGCCTGCCTGTCCTGGCCCCACACCACTCCTGGAAGTGGCTGGCACCATGTCCCTGCAGCCTGCAGGTACCTCCCCCAAGGCTCCCATTGGCCGCGGTTCCCCGTTCCCGGCCAATGGAAGCTGCGGGGGGCAGCGCCTACAGGCAAGAGCAGCACAGAGAGCCCTCACCCCAACTCCACCCCGGGGCCACAGGGATGTAATGCCGGCCACTTCCAGCAGTGGCACAGGGCCTGCTGTGCCACAGGGGTTGCAATCTCGTGGGCCAGATCCAAAGCCCTAATGGACCAGATCCAGCCCATGGGCCATAGTTTACCCACCCCTGCTCTACAGCATGAGCTAAAAGCCAACTGGCTCTTAGCTAAGGCTGTCGAGAGGACTCATTTAACTCTCTCTCTAAGTGGTCTTGGTGCCACTAGATGGGACAGAACACCCCACCCAGAAGGTATGTGGGTGACACATGCAGTGGTGTTTACCAGATAATGCAGCAGGGACGTAGCTGAGGCTGGGCATTTCAAAGTCCAAGAGGATAACTGCTTTCTTTACTTCCGGGATGTTATGTGGAGTGGAAAGGGGGGCGCGAGGTGAGACGCTTTCCAGGCACTCTGTGTTCTAAGGCTGTAGCTCAACTGAAACAAAAGCAGCAGACACCCTCCTTTCATATCCGGGCTGGAGCGCTGAGCAAAGACAGATGTTTCTCCCATCTTGCAGCTAGTCAGCATGAAGCAGCTGTTTCTTTCAGCCAGTAGTCGTGTCAGTGGTAGGAGAAAACAGATGCACATTTAGGTCATGGTGAGCACCAGTAGAACGGCGCAAGATTTATGGCTAAGCCTTCCATTTGGAATGCCTTTGAGGTCAAGATTTCCTAATAACATATGGGTCCCTACAGACAATTTCTTAAGCTGAGTTCTAAGCCCATGCATGTTTCTTCAAGACTGCCTGGTGCTGTGACAGGGAACTGCAGCGGTCCGAGAACCTCCCAGTGCTGGGGTGCAGAAGAAAGTGTGAAACTTTTGGAAAACCCACAATGAGGAAAAACCAATGGGGTCCCTTCTACACATACACATGCACACACACTGTGTCTGTAATATTCAACTCGCCTCTGAAATCAAGACAATGCAGCCTCCCCTAGCCCTGTCTGTGTCACACAGGACTGAAATAAGCAACACCAACATTCAGGATGCAGTTCTTCCTACAGGCATCATGCCAACACAAACAGAGTCGTGTGTGTATACAGTGCACATATGCAAATTTCCCCTCTTTCCTTTCACAATGTACTTACTTGTTGTCATTTTCCCATAAGGATTCTCTGCCTTTAATTATTTATGTGGGATTCTTCACTTACCCATTGCAACTGCAGAGAGCACTTGTGTCAAAGGTTTTAAGTCTGATTCACTTTGGCCGCTAAGACAGAAGGGGGATAATTGGCTCTTCTAAAATTACAGTTAGATTTGTAGCAGCTCTGCAGAGTGCTGGTGATAGGCAGAGCAATGCGTACCACTGGCTATATAAGCAGTGACGCCTTCTGCAAATCATGTTGGAACAGGCAGCTCCTTTGTACATGATCTTAGCGATGACAAGTGTCGCTAACCTGAGCTTGCCTTCAGATAGCAGGCAGGGTTTTAGCTGTTGCTGTCATGTGGCCAAACCCCATATGGTGAAAGCAGGCTCATGCTGCAAACAATGCCTAGTTTCTGGAAGCCTAGCCAGGCCTAGCATGGCATCATATGCACGACTGTTGTTGCAGGGGAAGGCTGGGTCTGAATTTCTCATTTGGGAGGTGTGGTTTGTCAATGTTTGGGTGAAGATGTGACATAATGACCTGAAATCTGTGCTTCTTTGCACCGCCTGCACTATCTGAAGTATCTTCTCTGTACCAGCAAAAGGGTTTGGCTCAGTATCCTAGAGCAGAAAGGTCTTTCTTTAAAACACACAATTTGGGAGGAAAACTTTTGGACAGCACATTACAGATCCGAAGAGCACATTCTTCCCCTTGTTCCCAAAGGACACAGGAGTTGAATCAAATAGAATTTAGGATTTATAAAACCATATGCAGTGTCTCAAAGAACTTTACTGATAGCATCAGAATATTAGCCGCCAATGGACAGACATTATGCACTGCATATTAGCTCACACACAGAGATTAGACTCTCATGAATATTTTTAATTTGTTTTTGGCCATGACACTGGAGTTATCCAAATGTTTGGTTTTTGTCCCCTTATTAAAGTGCCTTGGTACTTTCGGTGCTCCTTTGACTCAGCATTAACTCATTTTTCATTTCAGCGTTGTTGGGTTTTTTTAATGATTTTGCTGATGATGACCAGAAATGAACACATTTGTTCTGCTCTGTTTTTAAAAAGCAAAATAGCTGATCGTTGTTTGAACCAATCACATAGCAGTTAGTGTGTGGAAAGGGTGAATGCACCCCAGTGTTTAGTTTACCCCGGAATTTCAGTTGTATCGCTGAGTGCCGTGGGTTTGTCATTCCTTAGGGCCTGATGCTTGCCTCCACTAGGCGGGCTTTACAAAAGTAGAACTCCACTAAGGCCAGAATCAAAGGGAGTGGTGTAAGGGAGTGGGAGTCAGGCCCTACCTATTAAAGTGTAATGTTTTGTGGACTTTGGCCCAGATTCTGCTCAGCATTAACATCATTGGAGTTGCTCCATATTTACCACAGTGTAAGCAAGGTAAGACTCTGGCCCTCTGTTTGAAGAATAGGCAGGCAAATGGACTGTTTTCTTTGTTTCGTAAAATGGTTGACCAGTTCATCTACCACCCAATAATTGTCTCACTATAGCTAGTTAGTGCAGCAATTGGGATAAGATGCCTTTAGTGCTGTGCTGAACTCTGCCCTTTACGTAGCCTCTTGATGTAAGTCTGAAATGATTACTGTATTTAGTCAGCTGGCAGCTTGTCAAAAGTGTTAAGGAAATCCTGCTTGTCCTGGCAGGGCAGTAGCAGTTACCCATCAAATCCAAAGTGTCAATAGGTGCCCAGGGGAAATAGAATAACCTTTTTTTTTTTTGGATCATATATGGCTGGTGCATTGGCATATTTCCTGCAGTCAGATACAAGCATAATACCTGGAGCCCCTTCCTAATATAATGGGACCTCGAGAAACATCTGAGCTGTAATATTAAACCAATAATTCCTACTTGGGGTGACTTTGGAAGATTGATAAAATTAGCACAAGGCAGCCTGCTCCTCCTTTGTGCAGAAACGGTTGTGTGTGTCTTACCACGGTATGTGGTATCAAGGCTGTGTATAGTGGGCTCTAGTAATGAGCAGAATGAAAAATCACTAAAGCCAAGCAAAGTCCTGTTTCTCCAGGAGCCCTTTGGGCCATACAAACAATCCAGACTCTTAAAAAAAAAGAAATCTGATATTTAAATAAGAAGCCAGCTGGTCCACTGCAGTGTGTTTGAAGGTAGCATTACTGCAGATTTGCCTGGTAAGGATATACAGTATGTACTTAGAAAAAGAACTGTCAGTCGCATCCTTCATTCGTTATGGATCTGGTATATTTTCCAACACCTTCCTCCCCAAATTCATCTGTTCAACTAATAAAAATCTCAACAGAACAAGTGATCTTGGGAGATGACAAATGTATTTCCTGAAGTTCTACTGAATTTTTCATTATTACAATGAAAAAGCTAACCTCATATATCAGCGAGCTCAGAACAGGAACGGCGCAGCTGAGCATCAGGCAGTGAAGTTAGCCGTGTGACTGAGTTAATGTTTTAAAATCCAGGTTAAGTAAATGGTCAAGTATCCAAGGGTGGCTTCACTCTTAGCCATGGGATCCAAGTGCTTTGTTCTTTGTCCCGTTATTTTAAATATTGATGTTATTCCTTTCTTTAAAGGGGAAACAGGCTTTTAAAATGACCCTAATAATTGGGCCTAATAATGGCCCTAATAATTTCATGGACTGTGTCACAGGGTGCTAGCCCCTAGAAGAGGAAGTGGGGCTCAGTGCACATGGACCTTGGACCATGGACATGGTTATCTGCTGTCCAGTTAGGCTTAAGGGGAGGCACCTGGGCCTTATTAAAGAGGAAGATGGAGCAGAGACTGGAGAAAAGCTGCGGTAAGCAGGAGACCCCTGCCTGGGAGAAGGGTTTGGGTCTGGAAGCTAGAGCCCAAAAGCTGAAGAAGGCAGAGCTCCAGCTAAGAAAGGCTGGGAGTGTCAGCATTGTGGCGAGCGGACTTGGACAGAAGGACTCCAGGTGTGGTGGTAGATGCCAGAGCTGAGGATGAGATTTGGTGGTGTGGTGATGCACTTTATTTTGAGACTTTGTTTTGATCTGTTTCTGTTAATAAACCAGCCCCAGAAAGGGCTTGGGTTAACCACGAGAAAAACTCTAGGGAGTTCCCCAAGGAGGGGAAACTGCAGCAGGATGCTGCAAAGCACTTGGGAGACAGCTGTCTGTTTACATACCCAATTAAATCAACAGGATTTGGGTGTCTAAATTCCTTTAGGCTCCACTGATAATCCCATCCAATATCTATAATCTTCCTGTCTTACAATGGCAGGCAGCTTTGGCAAGTTATTCACGCAGCACCTTAGCACCTCACCAGTTATATTTACTTGTTTACTTGGTTTTCATTTCCTCTCTTGTTTTCTCAGCTTTGTTCCATTAACCTTCATGCTGGTACCCATTTTCGGGTGCTTTGCTATATAATGTGTTTTGCAATGCTACGGATTTGCTTTTTATTTCTTTTCTCTCCTATGTCTCATTGGTTTTATAATGAGAATCCAAACTGCCTAAATATATAAGGGATGCACAAGTATGCTCTATTTGGGAGGCATTATGGACTCTGAGCCCTCATTTTTCAGACTTTTGGAGCAGGCATTATCCGTGAGTAGCTTTTGGCAATGTGGTGTAATCCTACTCATTTTAATGGAATGTTTGAGGGGGTTAGATTCACTAATGCCACAGTTAGGAAGTGTGTGACTGGAAGACAACTGACTCCTTCTTCAGTTACTGTTCTGAAAACTCCTCTGTATTCAGAGTTTCTGTATTTAGCGCTTGCTAACCATCCAGCAGAACCAGACGAGAGTTGTTTAGCCAGCTCATTAAGTTCACATTTTTTCCGGTGCTAAAGAGGGCAGGTGAAAGGTAATCAATGCACAGTGACTCGGATCAATCATTCGTTTGCTTCTATAGCGTCTCACTGTTTTGCAAGGCTCTTTTTTATTGCTTTGTAACTGAGGAGTCAAACTTGAAAAGAATTGAAATTGGAAATGACCAATGTGACGATTCACGAACTAGGGAGCTATTGAGCATTTCTTGTAAACTACAATGATCCGATTACCAACCAGATCTCTAGCTGCCCTTTAGCATTGTCCCTCCATGCTGGAATCCTTTGGAGTATTATTTTAGAGGTGGGTCCAAAGTAAAACCCCAATCACTGCTGCACGTTGAACAAATTGGGATCAAGAATGAAACTTTGGAGGCTCAGACTTGCGTCTAATTTTAATTGTGCTGTATGTGATATGGTACCTTATAGGGTCATGATTTTCCTTCACCACCGTTTCCATTGCTCATCCTGGTATCGTAGAGTGTGACAAGGTATATAAACCCTAGGCTGGCAGTGAAAGTGTTAATGGAAGCCTAAGGGGTCAATTAGCCCCCGTGGTGACACCTGGAGGGGGTGTGAAGGACAATTTGTTAGCGGAGGAGCTGGGTCTCCTTCATAAAGAGAGGAGCTCAGAAGAGTGGAGTGGGAGACCCAGAAGAGAGTAGGCCTTAGGATCCTCCCCTGAGAAGGGACAGGGCAGGTGCTAGAAAGCTCCAGGAGTGGACAGAGTTCCTATGATGGGCCTTGACAGAGGGGCAAGACTGCAGGCAGGCAGCCCCCTGTGTTGGGCTACCAGCAGAACAGCATGGGGCTGGGGAGACACCAGAAAGACTAAACGCCTTATGCCTGGATAGGGAGTGTGGTTTACGTGGTGCTTGATTCTGCTTTGGGGTTTTGAGTTCTGCTGGCGAGGGACACCTCGGAGAAGTCTGGAAATCCCTCTATTCTGAAAGAAGAATGGGATGGAAGAGGAGCCCTGGAGGGACAGATGGTTAGTGTCATATGGGACACTTGGTGTGGGACATTGATGGATGGACCATAGTGTGATCTGGTAGGAGAGATGTCACAAAACCACAAGAGCCCTGAGGACAAGAGGAGGCCTTTGCGTGGCCATGTTGGTCTCAGCATAAGGGGGCACTCTGAGACAGTGAGTCTGTCACACACAACGTGGTGCAAACAGCTTGGGAATGAGTAACTGTGACACAAAAGCAATGCTAATGCCATCTCAGCAAGAAGACTTTTGCTGTCTTCCCTTTGCCCCTGGAAATGGGACTTCTTATTTGGTCTCTTGGGGAAACCTCTTCTTGAGTATGCAGGATATCATGAAGCAAAGAGGTTTCTTGCACTGATTAACAAACTTGTATTATGAGTATACTCAGATCTGCGCGTCTCCACAACAGCTCTGTCCCTGGACCGAACTCCCTGGCAAACAATGTAAAGTACTCTCTGGGGAGATGTCTGCACAGAAAAGCGTGGCTCAGAGCCCTCGGGAATGTACCTCAGCTTTCTTATAACTTAAGTAGCCGACAGGTGGAGCGTTACTTTCCCATTTAAATATCGCTGGGCAGGTCTTCCAGCTAACGAGCTCTGCCAGCCTCTGCTGAGCCTCCCAAATGGTAATTTTTCAGTGTACAGTGACAGCACGCACACAATTCTCAAACAATCTGCTAGCTGCACATTTCAGACGTCCTCGTCAAGTTGCCAGACTCCTTGACTGTAGAGATGATTCCAGTGTAGGTGCCTCACTGACAGATGATCGGACTGGCTTTAAAGCAGCTCCAGATCTGGGAAGGGGAGAGTGGAACTTTTCACATTCAGCTTAGCGGCCCAGCAGTGAGCAAAAGCGGTTGCCATCTCACAGGTGCCTAGTGACCGGTGAGATGAGTTGTTAGTGTCTGTTTTGTTCCCATCAGACAGGTGCTTCTTGGCAGCTTGTTGGCAGTTGCAGTAAAGGACAAGAAGCAAATGGACATGGAGATTGAAACTGACCCCTGGAGCTGGTCCATTCATACCAAGGTTTGAGACACGTTGCTGCAGCCATTTTGTGGATGAAGAGGACTGTGCTCTAAGTCTGTGGATCTAGTATGTTTTCACAAACTCGAAGTTAAAGAAAAACCCATGTCCAATAAACAGTGATACCTCAGAAGAGAACATTTTGGGCCAGAGTTCTTCCCTAGTCGAACAAATGAAAACAAATCCCTAATCTGCTTGCACGGATGGCTTGGTATGGCTAAGTAAGTTCCTGTTCATGCACAATTGGGGTTTTGCATATGCCCTCATCCACATATTTGCATGAAAAACAGCAGGTGAGTGTGTGCAAATGGATGCATTAACTGGAGGCTGAAGAATAGGCCTTCTAACTGCCAGTTCTTATTCCATTGGGAAAATTCCAATATGGCTTCATCATTTGCACAAGAGCTAGTGCCATAACATCTGCTTCTTTACCAAGATTTATATAATACTGTATTAATTTACTAAATCTAACATTCCTAGGTGTTTGCCTTAGCTGTGCTATGCATGCAGGCAGAGGGGTGTGTATGCATCAAAACCCATTTGCCAGAAGCATGGTTAGGCTCTTACAGTCCAGATTAAACTTTCCCCAGATTTTAAGAACATTTACAAAATACTCAGAGGCTCCAATCCACTGACTCCATGGTGTGCTTTCCCTGGGAGAGCTGACAGCGGGTATTCTTAACCTGAGGGCGGTATCTGAAATATCAGCAAAAATAAATCTGTATAATCCTGAGGACTGACCAGGCACAATATTAACCCTGAAATTCCAAAGAGATTAAAATAAAGTCTAGTATTACACCACTTGGAAGATCCTAGATTTACTTGGAAACTGCTTTGCATTAGTTTACAGTCTGCTAATTGCTGCTTTGTATAAATATCATGTTCTTTAATACCGACATGAGTCACAGGTTGACATATTTAGATCATTGATAGCAAAGTCATTAGCACTTCACCATGGTAAACCTGTTCTCTGTTAGTGCTGCAAATGGGATTCTCCTGAGCCAATCACTTTTACAAAAGCCCTGAGTATAGCTTGTTGATCTGTAGCCACCGAATGGATACAGCTTCCCAGAAATGTACTTACATCTGTCAAAATTATAAGCAGCTGGCAGCTATTCACAAAGGTCATATCTGCAGCTAGTGTGAAAATAGGATCCCAGGACAAGAAATGCTATTTAGCATCATATCAGTTTTGGGCGTGCTATTAAAGGGGGGGTGTGTGTGTGTGTGTGTGTGTAAAATATAAAAATGTCTTACACGTACCCTGTGGTGATGAAACTTTTCTAGAGCTTATTAAAACTTAGTCACATCAAAGGATGGAAAAAGTCTGCCTGGGTTTAAGACCTTAGAGAGCTTAACAATTATTTTGCACTAATTCACTTCTACTTTCTCATTTGTTATAGCTCTGACTCAAAGCTCCCCCTCTACTAGCAGCGGTGAAGGTAATGGGTTCCTTTGAAAGCAAATATTCTGCAATTCTAACATGTCAGAAAATTGGGCAACTACCATTTTGAAAGAATGTGGCATGTATTAGTAGCCTAATTACTGTGATTATTCCACTTAGCATAGCAGAATGCTCTCCTACCACCTGAGCTAGTGAAGCTGGTAATTTGGGCTGCGGAGTGAAAATACTGTGCTGCTGTTGCTGGGCTGAGGCTGGCATGCCAAAAAGCTTGCACCTTATTGAATAAGTGGGACACAATGAGAACAGGTTTTGCTTCTCCTGCATGGTTGTCTCTGTGATAATGTTGGATCAAAACAGATCTCGCAAGTACATTTCAGCCCATATCCCAGCAGACTTCAATCATCCATGACCTGGAATAAAGGACGTGTCAGCTGAATTTTACTGACCGTTACATCCTTTTTGCAATAGTTGTACTACGTCTGCCTGAGCCTCCTCTCACTTGCTCCAGTATAAATTGGGAGTAATTCCAATGCAGGTAATGGCATGACACGAGTGCAGAGCCCATGGAAGTGAGTAGAGAGTCAGGCCCAGTGCCGCTCGGTGTGACTGACATCTCAGCAGTTTGGGAGAGGTGGAGAGAAGACTCACCGACTGCCAGCGGTTTGGGAGAGGTGGAGAGAGGACTCAGTTTGGGAGAGGTGGAGAGAGGACTCACCGACTGCCAGCGGTTTGGGAGAGGTGGAGAGAGGACTCAGTTTGGGAGAGGTGGAGAGAAGACTCAGTTTGGGAGAGGTGGAGAGAGGACTCACCGACTGCCAGCGTTATTCAGCATTTCCTTATGGACATGCCCAGTACCAGAGATTTATGTGGCTGCTCTTTCACTGAGGTTCAGGTGAAACGTAGTCATTCCCCTGCTAGCATGGTTGGGGCACCTCTCCCCATTACTTCCACAGGAGAAGAGGCCTTTGGAGTCATATTCTACAATCTAAAGAGCACAAGACAATATTTCACCTTCCTGGACGCTAGGCAGTGTTTGGAAACCATTGCAAGGGGGTTGGAAGTCAGGGATTTCCTGCAGGAAAGAACATCCCAGAGCCCCCTATAGGGATTTAATAAGTCGATGGCTGTGGTTAAAAGGAACAGATAAGCAGTTTACTGGCCCACAGGAACAGCTGAGTCTCTTTGTCTGCCCAGCCCAGGCTTTCACTTGGCCTAGCATTCACTCCTTCAAACAGGGAGATCGCAACTTCATCTGGTGCTGTTATTAGTTTGCAGTGAGAGAATTAGCCCAACTTTTAAAGTGAGTAAATTCATATCTGATCCAGGAAGCTTTTTCACCAGCATAGGTCTAAGGCTGATATTTTCAAACGGGGGAGCCTCGAGTGAGACTCCTGAAAGGCACCGGCTTCATTTACAAAGGTGATGAGTCCCTGCAACTCCCGCTGGCTCTCAGGGGGTTGGGAGGAGCTCAGCACCTTGAAATATCAGGATACTTTTATTTAGGTGCTTAAATATGGATTAAAGAGCCTAATTTTAGGTACCCAGCTAAGAACACGTGGGCCTAAATTTGTACCATTTCTCTATTATTTTATTATCATTATTCTGCTTTTTCTAATGTATGATGATATAATAACCTTGCTTATATCTGTTCTTATATTTCTTTGTTATTAAATGATTCTCCTTATTTCTGGTTTAAGAAAATCTGCGCTCCCCTCCCTTCCCACCCAGTAAAATGTTCTTTATTGACCTTACTTAAAAAGCACCCTCGTTTGTACATGTGTAAATCGGGAGGTGGGGAAGATTGTATGGCTTGCAGGCCATGAATGTATGCAAAATCTTCCGTTTGCTTGCAGAAAATCAGGAAGCACAAGCCCAAAAGGAGACCTGTCTGTACTTCTGTACCCGATTTGGTCTGGGCACAGAGCTTGCTTATATGTGCCATGTGGTAAATTGCAATCCTCCAGGATTGGCCTGGAGTCTCCAGGAATTAAAAATTAATCTTTAATTAAAGATTATACCATGTGATGAAATCTCCAGGAATACATCCAGCCAAAACTGGCAACCCGATGTTTTCATCATACGATCCTTTAATGCTCCCCCAGGTATGGCTCTGCTTAGTTTAACCAAGGTATTTTCCATACAATGCCACCTAGCGGCTGAACAGTATAATACAATTTAACATTCCATTACACCTTCTCCTTGAAGTTCTACCTTCCTACCATTTACAATATTTACACTATCACGCTATCTTTTAAGTTCAGTACTTATCAGTCTGTTAAGTGTCTCTGCCTTTGCTGGTTTTCTAATTACATAACCTGTATGCATGACAACTTGGTCATCTGGCTGCCCATTAGTTGAAACAACTGGCTGTTGGCTTGGGGTCTGAGTTGTCTTCTTCATGTTCTGCATCTGCCATCTGTAGAATTTGCTCTATTGATCGTTATTTCTGAGGAACAAACTGGGTATGTCAATGGTTTCTGCTGAACTCTCGATTTTGATGACAAATTATGTGGGCGCTGGATTCTTTTTTTTTTACAAGTTGTCCATCCTTTTTCTCCATTCAGTTTGACACAAACAAGGTCACCAGGTTCCAAACCCAGAAGTTCTCTGAGGATCATCTGTTGTAAAAGTGTTTGTAGACTCTTTTTGCCCTTTTATCTTATTTGGCCACTCTCCACGTCTGTCCATTTGGGAGGGAGATTCTTTTCCAAAGTTGGAGAATAGTTCTGAGTTGCCTTTCCATCAGGGGCTGTGCTGGATTATAGAATCACAGAAGTGTAGAACTGGAAGGGACCTTGAGGGGTCTTCTACTCCTGTCCTCTGCACTCAGGTCAGGACTAAGTATTATCTAGACCTATATCCAGTAGCTATTGGTCTTGATCTGTGACTCAAAAGGTCAAGGAATGGATCTTCCTGCTGTAGAATTTTTTTGTCCGTCTGTATAGCTGTTTCAGCCTCTCCATTCACTTGTGAGTAATGTGGACGGCTAGTTATATGATCAAAATAATATTTTGTTCAGAAGGACTTACATTCTGCTGCTGTGAATTGTGGTCTGTTGTCCGTCACTAGTTCTGGAATACTGAAGTAAGCAAAAGTGCACTTCAGTTTCTCAATAACAATGTAACACGTTGTTACTTTCAAATGCATTATTTCTATATACCTGGGAAAATAGTCCACCATGACCAGATAATGATGTCCTCTGAATTTGCATAAGTCCGCAGCTAGTCTCTTCCAAGGTCTCTCTGATAGAGTTGTTTGTACACTGTATGGTTCAGCATTGTCTCTTAAGTTGGTTTGTACTGGATCACCTCTCAAAAGTCCAGTGTCATCAAATACTCCATTGAGTTCTTCCAGCGTTCTCACTAGGCCCATCACGCCTCATGTGCAGCTGCTGAGAAGGCTGTGATCCTTTGATCACATGCACTCTGAACACAAAGCTTTTGTCTATGTAAGTTGTTTGTGTGGTGAACTGGCTTGAGGAGTTCAGATACCTCCAGGGGCTAGGTAGGGCTGTGTCAGGAGACTTCATTTCTGGGAGGGATTGAAGGTGATTGTAAGACTCTTCTGAGAAGGCTGCGACATCAGGTCCTGAGTCTGTTTTAATGTCAAAGCCTTGCCATAAATATTCACTTTCACACTTCAGGCAGGTTCTGTGTCATCACAAGTACTAGATCCCAGAAATAACAGCTCTTGATTGTCTGCCATATGAGTCAACACCCTGATGGCTTTGGTGAGGCAACAGCTGCAGAACTCTTGTGTTTCATGCATGTATTATACTGCACCCCTTTGGCTGGACATGCACCCTCTCCTGGGATATGACTTTTTCAACACCTTATACATACTGGTTGGAATTTCTCCCTCATAGCTGAGGGTTGCTTAAATAAAGTATTTTACCTGGCTGAACAGTCTAACTCAGTTTCCAAGTCCATTACAAGGCTAGCCCCTCAGCATTCACTTCTTGACAATCACACCTCAGGGTGAAAGCTGGATGTGTTCATGTTACTCTGCCATTCCTTTACGGTGGCTGAATTAGCATTTGAGGAGGTTTGTACCAGCTGTGCATGTGTGTATGAGTGGGGACAGCAGTTGAATTTCAGTGGCGGTTATGTGACAAAAGTGATTATTTTAAGCTCTCACCCTGGAGAGTTCTGGGCCACTCAGTGAGGACCTGATTTGATTTGCATGAAAAATGAGGTTTTTAAAGACCCAGAAAGCATGCGTGGTTTGCGTGAGCGAGGGCGAAGTTCAGCTTTGCCTTCTAGGAAATTGGTTAGAAAATTGCCTCACAAGTGCAACTTTCATGTTAATGCTGTTCTGCTTCCTTCCCTCCCCCGCCCCCACTCCTGTGAGTATAGCTCACAAGACAGGGGATAAATTCCACTAGGCTCACTGAGGAGTGTTCTATTCACTGTAGGTAACAGGTTAAAATTGCTTCGCAATTGTTCTTTGCATAGCTTCTTTGGACTGTATTTATTTAGTTGGAGATTGTACTTAATAGTAAAATCTGTAGTTGGTGAGTTGGTGCTAAGTAACATTTCTCCTCTCATGAGTGAAACCAGACAGAATGTAACACTATGCGTTTGTTCCATGTGGAACACATCTTTTTTTTAAAATCGCTCCTAGCCTTTGTTTTAGAAATTTCTGGGTAAACTTCCTCTTGAAACACACAAGTTTTTGCAGCTGTTAAAGCTGCAGATGAGGACTGTTAGTGTTTGACCAATCAATACAGTTGGGAAACTGAAGAGCTCTTGCACCTATATGAAAAACCAGTAAATGGGAGATGATTTGAGAAAGATATTTAAAGTGAGCAGGTACAAATCATGAAAATCTATCAATTTCATACAAAAATGAGACTTTTAGAATATGATACAATATAAAAATGGCTGAGATAATTTGTTTTGCATGAGTTCAAGCAGCTGGAGAGAGGGTTAGGTACAATCCACCAAAACATAAATACAACCAGAGGAAATGCTTTAGTAAACTGTGAGGCCTGGATCACTCATTGAGAAATGAGGTTCATTAAAAGATTAAGCCATTTTCTGTTTGTATGTTAAAGGTTACCACTGGTTTTCTTGCGCAATAAAACTGTGTCAGGAGGAGATTTAAGGAACAGTTCTGTACTAATTTATCATGTCTTTGGCTTTCTCTTTGAAGCCACAATACATGGAACCACTTAAGTATGGACTTAAATCTATCCCTATTCAGCAAAACATTTAAGCACCTTCTTAAGCCCCATTAAAGCCAATGAGGCTTAAGCATATGCTTAAGTGCTTTGCTGAATAAAGATGGCTTGCTGAGTTGGGGCCCGAGAGAGAAACTGTATGTTTGAAATAGCTCAGGCCCCCAATTCTTCCCTTCCCACCCCCTCTGCAAGATTCAGGCAGCTCACTTTGCTTGAAGTGGGCCTAACTCATCTCCTGTGGGAGAGAGATTCCTGCCTAAACTGTTTAATGCACAGTAGCATCGGGAACAATGTCCTTTTATTGCATCTGCTCAGTGCCACAAGAAACCTCCCTAACCCAGTCCATGAGCCCCATTCTGCAACCATGGAGAGAGAGGGTTATGCTGGTTCAAACTGGATTCTCCAGGGATCAAAAGACAAAGAAAGGACTTGTGGAGCAGTAGCCTGGTTTTGAGTTGGCACAGGGCCTTTGTGCTGATCCAGCAAATGGAAAGGATCCCTAGTGCAGGGCGGGCCCAAATCCTTAGGGTAGGGTTGGAAGGACTGGGCCTGCTGAGATCCCATGAGATTGGATGCTCTTCAGAGCTGAAGCTGTAATGACCTGCTAATCACAAGGAATCCCCTGGGGTGAGGGGATAAGGACTGCTCCTGCCAGAATCCAGGTTAGCACTGGGATTAATTCTGGTAAACTTATTAGCATACATAGAGGTTCTTTTATAGTTTATAGGACTTTTTCTCTAGAATGCGTTTACCTGGAGAATAAAGTGGGCTTACATAAGAAGTGTTGTGTGGTGTACCTGATAATAGCAATTGCACCTGTTAACGTCTCTGAAGAGAAAGCCAGCAGGGAACCGTGCAGCCTGGGAGGAGGCTGTCAGAAGGAAGAGAGATGCGGGTCTCCACCCAGGAAGATGACGACTGGGGAGCCAGAAGCCTGAGCGTGGGTGCTCTTGTTGGATTACTGAAGGGAAGGCGCATTCACCATAAATTGTGACACAAGAAATCAAACCCGAAGCCCCAGCAGAGTTCCTGTTCATGGTACCTGTGATGTGGTGTGCACCCCACACCAGCCCAGATATGGTTAACGAGGGCCGGAGAGGCCAGTTAGGTTGCCAGGTCTCACCTGAGAGAAGGGGAGGGCCTGTGTTCATTGAGAGTGAAGCCCAGCTGGGGGCGGCCTGGGAGAGCACCGTAAAGCCAGGAAGCTGAGAGCAGAAGGGAGCAGCAGTCATGCTTGAGATGAGGGAGGTTGTCAGGGACAAGGAGTAAGTCCAGAGGGAGAGCCTGCCCTGGAGTAAACCGTTTGGCAAGCGGCCAGGAGGAGGGATGAAGTAGGGCCAGGGAGAAGAGAAAGCTCCTGTGGTGAACCCAAAACCAGGGAAGAGACAACAGAGAGACTTGGCAAGAAGTCATCCAGGGAAACAGCAACAGGGATGGGCTATGAGCAAACCTGGATTGCGGGTGATGCGGAGCCTGGGCTGGAACCCGGTGTAGCCAGTGTACTGGGTTCCCCTGCCAGCCATGGGTATAGTGGCACAGAGCCCCAGGAGGAGCTGAACACCCCTGGCAATAGCATTTTGGGCAGTGGTCCTGCTGGACTTTGTAACCTCAAAGGGGGTAGACTGCACAGTGACCTGGCCGGAAGAGAGGCTATTGCAGAGCGAGCAACGAGCAGCGGGGGAGGAAGTGTGTGCCACATTGTGTCAACAGAGCTCTGCACTGAAAGGAACTGGAGCCCCCAAGGAATCGGGGCACCTGCTGTCAATGAGCTCCAAATCGGGCCCCAAGTCCATTGCTGTGGACTCCCCTTGCCCAGCGGGCTTGGCTCAGGAGTTTGGGGCAGGTGGGAAGGGAGGGAGACGCAGCATGTAGGGGGTTTCCAGCAAATGAGCACAGAGGAGACCCCAGATTTGCTTGACCCGACCTTGCTGCACCCCTCCCCTGCAGCCCAACCCTCCCTTCAAGGGCCATGGTCCCTGCCTGAGTCCCCTAGCCCAGGGCTTGAGAGCTGTCAGTGATTGGTGGGCAGTGACAGGGTATGAATGGTCACATTAGGTAAAACGCTGGTGTTTTCCGCATTGCCAGCCCACAGACGGTCAGGGAGATACACCGTGGATAGGGCTGCCTCCTCCAGCAGGTAAAGAGTTAAAGGAGAGTCTCGTCCTAACCTTTACCCTGTGAAACAGCAGCCTGAGCTCCACGTTCTTCTGCAGCTAGCTGGAACAGAGCATGTTGGAGCCCAGTGTCGACACCTACCTGTACAAACCCTGAGAGTCTCATGGGCTCGGCACTCAGTGGGAGCTGGGTTCAGTCAGGGCAGAAGGAAAACTGGTGTGTCAGGGCAGAATGTGTCCCTCACCTCATCGTCTCTGATGGCCTACACGTCGCACTTACGTTAGACTTTGATGCAAATGATTCATTCCAACTGCACAGAGTTATTGGGTTTTTTTCCTCAATGCAATTTGCTGCTCTTATTACATTTCAGAGCAGACTCAGAGTTAACAAACGCCATGAGTAATGCTATACGTATGTTCCTTTCTATAGATAGAAACCCATGGAAATCTATCCAAATAGATGAAATGATAATTCCCTTGCTTTGACATCTCACTCTGTTTTCACGTTAAATGCATTCATTAGTAAGCATTCAATAAAACCCTCTTGAAGTCTCAGCTATGTCCGTGCTCAGCCTTGCCTACCTATCAAGAGCCAGGCCTAACTTCCTGCGTGCATTCATCAGAGTCTGCTATACCCCCTTTCTACTGGGATTATTACTTATTGTACCTGAGTGACTGCAAAATAAAAAAGCTGTTTTTAGAAAGAGATAAATTGGGGCAATTTATATGTCTTTATTGCTGGGGCTCCACTCACTGTTTGAAGGACAAAATAAAGTGATCCTGAGAATTTTAAAAAGTTGCTTCAGTGCATTGCTTATCTACATTCCAATCGCAAAACAGGTTTCAATTATGTTGAGCACCGTGAGCAGTAGATGTGGAATGTATGCTTCCAGTTTCTCCATTCAGTGGTGAATCAGATTTGTCTGTACTGCCAACTAATCTTTATGCCAGAGACAATAATATGCTGTGAACTCTTTTGATTGTATACAGTAAGGTCTTCGTTTTTCTTTCATAATGTTTCTGCAGCTAAGATTTCCTATTGAACATGGAAATCAATCAGGAAGCTAATTTACTTGATGTATGCTATGGCGTGTGTGTGTTGCATATATCACTCACATACATTCCACACAGGTAATCCTGGATGTGTTCGGAGCTACCATTTTATAGGCACACACTCATTTGCACTAGCAGTTCCTATGGGTAAATGGACTGGACTTAGCCTCCTGTTCAAAGCCACATACACTGAATTTTACCCACCATTGACAAGTGGCTCCGAGCTTCTCTTTCCACATCAGTTTTTCTGTCAGACGTCACCACACCCAATGCTCCTTTCTTCTGAAAATATTATGTTTAAAACATATATTCTCCTATAGGAGTCTGTCTGTCTCTTGCCATGGCATCTACAGGGATATTTGTTGCCCTTCCATGTAAATATACAACATGCCTTACGTCTGCACATTTGTTGTTGTACCAGGCAGTTAAAGTGGCCAGAAAGTGTTGTGTGTGTTACAGAGATATGTAGCTGTCTATAGTACTCATGTATAGCAAAGGCTATGGAAAAGAGTCCCCTTGCCATACAACCCAACACAATGGATAGCAACCCTTTGGAGGTGTCAGTGAGTCACCAACAGGGCTTCTGTGCAGAGATCCCTTTGCTACAGTCACTTGGCTTTGCGCTGTGTCACTGCTGCCCCCAGGCCACGGTTCTTATCCTGCACTCATCACCCGTGATGAATGCACCCGTTTGCTTCAGGAATCCTGCTTACCATGTCTGTTACTGCTACAATGCATGGCATCATAAGAACATAAGAATGGCCGTACTGGGCCAGACCAAAGGTCCATCTAGCCCAGTATCTTGTCTACTGACAGTGCCCAATGCCACATGCCCCAAAGAGAATGAACAGAAAAGGTAAACATCAAGTGACCCATCCCCTGTCACCCTTTCCCACCAGAAGCCCTTTTGCTTCCTATGGACTTCCACTTTTCCTACTAAGTTGATACCATCACTTCTTTCTGTGGTACACAAAGGAAGGTAGCCCATGGCCCTTGGTACCATGTCTCCAGTTGGATTAATAAAACCTACAGCCAGTAAACACGAGATGTGGTTTTGGTAAATCATGTTAATCTTGAGGACTGCCATAGAACACGAAGCACATGTCATCTTGCTTCATGAAACATCCTCTACTACTGACACTCAGCTATCAGTTCCTGGGCTTTGCTGTTGTCTCGCCTCCATTGTGGGTTGTATGGGATAGCATGATACATCAAGGAAGATATTCACGGTCCAAATGATGTTATCAAATGTCAGGAGAACCTGATTCTTATCAATGTGTACAAACCTCCATCTGTCAACTGGCCAACTCCTGTCTAACCCATCTTCTCAGGTCCTTTAGTCTACTGCAACAATTTTAATTCACACCATTCCCCATGGGATACCCTGATCTGGATGGAGAAAGGCTAGAGGAGTGGCTGTCAATGATCCATCTGCAGCTTCTATATGATCTTAAGCAGCCACCCACTTTCCATAGCAAAAGATGGACCTCTGGTTTTAGTCCTGACCTTGCCTTTTCTGCAACTGGACAACATGGTCATAGAGTTTAAAGTGCTTGATATGTTTCCTTGATCCCAGCATTAGTCATTCCTGATCACAACGGACATGGCAAATTCCAACCACAAGTGGTGTCCAGAAGCCTGGTGGAATTTCCAGAAAGTGATGTGGCTTGACTTTGCAATCTGGGTAATGTTCTTCTTGTGTGTATGTAATTTTACTAAAAAATTGTGCAGAAGGATTCTAATTTACTCCTGCCAGCCAAAATTATCATTTTCACTCACTCCTGTTTTACTAAATTGCTACCTTTATTTTTGCAATGTGTATATAATTACCAAATGTTACTAGATTCTACCCAAAGTCTCTCTCCTTGTAAAAGTGCTGACTTCTACTCAATTCTGTCACAGATTGACTTGAAATAAAAAATGTTATGATTGATAAAATTAAACTGTGAGGCAAGGCTTGAATCCTACCCCCCCCCCCCGCTTTTTTTTTTGCACTAGGAAAAAACAATATCAGTCATAAAAAAAATTCACAAAATGATTCACTGGAGAATGGAGGGAACTTGTGTTTTATTTTTTTGCTTGAAGAACTTAATAAGACGCCCACAGCAACTCCAAGTGATAGTGTTATATTCAATTACTTTTGAGGCCTAGAGTTTCTCCGCTTTAATTGCTCTAAACAGGGAAGCTTTAGTCACAGTGTAATGTACCCAAGCATGTATGGGGTTTAATGAATCATACTAACTCTGCACTCTAAGCAATTAGGTAAATCTAGCTGTTAGTTAGTGAGGCATAAAATAAATTTAATCTCTCTTCTAAAAAATCAATTATAGTGCTGTAATGTATAATTCAATTTGGGTCATGCTACATAAATTTTCTGTTTTTAGTATGTTTTTAGACTGGTGGTGGTTAGATTTTTTGCAAGCTGTATGTGTGCGAGTTCACTGGGGGGTATATGGCCATTTAAAGAGCGCATCAGTATTTTCTGCATTTCTGCCTTCTGCAGAAGGCTCATTTACATCACTGGAGCCATTCAGTTCTGCATATGCAAGCTGGGGCAACTCGGAAAAACAGCCAGGCTCTGAACGAGGCAATAAAGTTGTAAAGAAATCAGCGCAGGGTAAAAGGAGGGATGTCTCCTTAATTTAGGAGACTGTGGACAGAGTCTATCCTCCCTATCACAGGCTATTCTTCATCAGTCAAGCTCTGTATTTCTGCTGGGTTTTCATCTTGTTCTCTCATTAAAGAAGCAGTGCTGGGTCGGCTCAGGGTTGAATGGGAGACCATCATGGAGCATCCCAGTTGCTGCTGGGACTGGAATAGTGGAGTAAGACAGTAATAGCGCTTTTCCCTCTGGATCAGAACCAAACAAACACCCCAGTGCTGTGTTGCTGGAAATGCCCTTTTTGTATGATGTGAAACTTGCCCTGACCATTTGGGGGCCTTAAAGAGCCCAGCAGCTCTTCATTAGTCTTCGTTCCTAGTCAGATTTCAAATGGGGGGACTTACAGCCTATCTTGTTAAGCTGTTCGTCTGTCCATCCCTCCCAAGTATCTGAGAGTATTGGCAATTTTCATGGATTTATCCTCACGTCACTCCCACGAGGCAGGGCAGTATTATCACCTCTAGTGGACAAGTGGAGAACCAAGGCCCAGATCTAGGCATAGCTGCACTTAGCACCGCGATGCCGAACTGATTTAGGAGCCTACATGGCATTTTCTAAAGGGATTTAGCCACGTTGACAGTCGTTGGGATTTTGGCTCCTAAGTCTTAAATCCCCCTTTAAAATGACATTTAGGATACTAAATCACTTAGGCACTGCCTCGTTAAGTGCAGCAATGCCTCTGAGTCAGAGAGACTACCCAAGGTCACAGGAAGTCTGTGGACAGAGCCAGGTATCTCACATCCTAGACTAGCACCATGACTCCTGGACATCCTTCTACTCCTATGCTCTGCTCACTTAATTCCTCCAGCAGTTTTAAGCAGATGCCACTTTTTGTCCCATACTACTGTGGGTTGTTGTAACTGTGAGCTGTTAAATAGTTGCAGTTTCAAATCAGAGGTGGCTGCATTTCAGCAGTGGGTGAAATGATCTCTGGATACTTTAGGGGCCCTATCCCATGAGTTGCTGGGTACACACAATTCTCTTTGACTGCACTCTGCCATTTCCAGTAGGCACTCAGCTCCCGCAGCATCTTCTTCAAGATCCGGCCTTAAATTGCTAAAGTGCGTTGGGATCCTTTGGGAAGAAAGATGTTGTATAAATGTAAGGTGATGATGATGTAGTGTGAGGTTATTTATAAAGGAGAAATGAACAGGAGACTATTCAAGCCCAAACTACTTCTCACTCCCACCAATATAAACCAGGAATGACTCCACTGAAATGAATGGAGTTGCCCTGGATTTACACTGGTATATGTGAGAGGAACATCAAGCTCACTGAGTTTGGATCAAGAGTCTAGCTGTCTTATTACAGAGCCTTGACAGTACAGCATACTGATGAGTTGTGGGGTTTTTGTGATCTCCTTCCTCTGAAGCATCAGAGAAGGTCATAGCTGGAGATGGGACATTAGATGGGGTGAGCCAGGGCTCTGAGGTAGTGCTGGCTGGTTCTTGCTCACATATTCATGTCTAACGAATCATGATATGTGGGGTCAGGAAGGGATTTTCCCCCAGGTCAGATTGGCAGTGACAGGAGTGGAGGGCGGGTGTCACCTTCCTCTGCAGCATGTGGGTGCAGGTGACTTGCTGGGATTATCGGGTATATCTCACTTCATCTTTTCCTGGACACTGCGAGATTTCTGGCATTAGTGAACCTTGGTCCCTCCTATTCTCTGCCTGTGGCATGTAATAGTCTAGTGTTCTGTGGGTCTCATTTACTTTGGTCTCCTTCCAGTTGTTGGGTTCAGGGTACAGGTGCTGGGTGGAGTGGGTGGCCTGTGATGTACAGGATGTCAGAGTGTATGATCTAGTGGGTCCTTCTGGCCTTAAACTCTGACCCTAAAACTGCTTAGGTGCAAAACTTTAAAATTATGAACACTTTTGCACAAGCAAGACGCTGGCTGTGCATGCTGAAACCAGTGAATTGTGTGCTCCTATAACCCTTGCAAGAATAATTTGGGAACACATACTTTTGAACATTTGGGCTTTTAGATATCTCATCTGCAAACTGTATTTTGCCAGTGTAATTATTAGGAAAAATTATCTAGCATCACCATTCATTATAATCTCTTAGCAACAGCACAACATATTAAATGTTGGCTGCATTCAAGCTGTCTCTTTCCAATTTCTAAGGTTCCAGGGGGTGCTTTCTAAAGTAATGTGTAGGCTTTGCAAGCTGAGACCTCACTTACTGTTAAAGCAATAATGTAAACAGAATAGCAAGCTATATAATTATTTTTAGTCTCATCAGTACATTCATAGTTTTCAGAAATTTCTGTTTGACACCAATAAAACTCTCTTTTGCACTAAAGAATAAGACTTTTTAAAAACAAATAACATCCTTGGTTTGGTATAATAGACTGTTCCTTTCATTTTTGATCCTGCAAAATAGTCAGTGGTAGTGCTCAACTGCATAGTGTTGCAGAGGTGCATAGTGTTTGAAAGATTAGGGCCTATGTAAAATGAAAGGAAACTATGATAGTCTTTGTGGATTAATTTCAATAAAGATGTTTTTCACAAGGGACTAGATGCTTTCTGCAATTATTAGGAAAATGATTAGTAGCCTTCCAAAATGTAGGAATGGAAAGACACATTGCATTAACATTTAATAAGCATTGCATGGTACAGAACCATCCATCTACTCACTTCTTGGAGCCCCAGGGTCATAAAAAATCAAACTGGATCATGTGAAACGTCTTACGCACTATGCTTCCCATAATAAAATAGGCGTGTAATTATCAGAACATCTTGCAGAGCTGAAGCATAACTTTCCCAGACATACAACTGGTAACATTAATTACTAAAAGAATTTGCATATGCATCATTTATGCTTTTTCACTTAAAATATTATTCTGAAGTTTTATTTATTCTTATTGCACTACAGCTCCAGAACCAAATTACAAAATTAATGCTTGAGAGATACCATGGACAGCACCCATTTGTTTCACGGTGCTTACTAATCTTATAATTGGCCTTTAGAAATGCAGTGAGTCCATAGGAAAAAGTACATTGCAACTGTATGTGCATTCTGGAATAAATGCCACCTTATTTATCTCTTCTCTCAATCACATTTTAAGCCTCTTGCTGGGGGAAGAAAATAAATCTTAATCTACCTTTACCTCTATTCATGACAGCATTTTGCACAATATGAAGAAACAGTTTCTTGTTTGTATCCATATTGTTTCATTTTGATTTCTTCTTTTCAGCAGTTGCCAGGGTTTGAGAAATGATTGACAACTTACGGAGAGAACAAATGTAGGTTAGCATGAAACAATTAACTTGGGTTAATGTGTTTAGATCCATCAAAAATGGCAAGTTTGAAAAAACCACCAACATAATATATTATCCCATTGCTCATTTTAGTGCAAGGATGCCGCCCTGAACTTGAAAAAGGACACCATTTTTTTAAAAAAGACCAATTATGTATGCTACATACATCATACATTTTTAATACATTAAATAAATAAACATCCTGGAAAAGCTTTTAGCAAAGGGTTGTGCCAGGCCGATGCAAACAAAAAGCCAGCAACAAGGAATGTGTAATGCATGTGATCACATCAGGATGTATTTTTCCACCATTGAGATCACAGAGATATAACGTGATGTTCCCTTTTCAAAGTTATGGGCTTGTGTTATTGAATGAGGTGTGGGCTGCCCCAGTTCTAGTGAGCTATATGAGGGGATTAAACGTCTTGTTGAGCAGCTAGTAGCGTGAGCCTTTTTGAGACACATCACGGTAAGAATGATTCCTGAGTGTGAGGCGAGTCCTAGATTTTCTTTGCTGCAAAAGGAAAGATCAAGGGTTGTGCTTAACAAAATGAGTTATCCTTTATGTCTGTAGACCCAGCCGTTCCTCCTAGCTGTAAGTGTGAAGAGAGGACATCATTAAGGAATAACAAATGGCCTTGTAAGGGTACCGTCCAGATCTCAGTGCTGTGAAACCTAATTAGAACATGAAGATAATGATGGCGTGCTCAAAGGAATTTGCATGGAATGCTAGCCCATAGAAGGTAGGAAAGTAATTTATTATGCTTATTAGTGGAAAGCTTTTGTCATATAAAGAGAATCTTGACAAGAACTTTAGCCTGAATGCCCCCACAGCTGTAGCTCAGAGCTGCACCTCTGGAGGATCACAGCCTGTAGAGGCATGGTCTGAATTCTATCAGGTTCTTCATTCAGAATAATAAAGGATCCTGCATAAGATGCACATATCCCCCTCTGTCTTGTTTCAGAGGCCTCAGCAATCCTAAATGGATTATGCTAGAAAACAGTGAGGGGCCATCCAAGCCTACTCTACTTAATGAACTATATACTAATATGGAAATAGCGTCGGTGAGAGCATATTGCAAGGTGGCATTTCATTCTGTTGATTCACCCTATAGATCTTGGGGGACTGGCTGGGTCGGGAGACTGGTAACAGAATACGGAGCCTGTATCCTACTCATTGTCAGTTTAAATCCAGCTCAGGTGGGTAGAGGTGAAAAGCTGTTCCTCACTGGTTGCAGTGTTGACTTGCGTGAAGAGCACTGGGTGACCCCAGTTCAGTTCACAATGGCTCCACTGCACACATCACTGCCACAACTCGGCAAGGCTCTATTCAGGAAGTGACCCATTGTGGAAGGTGCTGTACAATCACAATGGGACACCAGCTCCCCGCTCTAAGGTGCTTACAATGGGAGATGACCAATGGTATAAGAGAGGGTTACAGTCATCAAAAATAAAGTTTCCTTCATCCTCTGGATCACCGTATTTCCTTCCTTACTAATCTGAAATTTAATAACATAGGAATTGCCAGATTGGATCAGACCCGGGTCCAACTAGATCTGTTTCCTGTTTCCAACAACGTACCAGCTGCTTCAGAGATGGGTGCTAGAGACCGTGCAGTAGGCAGCTGTTTCCTCCTCAGCCCCATGAGATGCTGTCTTCTCCCCTCATGTGTGAAGGGTTATATCTTTTCCAAAACTCTTGCCTTTTGTTTTTAAAATCCTTATTATCCCCCCTGGAAAACCTAGCTATCCATACAAATACCAGCCCTTTTTCAAATCCCGCTAACTCTTGTCTTCAATTATATCATGTGGCAGTGAGTTCTGTGGGCTAACTATGTTGTATGAAAAAGCATTTCCTTTAAATGTCACTGAACATGCCCTTGTTCCCATCTTGTGTGAAAGGATGGATGGAAGCACCTGGTCTGCCTTCCCTGTACCATTCAGCACTTTTATCATGTCCCCTCTTATCTGTCTGCTCTCTAAGGCAAATTGTCCCAGCCTTCTCAGTCTCCCTCAGTTTGGAAGTTTTGCCCATACATCCCTCATACTAGCAAGTGAGCTTGGAAACTGAAGAAGAGTTCTCTGTCGATCTAAACAAAATCATTCCAGACTGTCATTTTCCCCATTTTTATTTAAATGTCCTGACATGGAGAGCTTCATTAATAAGTGTTTTCCCTAATTAACACATTTCCTGAATGATGGCAAACATGTAAACAGGTTTCACTGAGCAAGCTCTGTCTGATTAAAACTCTAGCCTGGGCTAATTAGATAGAAATTTCTTCATTAGTTTTCCCATTTTACACGAGCAATCTCTCTCTCTCTCCTCTAATAATCAGGAAGAATTGTTTGCCAGAGTTGGGGAGCTTTCGTAGATGTTTTTCCCCCCCAGGCATGATTGCATTTTTCGGAGGCTGCAATTACTTTTTGGACGAAAGCTGGCCAAATGAAATCCTTTCTGAGGGATGGGGAATGGCGGTCGTGCTTGTTGATGCATGCCTGCGAGTTAACCAGCCATGAATATGATACAGCTGCTGAAGGGGAGAAGGTGTAAGACCATGTTTAGAACTCTTACAAATCTGAAATGGAAGGACTAATTTCCAATTTAAAAACATACCCTGTTGTTAACATTTTTGTTATCCTTCCAGCCTCATTCATAATCATAAACTCCTGCAGCCCTCTGGTAGAGAAAAAGCTTCCAGTGAAGTCAATGGGAGTTTTCCCTGAGCAAGGACTGCAGGTCTGAGCTGGAGAGATAACTGTGATGAAAAAATAAAGCATCGGTCACAGGGTCCATCTCCGTGCAAGTGCGGGATTATTTCCTGCAGTAGACTAGTGAGTGTCCTGTGCAGTCTCATTTTCGCTTCTGAACCCTGGAAATGGACATTTGCCTTTTCTAGTGATTGGGTTGAATCCGGCATTTGAGCTGAATACTCGCAGCACTCAAAAAAATTCCAAATCGGCCGTGTAGACGTGTGGACTTATCCCTGTTGCACCTTCTGCTGGTCTCTGTCGTGAATTAGGTCATCCAGCTTCCGGAGCACCCTCTGCAGGCTGGTGATCCGCCTTACTGCTGGCCCCTGTGTCCCTCCCAGGACCTCGGTGCCCCTTCTTTTGGGGTTCTGCCCCCTGCAGTACTCTGTGGTCTCGCTGGGTCTCTGCTCCCTGGGGAACCCCCCATGCCCTATCCCCACCTCACCTCAGTCTTTGGCTACTGCCAGTCACCATCTAGCCCCCGCACACTGGGGTGGACTGCAGTGTGTAAAAGCCACTCATCATTGGCAAGGAAGGTTTGGGCCTGCTTCCTCTGCCTACCCTTGGGCTGCCCCTCTGTACCCTTCTTGACCTTTAACAAGGCCTGCAGCCTGGGGGTTTTCCAAGCTGGAGCTCCCAGCTCCTCTGGCCTTTCCCCAGCCCTGCTCCACTTTAGGTACCCAGCAGGCAGGCCCATCCCTCTCGACATCCAGAGAGAAATTCTGAACTCTTGGCTGCCCTGACCTTTATAGGGCCAGCTGGGTCTGTCTGGGGCATGTCCTCCAGCTGAGGCTGCCTCCCAATCAGCCCAGCTTTTCTCTCAAGCCTCTCCCAGGGGTGGCTTTAACCCTGTTAGGGCTGGAGTGAGTAACCATGCTGCTACAGGCCCATTTCTACATAGAAATATGAACATGTTGAGCCTTGTTTCTGCTCTCTCACTGACGCAGAAATGGAGCAATCCCTCTGACTTCCAGACGGTTACACTTGAGCTAAACTAGGGTCAATGAAATCAGACTCACACCCATTGGTTCATTACAAAGAATTTCTCATAAATATGGAAGGATATTAAAATACATACAATCTGTGCAGATGCTGCAGCACCTATTGAGATCCTCCCTGAAGAAGGGGTGAGAGAAATAATTGACAGTTCTGGTACAGACAATGCACTCCATATTTGTGACAGGAGAAATTTGTGTCTTAAATGGACACCTCGGGTAAGCTGGGTGTATTTTATGTTCTGTAATGAGGCTGAGAGCAATCTTCTATGTACAATATGGTGACATCTTATAAGGCTCTTATTACATAGCCCAATATGTTGGCTTGCGTTGATACAGATAAAACCCTGGCTAGAACTGTTGGATAATAGCTCTGATTTTCTGTGGCAACTGCTCAGAAAGAAAGCCATGAAACGATCCTATTAATCATTCTGGTTCTATCCACAGGACATCATGAAAGGTCAGGGGTCTGTTCTTTCTGATGCTGTTAGTATTTTGGACTGAGCCACACTTTGTATTGTGGAGGTTTGGGCTACAGCATATCTGCCTTAATGAACTATAACAGCACAGACGGTAATTATGTTTTTGTCTAGATCTGTCTAAGACTATCAACAGCACCTCATTACTTTACAGATTGTTAATGCTGTTGGCAGAAGTTGAAAATCCTGCTGAAAAAAAAAAGCAAAGTATTTTGCAACAGAGAATAAATGTAGTTGATGATAAATAGGGGCTTGTGGCTAATTAGACTTTCCTTTGTCCAGAGGCAGATATGTAACAGTGAACAGTCACTGAGATAAAAGGAAAAGAGGGGAAACAGCAGAGAAATCACATGAGGTTTTTTTTTAAAGATCACTAGAAGCTTTAGGGAAATAAGGAGACAAAAACTGCTGCTGTGGAATCAGCACATATGCCATTTGAATGAGGACTTATGGTCAACAATTAATCACCCTGCTGTTGAGTGTTTATGTGTGTGTATTAATTATGTGGAATTTATTTTTTAAAAATTTAGTAGCAAATTTGTTACGGAGGATTCAACCCTCTCACTGGGATTTCCTACCAGTACATTTTCCATGATTAATATTTTTGTTATGCATCCAGCCTCGTTCATATTCATAGCATCCTAGGGCAAACGCCTGCAGCCTTCATGCATAGGAAATGCTCCTACTGAAGTCACTGAGGGTTTTGTCTGAGCAAGGACTGCAGGTTTGGCTCTAGTCAGGGGTGGAGCCAGGATGGAAGTGATGAGCTGGTGTTTAGGGTTTTCTCCTGCAACTCTTATGCAATGAATAGACCTTAGTGATAGGGGTAGGCTTGTGTGAGGAAGGACTATTTGTAAGAGTGAGGCCAGGTCTACACTGCGACTTTAAATCGGTTTAATGGCCGATATACCGACTTAATGCTGTACCCGTTCACACGACGTCGTCATTAATATCGAGTTAAACGGCTCCTTAAATCGATTTCGGAACTCCTCCCAGACGAGAGGAGTAGCGCTAAATTCGATAGTGATAACTCGGATTAGGGTTCGTGTGGACGGAAATCGACATTATTGGCCTCCTAGAGGTATCTCCACAATGCACCACTGACCGCTCTGGTCCGGCAATCCGAACTTGGATGCGGAGTGCCGGTAAACAGAAAACCCCGAGACCTTTAGAAATGACATTTCTGCTTTCACGTGTCCAGCTCTGAATCAAGTACGGGTGCGATCACAGTTCAATGCAAAAGTAGCTCCTGCATTTGAACCTGTACGCGGAATACTAGATCTGATCGCTGTATGGTGAGGACAATATCTGTTTTATTCTAGAGCTCCGTTAAAGAACCAGGAAATGCCAAAGCGTTGAAATAATAAACTCCAGGATACACAGCGGTGCGTGAACAACCCGTAATGGAACCAGAGACCAAAAGATATGCTCATGGAGGGAGGGAGGGAGGGGGTTAATGAGGCTACAGCTAGACATCTCACCAGCAGTCTCTTGAAACTAATGCATCTTGGCTGAGCCGCCCAATGTCTGTAGCTTAATACACGGTGTTGTGTTCACGAAACAGCCCGTCAGTCTCTTCCCCCCCCCCAGCACATGAAGAAAAAGAGTAAAGAAATAATTCCTTGAGTAGCTTTAAAGTCACCCTCCGTGTACTGAATGCTGCTTTCGGAACGCCATGCTGCGCGGTGGAAAGAGCAGATGTTCCTGCCCCTGCTAGGCACCTGTGCTCTCAACCTCGGAAGTGGAACTATGGATACGCTGAGGAACAGCTACCCCACAGTGCACCGCTCCTGAAATCGATGGTGAGCTTGGACCATGGACGCAAACAATCGATTTTCGTGATGCCACGTGGGACGCGCAAAGCCGATTTATAGAATCTGTTTTTTGTAATATCGTTTAAGATACTTAGAAGCAATCGTGCAGTGTAGACGTACCCTTAGAAGTGGCAGGCTAGATTCCACAGGGCTTATGTAATCAGAGGGTAGCACGTGTTAGCTGGATCTGTAAAAGCAGCCAGAGAATCCTTGGCACCTATAGACTTAACAGACGTTTGGACGTGAGCTTTTCGTGGGTGAATACCACACTTCGTCAGAGCGCAGGTATGAAATTTCCAGGCAGGTATAGTATATGCTGAGCAAGCAAGCTATGAGATAACGAGTAGTTCAATCAGGGAGGATGAGGACCTCGGTTCTAGCAGTAGAGGGTGAAACCAAGGGAGAGAAACTGGTCTGTAAATTGGCAAGGCCATTCACAGTCTTGTTTATGTCCAGAGCTGATTGGTGTCAAATTTGCAATGAACTGAAGCTCAGCAGTTTTCTTCTTCGAAGTCTGGTCCTGAATTTTTTGCTGCAGGAATGTCCACCTTAAGGTCTGCTATAAGTGTGGCCAGGGAGGTTGAAAGTGCCTCCTATCTGGTTTTTTGTATATTATTGCCATCCCTTGATATCCTGATTGTGTCCATTTATCCTTTTCTGTATGACTGTCCAGTTGGCTGATTACATACAAGGGGACATTGCTGGCAATAGATGGCGTATAGTAACAATGGTGGACAGTGAGTGAATGAACAGTGATGGTATTGCTGAATCGTTAGGTCCTGTGATGGTGTCGCTGGGTTAGATAATGTGGGCAGAGTTGGCGTCGAGTTTTGTTGCATGGATTGGTTCCTGAGCTAAAGAGTTACTATGGGTTAACGGGTGCAGTTTGCTGGTGAGAATAGCGTTTCAATGTGGAAGTTGTTCTGGGGCAAGGATTAGGCCTGCCACCCAAGGCCCTGTGAAAGTGTGGATCATTGGTCCAGATGGGTTTGTAGATTCCCTGAATGATCGGTTGGAGGGGTTTAGCTGGGGGCGATGTGATGGCTCAGTGAGTACCGTGTTAGTGTTCTTTCTTGGTTGTCTTGCAGTAGAGGAGGGCTTCTGGGTAACAATCTGGCTCTGTTGGATCTGTTTCCAATTTCTCGTGCGGGTATTGTAGTTGAGAATCTTGGTGAGATTTTGTAAGTGGTTGCGCGGTCTAGGGGTTAGAGCAGATGCGGTTGTACCTCAGTGCTTGGCTGTAGACAATGGATCGTGTGATGTGCCCGGGATGGAAGCTGGAGGCATGAAGGTAGGCATAGCGGTCGGTAGGCTTTCGGTATAGGTGGTGTTAATGTGACCATCACATCACGGTGCAAATAAGCGCCAGGGACATAGGGTTAGCGCTGCTTCTGCCTCCTTAATTCATGCTGCTGTTCAAGAATATAGGCCAAACCTTGAAGGGTGCAACTTCTGCCTGACTGAGTGATGTATGAGTACAGGCCATGGGAGCTTGTTCTGTGTGCACAAATAGCGCTGGGCAGTGCGCACGTGCAAACTCTCCAAAGCATTTGTCCTCTGGTGGGTGAAATACTGTGCAAATGGCATTTAACAACAAACCTTTTGAAGCACAAGGGCCAGCCTCTCAGCCTTGCCCCGGCCCCTTTGCTCTGTGCTGGTGGCACATGCAGGCTGGAAGCGAGAGATAGCTGGAGCTGGCAGGAGGACAACTCTGGTTTGTGTCAGCTTTTGAGGTTTCGGAATCTATTTAGAACAAAATCAAAACCTCCTGAGCATTTACGTGAAACAGAATAGTGTTAAAACCTCCATTTCTGGATCGAAAAGGTCAGGTTTCGATTTCTCTCTCTCTGTGGTCAGGAGTGACTAGAGAGCCCTGGGCCTCAGGAACCCTTCTTGTTGAAAGGCTCCATCCCAGTCACTACGTCCCTGCAAAACCGTTTGGCTCTGGCAAAGCAGCATAGTTCAACAAAAAAAGAGTTTCATCAAAAAATGTTCCAGCTAAAGACAACCCCAGTCCATGGAGGATTTCCTTGGGTAGTGTAGAGTTGGTTTAGCTGGCTCCTACATCTGCTCCAGTGGCCTCTCAATCCACAGCATAGGGGGCAGGTAGGAAGCCTGGCTAGAATGCTGCTGAGCTGTAGTGATCTCCTGGGACCACAGCTGGCTGGGGTAGAATTGACCCCAGGCTCCAGCAACCACAACTAACTCCTTTGGGACTCCTCCCCCATGACCAACATACAGCATGTATTGGGCACAGGTTCAACCTGACCTACACAATACGCAGAAGAACCTTGATTAACATTATTGTATGGTAGAACTCTGAGCTCTGTGTGTGTGTGTTTGTGTGAATATAATAGTCACTTCTGTATTGGAAGAATGTGTCATCAGAAGATGGTAGGTATCGAATTTCAGATCCTTATCAAGAATAATGGTGTTGCCTAATGTCTTTCTAACCTGGTAATAATAACGTTCAGCCTTCCAGAGATGACATACCACCATGGCGACATCTGAGGACCAAGTCAGCACATAATAGATGTCAGCACCGATGTTATGAAAGCTAGGATGAATGTTGTAAACCATTGGCTAACAATAATACACTTGTTAGACATGTGGCAGCAGACTCAGAGATTGCCAGAAGCTATTTCAATCCATGTCCAGCTGTGAGACGGGCAATGCTACGTGGGATGGGGGAGAGAGTGTGAGATCTCTTCTGAAGGCCTTACAGTTAACCAAGGTGCCTCTTGCAAGACCCATGACTTGTACTTTACAGCATATTCGTCTTTATGTCACTCCATGCCTCTTCCCTAAAGTTATCCATCTTTGGGCCTTTGAAGTTTTAGTATTTCTAAATACACTACAGAAAAAGCTTTTTACATAAATGTCACCTTAGGGACTCTTCAGCTATATGTATTATGGAGGCACATCAGCCATGCTTCTATCTGCACCTGTGGCACATTGGCCAGGGTGAGAGTCCTGGGTCCGAAGATAGCCTCATCTTTGTTCCCCTTCTTTTTCACTTCTGTTATTCTAAGGCTGACAATATGTGGGTATATCCATGTCTCTCTGACAAGGAGACTGATTAGATGACCTAGCTGGTCTTCATTGCTATCTTTGACTTTGGAAGTCCCTCAAGAGAAGGATATAATGGACATTGAAATCTAGACTTGATGAAACTCTAGTAAGTATACAACAGAACAGAATCCTGTATTGGCAGGACGGACTAGAAGAATTAATAGGTACCTTCCATCTCTGAGTTGAATTATTCTGCATCTGCCATGTGCTAAATATATACACAGAGCAAACAAATAAAACCAGTCATCACTATCTTGGAAGGGTCCCAGGGATCATGGACTGAAAAGGCAGACGTGGCGTTGGTTGGAGAATTTGAAAAGTCAAATGTGTTTTGTTGTTATTATCTGTATAATTCCACAAACTTTCCTGGGCATTGTTTTGGGTTCACAGGCAGTGATGGGCTCCCCATACCAGAAGGAAAGGAGCTCTTTTTAGTACCTAATCACGGTGAGGGGCTGTGACATCACAGAATTTGCCTGATTTTAATGGATGGTATTAAAGGAAGCTTATCTGTGTGGCTGCTTGTGCTGCTGTTTCATACTATTAGGCCACTCCGATTGCAGAACAAATCTATTTTAGATGTCGTTTTTTTCCTAGTCCTCCTGCTGTAACACCAGCTGCCACGAATCCTACTGTACAGCTCTCACAGGGGAGCAGTCTTTTACAAATAACTTCACAGGCCTCCCTGTACTTTTTTCCCCATACTTTTAAGGCCAGGTCTCTTGTGATCTGTCAAGACGAGGAACAAGTGCTGGATATCCTCCTGGAAATGGAAATTCTTGGCTACCCAATGGTATGAAGACGTTTCTACTCCTCTAGAGCTGATGAGGCATGAGACCTTAAACCCACTACTGAACTAGGCCTGAACATTGCCTCTCCTGGACCTCGGCCCATTGGCATTTTGGGGTAAAAGCCACTTCTGAGGAGAAAAGAGGAAATATTTTGGGGGCACGTTGTTTTTATAAAATATGGTGGCTCTTTGAAAGCTGCCCGATGCCCAGGATGTTAGAAGTGGCCCTAACAGAGATGGATTGATGGGCAAAGTGCAAGTGAGATGGTGCAAAGTGCATGATAAACGACTCATATGAAAGTAGTCACTACATAGGGGAGTGAATGTCTGTAGCTATACTCCATATCCACGCATTCCCCCATATGTCTATAAGAATGGCTTTGCTCCAGCCCTTGTTCTGTACTGCTGCGAAGTAAACAGGACTGTAATTACTGCTGGGTGGATCTGCGGGTGGAAACATGCCTTCTTTTCACAAATTTTGCTTCATTTGTTTGTCAGTTCACTATGCTGGTGATGAATTGTTGCTTTATGTGCTAGAGTTTTCCAAACACACAGGGAGGTGCAGCCCCTGCCCAGAAGCTCTCACTACCTAAAAAGGCAAAGGGTTACATACATACATTTGCAGATGCTGATCCCTGAGGCTAGAAACTTGGCAAATGACAAGTGTATTCATATGTCCATTGGATGGGTAGAGGGTTTTTTCATGGAAACGGTCTCCTTGCCAGGATGATTTTAAGGGATGTGTAAAGAGAGGCAAACCTCTGTTGAACTATGTGTGAGTATTGAGAGAGGAAAGAGCCCCCTTCGTATGTGTCCTGTGGAAAGGCTGCAAACAAACGTAGGTTGGGGCCATGCACCCCTGGGGACTGGTGGAGAGGAGAACCTTGCAGTATTCTGTAACGGCCTCTCGTGCTTCCCACACCATCTGGCCTCCGCAGGAAGCCAACACCAGGCTTCCCGTCCAGAGGAAAACAATGCGTGACCTGGGCATGTGGCTGAAGCACAAGCAGGGAAGAGAGGGATTGCTGGAGAACTAGGCCCCCTCTTCAAAAACAAAAGGTGAAATTGTCAAACTTGGGCCCTGAACAAATAGTACGATGTTCTGTGGAACTTCTGAGTGCTCAGCACCTCTGAGAATCGGCCACTTATACCTATTTACGTGCCTACCAACAGGCACGCGAGTTTGACAGTTATGGCCCATATCCCCAGAGTTAATGCCAGAGTTAATCTGAAGCGGATGTCTTGCAGTCAGTCCCCATCAAAGGCATGCTCCTGTCCAATTCCACAGCAGTTCAGTGGGCTGCAGATTCCCATTCTATCTGCTGTAACCTGGCAGCAGGAGCCCTTGCATCACTGGCCGACTTCGAGAGTTCCTCTGGTCTGAAAAACATTGCTGTACATTTAGCATTATCTTGCTAAAGCTTGTCCATAGACTTTGCATAAGTCCTCAGCAATCGCCCTGGATTTTCTCACTCTATCTTGTTATGGTTTTCTTTGCTTGAATAACAAAGTGAAAATAATGTTTCCATCTTCACCCGAGTTACTCACAAGGGATAATTGCTGTAGGAATCGAAAGTGACTCAGTCCCTCATGTATTACTCCCCCTGCTCCCTGATAGCTTCTTGTGTGTTTGTTTTTGTTTCTGCCAGGGAACTTGTAAAGTTTGAGGTAACACAAACTGGGGTCAGGGAGGTAAACAATCCAAGGGAAGTTGTTTATTTTAGCTGCTGAAAGAAAATTAGGGGGGGAATCAAATCATTGTTCTGGAATTCATTGCACTGTTTATTGTCCTCTATTGTATTATCTTCAACCATAACACAGACTTTGCAGCTACATGACATTGCTTGCTGCCAACATATCTTAACTTTGAACTGAAGGGATCTCTATTTCTTAGGTATGAAATGTTATTTTGTTCCTCCTTCTTCAATCCTGGGGCTCGTTTTAGCAAATGTGATCATTCTGAATTGTTCTCAGCAGTGAGGTATTTTTTAATGGACTACTGAGCTCAGAAAACAAATTTTAAATTATAACACACATGACCTGAGCCAATTTAAACTTAATCTAAAATGCCGACTAGCTGTTACTCTAAATGGCTGAAAGAACTCATGCATGGTTCTTGTTTAAAGAAAATATCACAGTGTAGTGAACAAGTGAAGTACAGATCATGGCCTAATAAATCGAGGGTTGAAAGGGACTAGCTGGTAGGCCAGGTTTATTTAAACAGATTTGTTGGGGAGCACATATTGAATGTAATTGTTTATGGCCTTCCTTTAAGGTGACATTAAAAACAGCAGCTACAACAAAGAAATCAATGTGATTTCTTTCTTATTTTAAGCCCATTTGTAGTAGGCTATCGTTACATTGCAGAGGCCCAAGTTAATTTGCTTTGCAACAATCCATAAACGATAAAGTCCCAGTCCTGCAAACAGATGACATCCCATAGATGTCTGTACAGCCATGTCTGTCTGCAGGCTTGGGGCCAAGCGGAAGAGAGATTTCTGAGGCTAAAGCCGGCCTGGTATTTAGGAGACCTGCATTCATCGTCTATCTCCCATATTAACTTCCTACATCACTTTAGTAAGTTACTTAGCCTATCTGTGGCCCTTTCTCCATCTATAGCATGAGCCTAATATTTTCCCACCTCTCAGGAGAGTTGTGAGGCTCACTCACATTTTCAAAAGTGGGCATTGCTTTCGGGCGCCTCGGTATCTCAGGGTATTCAATACAAATCACCTGGAGTCTGACGTGCAGAGGCGCTAGTGGGCAGCCACAGCTCCATCTGAAGTCCGTGGGGTGCTCGGCTCCTCTGCCAATCAGGTCTCACGTGTCTCAGGTTGTGCACCCAGCAACAGAATAACTCAAAATCAGGGTCCACGTCTGAGACTGTTGGACTTAATATCTGTGAAATGCTTGAGAATCTCTAGCTGGAATATGCTAGGGCAATGCAAAGAATTTAGTTATTTGAGTTCTTAGCCTTTGAAATGTGGTTTTGTTAGCCTGGCTCTTTAATTTGGCTGGAAAAGTCACTTGCATTTTTAAGAAATGCCTTTTATTGACTTTGAAACCAAAAGAATATGAAATATATGTACTTCTTAGTATTGAAATGAGATTCAACCAAAGAACTAAGAACATTTTTTCCTTGATCTAGGGCTAAGTGGCAAGATACGTTCTCACCTGCTACTCACAAGACAGAGTCCTTTGATTTGCTTCTGGAGCTTGTCTGTCAGCTGAGATTTTTAATTTAAGGCCAGGTACTAGCTGATCCTGAAAGACCCCACCTACACTGAGAACATTGGCACCAGACTATAACCCACGAGGCAGGCCCATTCCGGCTGGCAAAGAGGGACAGACACAGTGCAGCAAAACTGTCTCTGTCCTCCAAAGCTCCTCAAGGCCAGGTTCTGAATCCAGCTGAGTATCAGATGAGTCCCACCTCAGAGCAGGAACATAGCCTTTGTACGTACTTGAGCACTTCATGGGAAAGGATGTGTCCTGCAGCTTGTTCTAACAGGACTGCCCTGTGGGGGCGTTTGTGAGTCTGCACTCTGTGGCCGCCAGCATGTATGGTTCTCTGCTAATAAACCTTCAATAATAACAATTCTGTATACCGAGGCTGCCAGGCCCAAAGGCATCTTGGGTGCCTCAGCAAAAAAGAATTAAAAACATAATTAACCCAGACAAGGCAACATGTCCGAATTCATTCCCGGAGCAGGGCTAAGCCCTGTAAAACCCAGCCTACCGCACATGCATATGCTAGTGCTCACATGCAGCTTAAAAGGAAGGAAGACCGGAGCAGGGACATGAAAAACGCTGCTTATGTACAGCTGTGGCCAGGTCCAGGGAAAAGACTGCAGCCTGCTGGCCTCCCGTTACTGAGCAGGCACAATTGCCTGCTGTGCACTGTCTCTCTCCAGTGGCTCCACTTACGGACAAACAGAGCAATGTATTTGTTGCTCAATAAAGCCGTCGTGATTAGAGCTGATTGGAAATTTCTCATCCAAATGTTTTTGACCAAAAATGTTTTTTTGATTAAATGGAAATTTCTGTTTTCATAGAATTTTTCTCATCAAAAAACCAAAAAAGAGAACCTTTTTTTGGTTATAGGAATCTCCCTCTCCAATGCAAAATTAGTTTTCAGTTCTCAAAAATTGTAGAAGTGTCAACATTGACTTCAATGGGACTAACCCAGCAGCTTATCTGTTTTGCTGAATAGGGATGGATTTCAGTACACCCTAAACTGCTTTGCCACATCAAGGCCTTTCTCCTTTGCCTGGTGGGGAGAATTTCTCCTTTCTATCCCCTGCACATGTCCAACCCTAAGCCTTGCTACTCAGAATATGTGCTTTCTATTCTAATCCAACTCAAATAGACTGCTCTCATCACTGTAGTATCTAAGCACCTTCCAGCAGTGCATTAAGCAATCAGAGTAACATCTGTCACATTCGTTCTCTCATCCTCTCCCCAGGGGGAAACGTGTGTGCAGGGGAACGTTTTGTTTTGGAATGTTTTAAAATATACAATATACACATTTGTACATATTAGAGAGGCAAGTCAAAGAAATGCACCTTGTACTTCGAGTAGAAGCCAGAGAGGTTTGGGATTGGCCCTTAGTTCATGTGGAGCTCAATTGTTAAGCCCTGGATTGATGGAATAAACAGGGTTCCCGTATGGGGCTTTCTTGATAAGGAAACATACAAAGGATGTGATTATCTTCTGAGTTACACCAATGTACATCTGGAGTCCCTCCTCCATAAAGCTAGTGGAAATGTGATCAGAATCAGGACCCAAGTTCTGAAGCATTCGCAATAATGTTTCTAGTTATGGGGTTAGCTGGAGTTCGCTTAGTGTCAATCTTATTTGATGTCCCTTCGGGGGGTCCAGGAGAGAGGAGGAAAGGAGATGGTACATGAAGATAAGTTGCCCTCTTCTATGATAGGATGCTTTTTGGAGAGTGGTCCACAGACCTAGAAGGACATGATGACATTAGCACTACAAACACTAACTCCGTAAGCACCTTAGCCTCACTTCATAAGACCCAGCATGTAATACCCTCGAATTCTCCCTAATGGAGACTATGAACTGCTGGCTCAGCTGCTGGAATCCTACTCACTTCTTTAAATGGGCTTTGAGCCCCGACCCTTGCTCTCCTAGAAGGGAAATGCTACACTGATTTCAATGGGAGTCAGAGCAGGCAGAATGATTGCGGGAAATGTTTTTGCAGCCATCTACAGTTCAGATGATGGAATTCCAAACATCACATTTTAAATTATTAAGATTTTATAAAGAGTTCTATTGCCTCCCTTTTCCTCTTCTGTAAATATACTTCTTAGTAGAGCTGTGTGAATAATGGATTGTTTAATTTTCTGGCAATGCCAAAAAAAGAAAGAAAAATCCATCTTGTTTTAATTTTGAGCAGTATTTTGTTTAATTTTAAAAATAAATTTAAGGGAAATGTCTATAGAAAAATCATATCGGGGATGGCGGGGGGACAGGGGGGGAAAGAGGGTTGTGGATTTTTTTTTATCCAAAACAATATGGCGAAATCAATAGGAACTTGCAAAATGCTTAATCTGCATCCCTCCCCCCCCACAAAAAAAGTTTTTCTAAAAATTTCATCTAGTTCAACTTACTACACAAAATTTACTGCTGTGAGCAGAGTTACTCGGGGGATGAATTTGGCCCCAAAAGTCTTTGGTGAGCCGATCATGCTATCCTATTAACATAGGTGGAATGGCTTCATTCAGGGAAAATCTAAAGCAAAATCTTCTGAAGAGCTGCTACTTTGGGAGTATTTGTTCTGATCTGACACCTATAGATGGGGAAAACAGCTCTGCCACTTGATGTAGTACAGAGTAGTCAATAGGCCAATTCTGCACCGCCAGGTGCATTTGAACGGATCGCAAAATCCTTTTATTTACTTCTTACTATCATTATTGTTGTTTTTTGTTATCATTTTCTCTGGAGTTTGGACCTTGACTATACCTTGACCAAGAAATTTGGACCTTGACAAAAAATAACTGATTACTCCTGGTGAAGTAGATAGTGGTTTTCTAATCTAGATTGCTACCTGCATGCACTGCACGCAATGGAACCGAGGAGATAAAACAGGAAAGCTTCTGTGCACCATGATGGATGATGTAAAGATCTCTGAATCACCTCACATATCTCCCATGAGGTGTAAAACTTCTGAAGTGCTGTGCTGTGCTAAGAGTTTTAGCTGATAAGTGAAGATCTAGGGTATTGGGGAACCAGCCTGTTAAAAAATCCATGGCTGGTTGGTGGGCAGGATGCTAATGCAGCCTGTGTCCAAGGTAACACACAGATCATGTGCCCACAGCGATCTGTGAGATTACAGTTTGGCGCTGCTTGGAAGGGCAGCCATGACAGGTCTGCGACCATAAAGCCTGTGTGTAAGAAATCACTGGTGCTGAATGAAATGACAACAGAGCTGTAATGCTTTGTGGAGTGTGTTTAATGAAAATATCAGCTCAGGCCTACAACAGGAGGCATTCATGTATAATAAAATGAGGTTCCTGAAACACTTCAGAGCATAAACCATCTGGTCTGCGGTGATGTACTAACAGCTTTGCCTAATTTTTAATGCAGGTTTTATGATGGATATGCACATCATGTTATCCATGCATAAGGAAGAAACAGTCTAGCTGCACTTTGAACTAAACTGACTGATGATGAATTTGTCTCCCATTTTAATTACTTTCTGTACATTAAAGATGTAGTGGACCATGTGAAGTGCTTTGTCTGTCTTATCCCCTGCATGTCCCCGCATTTCCTTTAAGTACTGGAGCTGCTCCCACTCCCTTATCTGCAGCTGCTCATGCAGGGGACAAGGAAGAGTGAGATCAAGCAAAAACTGTGCCTCCGATAGAATTTGGTCAAGAAACACCTGGGCCAGCAGTAACAAGTGAATTTCATGAGGTTAATTAGTTCTAATTATTTCTGTCCCTGGAAATTTTCCCTAGCCTATATGGCAGTGCCTGGTGATTACTGAAAGGAGAGTAAGCCATTTTATTCAGCACAAATCAAAGCAGTAACTAATATTTGTAAAGGACTTTCCAACTGAAATCTCCTCTCTGCCTATCTCCCCTATACAATCGGACAGTCTCTTTAATGAGGGAGACAGGCATGAGAGAAGAGTCATTTTGAAAATATTTTATAAAAATCTTAGAAATGTATCTGTTTATGGGGACCTCAAATGGAACCATTTATCTGAATAAAACCCAAACTTTAGATAAACCTGGCTAAAATGGGACTTGACTTTGAATCTACCCTGGTCTATGTTTAGTAAACCAGGCTGTGAACAGACATAGCCCTCCCATGGTTTTGCCCATCTTTCACTTCATGTATGGGCCCAGATTGTGAACCCCTCTCTTCCACTGGTGAGCCATTACTTGCACAAATAACAACTTGCTGTTACCTAGAGCTTCTCATCTGTAGATCTCAAAGCACTCTGCAAAGGTCTCAGGTGAGCCACATCTGGGACTAACAGCCAAGTCTCCTGAGTCCCAGCCTCATGCTGTATCCGCTTGGTCATGCTGAATAGTTCCATTGACTTGAGTGAGAGCACCGCAGACAGTAACTGCTCAGCGGGAGGCTGGGCAGTGTTGGAAAGAAGTGAAACCAATGTCCTTCTTCAAAATGTTTCTTTTTTCTTTTTCTTGACAAAACATTCTAAAATAAAAATTATCATAAAATTTCATTTAGTTTTGATGGGAAAATATCTCATTTTTTTTCTCTCTCTCCCCACCTTCCTTCCTCTGTCCCTCACTTCCACCCCAGGGCTCACTGAAAAAAGAGAAGAGGGGAAATAAAAAAATGGAGAGTGCTGAAACTGAACAAAAAAATTCATGATAAAATGAAAAATCTAAACAAAAATGAACTCTTCTTTTTTTTAACAACAATCTTCATTTTGGTCAAAAAGGCATTTTTTATATTAAAAAAAATGATGGCAAACTGTCAGCCAGCTCTAGTTAAAGGCACTATGTGTGTGCAACATGTATATATGGTCAGTGGGCCTTTAATGGACTGAATCCTGACCCCCCTGCTCCACTCTCTTGAGGCTGCGCTAGACTCCAGGTCTCAGAAGTAGTAAACACATCATGGAGGGATGCCTCTGCCTTGAGCGTATATACAAAGCCCAGCCCCTCCTTGAGGAAGGGAAGTCTGCATCTCTGCCCCCTCACTGACAGGCATGGGGGTCAGGAGAAGACATCAGGGAAGATGGTGACTTCTCCAAACCCCTTGGGTGCGTAGAATGTCTTTTCAGAAGCGAGATAGTGAGGGGCCACTGTCCTGGAGACTAAACCTGTTTTACTCCATTCAGGACTGGGCTGCAGGAGGGACAAGTAAATAATATCAAGGATATGAATTGAATAATTATCTTTAAAAACGAGTTACTTAAATTGCATGGATTTACTTATCTAATTCTATTTTGAAAAATAAAAGGTAGAGGTGGCTGAGAAATGTCATCGTTTTTGTATTGCACAATTTGAAAGGGAACAATTTTTTCAATTTTTTTTACAATTTTTTTTTTTACAAAAAATATTTTAATTCCAAATGTGTAGTTTTTCCTCTTCTCCCCCCATGTTGTTTTCATCATTTATGTCAAAAAGTGAAAAATGTCCAATATTTTTTTCCTCTCGCCTCTTTTGTCTTTATTTGCTCTGTACCTTTTAAAACTTCCCCAGTTTTTCAAAAGTTTCAGAATGGCAGGGAGTTTCATTTTTCCTTTTGCCACTGTCAATTTCCCAAAATGGAGGATTTGGAAAATTTACAGAGTGGATCAAGGAAAAAATGAGGATGGGGAGTTGAAAAGGAGAATGAAGAAGTGATAAAACCAAAACCCAAATGTAGACACAATTCATTTTATTGCATTACAAAATAATGAAGGGAAGGGAAGAAACAAAATCCCAATAATTCATTTTTTGACAAAAAAATGCAATTTTTTTTAAACAAACCACAACTTTTCACAGAAGATTTCAGTTTGAAAAATGCTGTTTTTCATCAAATTAATGTTTTTTACTAGCTGTAATAAAAAGAGATTATAAACATTTATGGAATACGTTACTTCAAAAAGTAGTGTGGAATGTGTTGAAATAAATTATTCATTGCATATCACCTGACCAGCTCCATTGGCAGGACAGTGTAGAGAAATTATTTGTTGCACCTGCTCTGACTTCAGTTTCTGGCATCTTGTCCTATGCACTAGGTTTACTTATATAAAGCTGAGGAAGGGGTGAGCAGATTCCAAAAGGCTGAGGTACCACTCAGCACAGTGGCAGCCATCCCACCTCACTAGTCTACCTCCTCCTTTCTGATATTTAATGGAAACAGAGGGCCAAATTACTGCACAAATCAGATCACTTGCTGGACACAGAGATGAAACGTGTTTTTCTTTCGTAGGATGTCAGTTGTCATTTCCTTTTCTGTTTTCCTAAAACTGTTGCTGTGCCATTCATCTGGCTTCTTCTCTCTTATCCCTTTCACATATGCTTTTATTTTAAGTTTCATTTTAGTTGTCTGGAGGTTAGACAACAAGAGAGTTAATTTGTTCCAACGAAGATATGAGTTTGAATTGGCAGCGAGTGCACGATTAGCATCAAATGTAAGACCTTAATAGGCCAATGATTTGTTGTGGAACCTGGTGGTACATCAATTTCAGAACAATGCCTCCCGAATGTGCCAGATTCCCCATCATCTGTTGTGAAGAATCCTTGGCAGAATTATGATATGCTGCCTGAGGCCACTTCATAGCCATTGCCAGGGATGTGCAATTGATGGCTGAACAAATTCCATTGTGGCTGCCTGTGCTCTTTCTGTTCAAGCAATTTGTAGCCTTCATGTGACTGCTGGCAATTTTATTGAGTGAGTGAAATGTACAGCATGAGTTCCCCTCATCAAGCCCAAAACGTAAAGAAGGTGAAAGGTGATGTTGGTTGTGTGAATAGAATTTTAAAGCTGCGTAGTTCAAAAATCTATGGTTGGTGGCTCAGTGCAAATTTTGGGCTTGGTCTTGAGAAACACTGAACGCTTGTTTGAAGTGCTGGAGGCTGTCCACTCCCATTGAACGATGCAGTAAGCATTGAGGGTACTTCGCACCTTGCTGCATTGAGTTCTTTATTATGGTGTCTTGTCACAGTGCACGACTCACTGCTGCAGTGCCTCCTACTGGTCTTCCCAGGGAATTAGAGTTTCTAGCCTCCGGAGTGCCCTCTGCAGGCTGGTGTCCCACTGCCACTGGCCCCCGTCTCCCTCCCAGGACCCGGTGCCCCTTGTCTTTGGGGTGCTGACCCCAGGCAATACCCCCACAGTCTAAGGTCTCTCCACCCAGAGGAACCCCCAACCCTCTATCCTCACCTTGCCTCAGTTGTGGGCTACTGCCAGTCACCATCTAGCCCCCGCTCACTGGGGCAGACTGCACTGTAAAAGCCACTCATCATAGGCAAGGGGGGGTTGGACCTGCTGTCTCTGCCTACCCATGGGCTGCCCCCTGCAGCCTCAGTACCTAATTGGCCTTTCACTAGGCAGCAGCCTGGGGGGTTTCCAGCCCTGCTCCACTCTAGGTACCTTCTCTCAGCTCCCTGCAGCCAGGTCCCTCCAAAGCTAGAGAGAGTCTGTCTCTGGCTTCTGGCCCTAACCCTCTTATAGGGCCAGCTGTGGCCTGATTGGGGGGTCATCCCAGCTGTGGCTGCTTCCCCCAATCTGCCCCGCTTTTCCTTCTCTGCCTCAGCCCACTCCCCGGACTGTTTTAAGCCTTTTAAGGCAGGAGCAGGTGACCATCCCGTTACATGTCTCAACAAGATTAGAACTTCCTATGAAATGTGAGATAAGAAATTAATCATAATCAGTAACAATGACTTTGAAAGTAGGACATAGCCAGGTTTCATTTCATGAATATATTGCAGTGATATTTTCAGTGCTTCCTTATCTACACTTTCCTGAAAAAATAAACAAGTCAAAGCTAAAATTAGGGCTGGCCAGTCATATATGTGAATTCATTGAAAGTATAATGCTTCATGGAAACATGTTAATTTTGATACAATTTTCTTTCAGGATAAAAATGGGGAGGGCAAAATGATTTGATAAACTGAAACTTTCTGTTTTTCCATTTTTGGAATAAGATGTTTCAATTTTTTGTTTCAAAATTGCTTCATTTTGAAGTTTCTTTTCTTTTATATTATATATTTTTTAAAGTCAAAATCAGAATGAAATGTTTTGCCTGACCCAAAATGATTTTTTTAAATATTGTTTGAAATTTTAATTTTTTTTAATTTGTTCTTTTTCAGAACAGAGAGAATTTCAAAACTGCAGAATTTCCTACCCAATGGAAAATCTAGTTCCTGCCTAGTTCTAGCTAACGGTAAGTTTCTTTCTCTTTATTCTATTAGCTTCAATAGTGACATTTAATTTATTAATCAGATCCTTCTACAGGATTTTAATAAACAAGAGTTAAGAGTATTTTAACCCTTTTTTTGTTCATTCAATCTTATTCCATTCTATCTGAAACTGGTCAGACTGTTAATCAGAAAAAAATCCAATTAATTTAGCCTTTTGTTTGGTTGGTTTGAAAATCATTTGTGAATTGACTGCATTTTCTACAAACATATTCATAATTTATAAGATTTTGCCCAGTAGTTTGTGAAGAAATTGGAAACATTCCCATAGGCTGAGAACTGTTTGCTTCTGCTGTTCAGAATTAATTATTTGTCATGTTTGAATGGTCACTGCAGTGCCATAGTGTTGTTTCTGTTCACTGATTAGAAGATTGGAAGATTTTAAATAGGAAAACTGATGAATAACTATTAGTGGGTTCCCTGGTGTGAGTTTTCTAATGAATATCCATTCATGGTAAATGTTGTGAAGCTTTGGGGATTCACCAACACTTGAACAAAGAAATCAGTGGTCACCTTAATATTTGAGAATAATTAGTACAATGGTCCCACAAACAACAGCAGGAAAAACCCAGGATGGTTTTATTCATGGAAATATTTATTAATCACTTTGTGTTGTTTGGCTGACTCTGAATATGAGTCTAAAATTCTAGACTACTTCTTTTAGATTTGTCAAGAATGAGATTAGATTTGGTGACTGAACAGGAAAGAAAGTACCACTCTTAGGCTAAGAGTGACAAATCTGTCACCCAGAAAAGGAATTTGTTTAAGTGGAATTCATTAAAAAGCCAAATGTCATTTTACTGGATGTTCATTTAGTCTCACTAACAAGGCAGTTTGTTTCATACAGTACCCTTCTCCTAGACCATTTTAATGTTAGCTTTTTCTTCTGCATTTTCACTCTCATCATTTTTGCAGATCTGCAACTACATGAGCATCATGAAAACCCTTCAAAGATCTGTGTTAATGGGACTGGTTTTTTATTAGTGGTAATAATAGCAGGCTCAGACTCAGTTCTTAAAAACCAGGCACTAACTGATTTAAGCATTTTTGTCTAGACTGCATTTGATCATCACATGTAGATATTAAATGCAACTCTGTTGCTATTTATAGCTTTAGACAGCTGCTGTATTTGCATACCATGTTCTTTATACAAACAAGATTCTGATTTCCAAAGTTTCTTTGGGAAATACCTCACAGTTAGCCTTGTTTGTTTAGGAAATATATTTATACAAGTCATTCTTTGAATGCAAATGCTTGCTAAGAAAGGCTTCCTGAGGCTAGCCCGCTGAGCAGGCAGTAGACAATGAACTGCAGAATTTGTCCTGAGCGCTGATTGCTCATGCCACCTAGTCTGCTGAGCTCCCAAATCATGCGATAATTGCACAGAGCTGGCTGATGCAAACAGTTGTCTGTATTCAGCCTCGAGTTCCTGTACATCAGTTTCTGTCAGCGGAACCCAAGAGAGTAAGGTTCTCAATGGACAAGAGTCCACCTCGGGGAGGGGAGTTTCTGGTCAAAACTGTCTCTCTTCTGTGGACCTGCGCATGGACAATACTGTAAAGACAGTGGTTGGCAGTGCTTGGGGAAGGAGCATAGCTTGGGTGAGGATACAATGGAAACGGAAGCCACTCTTCCTCACCTGCAGTACCATCCCTTGCCCATTCCTCTGGGCCACACTGGAATGAATTAAGAGTGCACCTAAGTCAGTATCTTGGATCCCACATTCTGGACCATACAGGAAGACAGAAGAATAAAGCCTGTTGTGGCTGCTACTGGAAGCCCTGAAGTTAATTGGCGGCTTCTGAGGTTCAAGAAAAGCTGAATAATTTTACAGTGTGGTCTCACCTTTGTAAGCCTTCCTTGGGCAAAACTCCCACTGATTTGCCAGAGTGAGGACTCCAGGGTCAGGCCCAATATTTATAGCTATGCCTGGTAAGATCATAGAACTGGGAGGGACCTGGAGAGATCATCTGGTCCAGTCCCCTTCACTCATGACAGGACTAATTATCTAGACCATTACTGACAGGTGTTTGTCTAACCTGCTGTTTAAAATCTCCAATGATGGATATTCCACAACTTCCGTAGGCAATTTATTCCAGTGTTTAAGCACCCTGACAATTAGGAAGTTTTTTCTAATGTCCAACCTAAACTTCCCTTGCTGCAATTTGAGCCGATTGCTTCTTGTCCTATTCTCAGAGGTTCAGGAGAACAATTTTTCTTCCTGCTCCTTGTAAGAGCCTTTTACATACTTGAAAACTGTTATCATGTCCCCTCTCAGTCTTCTCTTTTCCAGTCAAAACAAACCCATTTTTTTTCAATCTTCCCTCATAGATCATGTTTTCTAGACCTTTAATTATTTTGGTTGCCCTTCTCTGGACTCTCTCCAATTTGTCCACATCCTTCCTGAAATGTGGTTCCCAGAACTGGACACAATACTCCAGTTGAAGCCTAATCAGTGCAGAGTAGAGCGGAAGAATTACTTCTTGTGTCTTGCTTACAACACTCCTGCTTATACATCCCAGAATGATGTTCACTTTTTTTGCAACAGCGTTACATTGTTGACTCCTATTTAGCTGACCACCAGATCCTTTTCCACAGTACTCCTTCCTAGGTAGTCATTTCTCTTTTTGTATGTGTGCAACCGATTGTTCCTTCCTAAGTGGAGTACTTTGCATTTGTCCTTATAGAATTTCATCCTATTTACTTCAGACCATTTCTCCAGTTTGTCCAGATCATTTTGAATTTTAACCCTATCTTCCAAAGCACTTGCAACCCCTCCCAGCTTGATATCATCTGCAAACTTTATAAGTGTACTCTGTATGCCATTATCTAAATCATTGATGAAGATATTGAACAGAACTGGACCCAGAACTGATCCTTGCAGGACCCCACTCATTATGCCCTTCCAGCCTGACTGTGAACCACCGATAAATACTCTCTGGGAATGGTTTTCCAACTAGTTATGCACCCACCTTGTAGTGGCTCTGTCTAAGTTGCATTTTCCTAGTTTGTTTACGAGAAGGTCATGTGAGACAGTATCAAAAGATGAGAGCAGGCGAAGTGTTATGCTCCAGGGTATGTGCTGATCACTGTGGGACACATGAAATCTTGAGTACAGGAATGGTGATATTTTTGCTGATAGTTTCTCTGAAGTATTTATAACTGATGCTGGAGACAAAACTACGCATCTTTGCTAAGTGACTTGCCCAATGTCACATAGGAAGCCCATGGAAAAGTGGTAATTTGAACCCAGGTCTGAAGCTTCTGCCTTAACCACTGGACCATCCTTCCATTTGGACCATCCTTCCATGCTCCAGCACAGCAAATGGTCTTAAATGGAAAGGCGGAGAAAGGACCAGTGTAGGATTGAAGGCTTATGAAGTAGCTTCCACCAAATCACAAGATTCCTTGAATGCTGCTATTGCTGCTTGTGGGGGTCTAGGTAGATAAGTGATTGTTCAGCTCCTATTAAAAAGCACAAGCCATTTTATTTTTTGGGAAAAAAAGACATAGTTGGGCAAAAATCTGCAAAAGTCATACACTGCTCAAACAAGTATAAAATCCTGTGTAACTGTTCCCTCTGCCATTCTGTGCTTTAAAGACAGGAGAGTCTCCGAAGGGAGCTAGAAGTGGATTCCCAATGTGGCCAGCTACACTTGAAAGAGGGAGGAAAAGATCATTTGAATGTATAATTTTGGAGTTGCATGTGAATCAGCACAGCTATTCAAATGAGCTGATTTGCATATGTGGACTTAAGCTCTACTCTAGGGTAATCCTGGGACGTTTCTTTCCCGTGGTATAGAGTTGAGAATTCAAAGGGATCTCGGGAGGGAAGTGCAAGGATGAATGAGCTAATGGAAGTGAAGAGGCAGTTTACTAGGGGGGTGATGGGAGGAAGAAGGCCTTGCGCTTAAACAATGGGTCTGCCACGTGTCAGGTTCTATTCCTGGCTCTCCCACTGATGCATTGCGGGACCTTGGACAAGTCACTTATTTATAACTGCAGTAGTGCCAAGAGGCCCCAATTGAGGATCAGGGCCTCATTGTGCAAGCTGCTGTACATGCACATAATAAAGACTGTCTCTGCCCCATTGAGCTTATAGTCTAAGGAAGACCTTACAGTTTCTTGTCCCGATTTTATAGCAGATGCCGTTGGATGGGTGCTGCACCTGCACAAAAGTTTCTGTTGCAGCACTGGGACTTGAGTACTTACCTGAGCTGGTTTCCCCAGTTAGAGGTGGGGATAATCCCTCCCGTCCCCGCCATGCTGCTGTACAGCTTAGTCAGTGAATGTTCGGCGAGGGCTTAGATGGGCAGTGCTGTGTGTCAGCAAAGTGTGATGTCCGCTGAGCACATTTACAGTTCACACAATGGGCCTCCAGTTGTCCTAGGTTTGTGTCCTTTAGAAGGAGAATGTGTATTTCACAGTGAGCAGATGAATGTGTCCGTCAGAACGGGCTTGTTTTCCTCTCCATTACAGTTGGAATTTTATAACAACATTAGCCATTTTTTATGTTTATTTCAACTCCTTAAATACACTTGGGGCGGAGGGGGGTTTCTAGGAATGGGTGGAACTCTTGCACCAAATTCAAATCACCCCAGAGCTGTGGCACAGGCTTGAACAGGGCCTTCTGTTAGCGTCAAACTGGAAGGCGTCCTTCCCCCCGCCCATTATATTTTATCTTCACATGTGAATCCATGCTTCCTGTTTCCTTTAGGGGCCAGAGACTGAAATACCTAAATACCAGGGGAATTGCTGTCCCCACTGGCCGAATGGGAACCAAGAAAGACTATAGATTTCAATGAGAGCCAGTTCTTCTGACCTGGTTTTGCACACACAAGTGGTTTAAGTAATTCAACCACTTAGCTGAACTGAACTGAACCTCCAAATCTCTTGAGGCTGGCCCATTGCTGTTTACTGAAGGTTTGTTTTACATTTTAAGTTGCATAAGAATACTTTTTTCATGTAGGGAATCATTTGCCCTTCAGTCCAGCTGAAATGGTACAAATATTTTAAAGACAAACAACTCTCTCCCCTCCAAAAACTCTTCCTCTGCGTTTTAGCATAAAGTGTTTTGATCTGTATATCAAAGCATTTATGGTGTGCACATCACCGTAGTATTCTGGACACCCTACAGACAGAATTGTGTTCTGAATTTCCCTAACTATTCATGTGTAAAGTGCAAGTTATATTTCCAGGCAGGGACAGGGAATTTCCTAAACTACTGTAAGTCTTGGGATAAGGACATATTGATTTGCAATATCAAGAGCCTTCCTTTGTGGAAGGGTTTAAATTCACTCTAAGGCAGACCAGAAATAGCACACTTGTCAATCTGTCTGACTGAAGGCAAGAGGTGGTTTGGTATCTGTGATCTGTATTTTGAAATGTGGTTTTTAATGTTACAATTAAAAAAAATCTCAGAAATAAAAAAATTCCCCCTGGCTGTTCACCTTAATATATTGCTCTCCAGATAGATGAACATATTGTACAGAAATTCCTCTTTTACTGGGTATCTAACTGCCCTTGCATATTTCTCTGTCACACATTTTATCCTACTGTTTCATTCTATGATAGGTGAGATGTTAGCATTTGACAGTCGACAGCGGCCAGTGGTGTGATGTAATTCCCAGAACGATCACCGTGCTGCTAGGAATGATGGGAACAAAATAAGGCGTTTTATACTGATTTATATGCCTATGTTTACCCGCCTTAAGGAATTCCATTGTGAGTAGCCCCATCAGTTAAACTGCTCACAGTGTGTAATGTTAGGGATGTGTGTTTGTCTTTGCCAGACAGAGTCATTGTAATATGGGGGAGTTCAGGGGTAAGTTTGTCAGAAGGGTTGGAGGCAAAATTTTAGCCCTCATCCCTGTGTTCAGGGACAGTCCTCAATATCTGAGCCAGTTCAGTTAAAAAATGCCATATTTAGCGGAAACAGCCCTGAAAATGGCTCACACTCTTGCACCCTGCCATCAACTTAACTTTGTTACCGTTGCAGGTCTTATTAGCGCCAACTCTTGTATTATAGCCAAGCCAGGAAAGTTTGACAATGAAAGGATCCCAACAACATTGTCACACACCTTTCCTTAGTAAGGCTTTTTTTTTTAATGCATGCATATGTGGGGCAGACATGTCCTCATTCTCCTAGAGTCATTTGCCTTGGCTGCATGAACGCATTTTGGAAATGCATTGCGCTGAGAATTAGAGCAGGGTGCATGAAAGCACTATTGAAATTGAATGTGTTAGAAGGGAATAATGTTAAAAGTGTATGGTGACTAATTAACAGCTTCCGGAAAACTAGAACTGGTTGAAAAAATTCATATTTGACCAAATGGATGTTTTCCCCCAAAAAACTGAAAATACCTGATTTTGGTTGCCAAAACCCGCAAAGAAACCAGCTTTCCTCTTTTATGAAAATCCCAAAAAAGTAAAAGAAAAAATTCAATGAAAAAAAATTTTTTTTGTTTCCATTGGAATTTTTTATGGGGGTGGGGGAATTATTTTCCAGCCAGCTCTCCTGAAAATCCATTCTGGCCAGGAGACTACCTAGAAGGTGAAGGTAAGGAACCATTGACACCATCTCTGTAGATATTAAAATATATTTAGCATTATGTGCTCCTGATCACTATGACATGTACCAGGAACGCCACAGAAGGATTTGATTTAGGGTTGTGAAGTGGCTAACTGAGTGTAGACGTGAGCCCTGGGGCACCACTGTGTGCTAGACACTTGCACTTGGCACTGGAGTTGGAGAGAGGGTGCAAAGAGCCCAGGCAAAACTGCAGTCCCCATGCTTTCTTGAGTGAAGACGCAGGTCCTGGCTGAGTGCTGCCTGTGGTGCAGGCCTCCTGAGAGGTGGCTGGGGGGCTTGGAACAATCACTCCTGCATTGTACTGTAGAGATGGCCAGTCATGGAAGGGAGCATAAACTGCTTAGTATTAGTGCCATGCATGTGCTTTCTTCCTGTCCTGAGCAGCATCAGGAAACACCACCCCTATCCAAAGGCCAGTAGCTCCCTGAGCAAAACCTGGGGCAACGCAGCCACGTGCAGACCCCAAAGCAGGCCTGTGCCCTCCTGGAACAGCCCACCCCATAGACTGTGTTTGAGTTTATGTCCCATCCACATGCAAAGTGCATCCAGCTATCTGCCTGCATGCATGCCCTCTGTAGGCATGGGATTGCATTAGCCATGGTGAGAGCTGCCCCACCTGGAGCCAGTAACACTTCCCTGCCTGAGGTCAATGGGAGGTGTGAGCTTGCAGGTCCAGTAACACCAGGCTGACAACTCCCTACCCATGGGACTCAGTCCGCTCCCTAATTGACACTTAAAGAACCTTTCATTTACGCGTTTGGTAGCTGATTCCTTTTTAATCCCAAACTTGCAGCTCTGGCTCCTGCTCATCCAATAGTTATGGGGAAATAACTTCATGGATGGTTCTATTAAATTCAATTATATTTGAAACAATTAGATTAAACTACACAGCTAATTAACAGCAACCTTAGTGGTGAAAGCATCATTAGGAGTGCAGTGTTACTGCTACAGGCAATATAGGCATCCTTAGCATACCCTCCAACATGTGACGGGAATTTTTTGCCAATAAGCTTGTACGCTGACTGTGGACTCAAGGGACGGCCCTTATAGATCTGTCTGTAATGATGCTAATGTGCTGCTTTCTGGTCATTTTCTATTAATTGTTTGCACTCCCTACGTGTCCTCAATCCATTAGTTACACTTTCAGGGATCCTAACAGCCAATAAATTCCTTGAGCTGCCCAGGCTGCCGCAACCTTCTTTCATACAATCATCCCCAAAGCTAATGTTTTTAATGCAATTGAAGCAATTCATATCAGGCATTGTCCCTCTGCACTTCATTCAGCCAAATATAGCGAGAGCATCATTGCTGGGTTCCCTAGGGGGTTTGCCTGTGGAGTGATGATAAGGGAATCGGATTTTAGTGCTGACACTAGAGGTGAAATCCAAAGATCCAGAATATTTAGTTATATTTACCCACAGTAATCAGCTTCTCAAATAGATGTCACCGGGAAAACGCTTGCTACATTGATTGCACTGTTTCCCATCTTCTGCCCAGGGGCAAACAGCACTGATTAATATTTCACAACATTTTTTTTTGTGCTCAGAGAGCCTTGATAGAGAGAGACAGAATATTTTACGATCTCTTGTGTTTGCCTGCTCCGGTAATCATTAGACTCAATCTCTCTTGCAATGTTTTTATGAATTAATAACAGGCACTTTGGAGGGCTAGAAGGGAGATGGGAAATGCAATCTGCAGACCTTTAATGAGCACCATGGGGACTAGACACTATGGAATCTGAAATCCTCTCTCTGGTTCGCTCTAAATCATTGTCTCTAAAATTACCTGCTTCCAGTCCATTTTAGATGGCTATCATTTGGTGGATAAGTACACCTGCTTTCCCACTGTGCTCTCTCATTCATCAAAAGGTTTCCATTGGAAGCTGTCCCAATTAATTTTTTTGTTTTAATAACAGCTCACCTTTGTCAGTGCTGATGAAATGTTTGTCTTCCCAAACTCATTAGGGTTTATACTGCACCAACCAATGCAAATGACCCAACCCCTCCTGGAAATTAAAACAAGAGGGGAGAAGTAGCGCTGATCATTAGCTGCCTCTCACAGATGCTGGCTACTGGACACCCACATAGAATTTGGGTCAAATATTGGCTTTGTGAGTTGACAAGGAACACAGAGTCTGGAAAAAGCATACACTTCTTTTCTGCTATTTTCCTTTATTAATAATCGCAGCAGTAATTATATTAATAAATAAAAACATGACCGGACTAGATCCTCCAGTCGGAGCACAAGGAGGGTGGGATGGCATAAAGTGATGGTGCCTTTAAGCCCCCTTGTTGGCTAGTCCTCGATTCTGGGACCCATCAGTGCTAATCCAGGTCCCCAGTGAAAGATAGATCACTTCTTAGCCTGCTCTAAGTTATTCCAGTGGCTGTCAGCCAATAGGGGGTCATTCTGGACTCTAGAATTTGCCATGATTTAGGGATGCCCTTTCCACTAGATGCACCCCATGTGCTGGAGGATAAGCTGTTAAGTCTGCTCTGTGCCACCTGAGGATTCCCTGTGTTGGGCAGGATTCTGAAGGGGCCAGTCACCTGGTTTTATTGATGTGAACCATTGTGGTGGGGATGAAGATCTGGCCCCAGTAGTGAACTTGATTGGCCTCAAACACTGAAGTACTATGCCTCTGGAGTGTCGAAGGTTGGATCATTACTGCAGAATTTCTTTAGCAAATTTTTTACAAGGGTAAGAATCAGAAGAGACACATTTTTTTTTCAGACCGCAAATTATTTATGGAAGATAGGCAACAGGATTGTATACCATCAGCTGCAAAGCTCTGTAAACTGATTTTTGAAATATTAACCCTCTCTGGAATTGGTTGCCTACAAATCCATGTGTGGTACTCTGAACTGCCACGAGGGAAAGGTCCATCTTCCTCACTCTCTGGGGCTCTAAGAGGGAAATCCACAGAGGGTTGGGGACAGAGTGGAGTAAATAGGTGCCGCTCTCCTCCAGGATTTCCCAGCAGGATCCAGGAGGGAGGTAACGTTATAATGCCTTATGCCTTCTCTATCCCTTCTCTAATACAGCCAAGTCTGAATTTGCTTTTTGGAGCACTGTTGTGTATTGAGTTGATGTCTTCATTCAACTGCGCACAGTGACTGTAGCTTACAACTGATTCAGAATCCTTCAGCGTGTTGTGGTCGTTTAAACTGTTCTTTCTGATCTGCATTACTTTGCGCTCCTCTACTTTGAATTTCATCTGCAGTCTTGCCCTAATAGAATTTTTATCGGACTTCATCACAATCTTCCCTAGTCATGACTGATCTAAATAATGTCTGGTCAGGAAATATTACCACTTCTCTAGTCATCCCTTCTTCCAGGACGCTAATAAATATATTGAACAACAACGCTCCTGGGATGAATCCTATGGGTCTCTTTCAATACTGAGAACTAGTATTTACACTTAATGTTTCCATCCTGTCATTTAAGAAGTCTGTAACCAAGAAGAAGACCTCACCTCCAAATCCAGAGCCGCTCAGAGGCTCTTGTTACAATGATTATTGGTATTCTGGTAGCACCTGAATGGCTCTGTCCAGACCAGGGACATGTTGTGCACCATGGTATAAACACACAGCAACAGAAGAGCTTACAGCTCTATATCAATACACTTTAGAATATCTACCCAGCCATTAGCTCTCCATTAGTCACTGCTTTGCTGGCCACTCAGACAGGATAGAGGAGGCATGACATAGACTTACATGTTACAGGGGCTGGGCTCAGCTGACCCTACCTCAGTATGAACTTGCAGAGATGTACTGAGGATTCACCCTGGGAGCAGGGTTGAGGCAAGGGGAAGCATTTCCACTGCTGCTGCTGCTTTGGGGGATGCCAGCTGAACCTTGATTCAGGGCACCCCCTGGACAGCTTCTACTATCTCTGGCCCTAAGTGCCCTAACCACACGGCCTTTCCATGCCATTCTGGGGCTTTGGGCACTTCAGGGTAGACTTAATGTGCTGCCACAGCTGCTGCTGGGCAGGTTTTCCATCACCTCTGGGAAGACCATCTGCTGTAGAAGCAGGGAATTGTTATTTATATTCCCTCATGCCTAGGAGCCCCAGACAAGGATCAGGACCCCATGATGCTAGGCCCTGTACAGACATAGTAGAAAATTACAATTCTATCTACAATGGCTTTCTCAGCTTGTTCTCCTGAGGTTGAAGAAAAGGGCACTGGTCTATAATTCTTGGGTTCCCTTTTATGAACATGTGTACAGGTAGGTAGATCTTTGGCCATTCCTCAGTAAGGCACTGGTGTTTCTTAATGAAAAAATACATGTGTTTTGTTAGTAGCTTGACTGCTTCAGCCTTCAGTCCCTTCCGACCACCTGGAGAAAGGGCATCCAGCCACTCTTAAACTACGTGTTTCAAGATTGTCTGGATGGAAATTTGGCCCTAGGCCACTTAATTGTGTTTTAGTATTTAATACCAAACTGAGCCTCTAAAATGCATAAAATATGTTCCTCTTGAGGAAAGGTAGTTGTTGATAGGGCACAATTTTATAGCACAAATGTTGGTTCGTAATCCAACTTTATTATTTCTATGAGTTCATATTTAAAATGTCTAAAGGAATGAACCAGAGAGGTCCAAGATTTCTGAGGCCTAAGTGCTTCCTTTGGATGAACTGACTCAGGATAAACTGCCATGCATTTAAGGGAAGATTTTCAAAGACACAAATGGGAGTTTGATGCACAACTTAATGGGAGTTGGGAACCAAACTGCCCCTTTGAAAATCTCTGTAGATGGGTAGAACGTGGGATTTGCGATACCAGATCAAATTAATAGGGCTATCTACTCTAAAATTCTGTTCCTGGCTTTGGCCAATTCCAAATGCTTCAGAGGAAGGTGCCAGAAGTCCTGCAATAGACAATTAGGAATAACCTTTTTTCTTAACCCCTTTCCGTTAGAAGCAAGAGGCTGGGTATCATTTTCAAAGCTCTCACAGTTTTGTTTTTTATCCTTAGTAATTCTTGGGGTTCTCATTACTCATATAATTGTCCTGTCCTTTTTTTGTTGCCTGCTAAGCTCAGAACAGGAAGAAGAATCTTATTGGTGGAACAATGCTTATTAGATTGACCAAAGTCACGCTCCGGCCAACTGAACTTCTTTGTTGATATTCTCAAGCAAAGCATGGGAGTAACAAAATCACCAACATTAAAGGGGTGAAAAAGCAACAGACCTCTTCTTTATTTTTAATCATTTTTAAATAACCACAGGCTTGGACCCTGCGTCAGTAGAACACTCATGCATATGCTTAATTTCCAACAGGTTCATAAATCCATCCCCATTCAGCACAGCATTTTAGCTCATGCCTAACTTTAAGCTTTACATGCTTTGCAGAACAGCAATGGACTTAAGTACATGCAAGAAGTGAGGCAGGTAGTTAAGTGATTCACCTTCTCAATATTTCCTCCAGGCCAGCTGCTTTAAAATTGTACCTTTTGCTTAGCAGTAGAGTGGGTTCCTTAAAACAAGTCCCAATTCATTTTTTTAAATAAAAGTACATCTTTAGAGCAGCCCCGAAGCATTTACTACTGCAGCTCAGCTGGAGGAGAAACATACCATTTCTCCAAGAAGGGTAGTGCCTGAAATGTGCTGGTTTCCCAACTTCAGAGGAAACCACTCTCAAAGTTCAGGGCAACTGCACCTGTATTCCCCCTGCGTGGTCCCACCCTCGGGCTTCTGGCTTCTTAGCTGTCATCTCTCTTGGGCAGAGATATGCACCTCACTCCCTCCTGACTAGGGCATTTCCAAGCTGCACAGTTCTCTCCCTACATTGTGAATTCCCCAGCAAAGTAGATAGCTTAAACAGACCTTGTTTTTCTCTTCAGCGGCTCTAAATAGCATACCTTCCCACAGCTTTTCTAAGCAAGCATATTTATTCTAACTGTGAAAGCATTACAGGAGAAGCAAATTAAAACAATAAAAGAACCTACACACATGCCAATAAGCATGTCAGAGGTTACCCCAACTCCAGCCAGACCTCTGGCAGGTGATCAGTTTTTCAGATCCCACCAAGGGATTTTTCCGTGGTCACCAGTTCATAACTGCTTTGGCTCCTGATAAACATCCTCATGGATCTGCCAGTCACTCCTTTGTACAGTTTTGGGCCTCTGGCCTTGTCCTCACGTAACAGGTAATCAGCAGACAAAAGTCCTCTCCCCATGGCAAAGCTTCAAAAGACTGCGTTCTTGCACCAGATGGGGTACATAATTTCAAATAGTCCTTTGAAACTCCTAACACTTCCCAGGCTTAACATGAGTCATGTCTTCCCCTAGAGATGTTGCACATGATTCCACAGTACCACATAAACATTTGCCTTTTTAATCAAATGAACTCCTAAAATACTTAAACTTAATTTACTAAGGGTACATCTACACTACCCACTGGATCGGCGATAGTGATCGCTCTATCGGGGATCAATTTAACTACCAATCGCTCTGCTGTCGACTCCTGTACTCCACCGCTGTGAGAGGCGGAAGTGGAGTCAAAGGGGGAGTGGTGGCAGTTGACCCTATGCCGTGAGGATGCGAGGCAAGTCGACCTAAGATACGTCGACTTCAGCTACGATATTCTCATAGCTGAAGTTGTCTATCTTAGGCTGATCCCCACCCCAGTGTAGACCAGGGCTTAGATTTGTCCAGGATACTGCAGGAATTTGCCACATCTGCCATCACCATTGTACTCCTCTGACCCCAGTGAGGCCCGTGAGCTTTACAAGCAGCTGGGACCATTTGTGAAGTTTCACTTTTCCATAAAAATGTAAATCAGGCATGGGAAGACGGGTTTCCTCAGACCTGCACTGGGTCTCTGTTTTAGACCCTGGAGTTAGTCATTTTGGGGCCTGTTCCAAATCCCACTGAAATCAGTGGAAAGACTCCCATTGATTTTTATGCATTGTGCAAAAGACTGAATTACTTTTCCCCATGTCTGTAACTGCATGATGAGGCGAGATTCTGGAGTGTGACAGGTCAGGGCCTGATCCAAAGCCGCTATTGGAGTCAGTGGGATTCTTTGCATTGACATTGGTGGGTTTGGGATCAAGCTATAACTGGGCCTATTCAGTCGGAAGCAGGGATTGGCCACCCTTGGCCTGTGGCTCACCAGGGAAAGTCCCGGGCAGACCGGGCCTGTTTGTTTACCTGCCATGTCCACACGTCCAGCCGATTGCGGCTCCCACTGGCCACGGTTCACCACTCCAGGCCATGGGGGCTGGAGGAAGCGGTGCAGGCTGAGATATGTGCTGGCTGCCACTTCCCACCATGGCCAGTGGGAGCCGCGATCAGCCGAACCTGCAGGTAACCAACCTGCAGGTAACCAACCCAACCCGGCCTGGCCCTAACCCTAACCCTAACCCTAGGGTTAGGGTTAGGGCTTACCCTGGTGAGTCGTGTGCCAGAGGTTGCCGACCCCTGATCTAAAGCATCAGCAGAATTCTCACCCCAAGCTTTAGTCCAGCTAGAATAACGGGTGAGGCACGCTGGTAGGCTGGTGTGGGAACGCCTCTGCTGCACATCCATACTAATACTTGCTCTGTGGATAAATACAGGATTTCTGGCACTAGTAACTAGAATCAAGCACTTTTACTGAGCATGAAATAAAGGAGGAAAAAAAGAAGCAAATGTACAAACCTCCCCCATGCATAGGACCACAGCTGTTGCACATTTTTTCTTCATCTCCACAGGCGGAAGCTGATATCCAGCTTCTAAAATCATGTTTTCCAAGATGAGTGGATTTTGAGTTTGTCTGTCTAGAATGCTAGTGTTCATGGGTGTAATCTGGAAACATTAGTGCGAATGTCCTATGTGCACTGGCAACCTGATTCCAAAATTAGGTCATGTTGTCCCAGGAGATAGACTGTGAGGGCTGATGAATGCTCATAGTCAATTAGCTCACAAATGCAGCAATTTATTTGCAAACGAGTCAATAGAAAATTGCATTTTGTTTCCTAGCAAACAGGAGAAACTTTTGGTTTTGGGAAGTTCTTGTTTTTCACTATATTCTGTTTGTTGGTTTATCTGTAATTGCTTTCCAGAAGACTGTGGTCCTAAAGCTAGCTCTGCTCTGGGAGACCCAGGCTATGCACATGCTACATCTTATGTCGATGAATGTTATGTTGCTCAGGGATGTGAATAAACCACCCCCCTGAGAGACGTAAGTTACACCCACCTAAGTGCTGGTGTGGACTGTGCTCTGTCAGTGGATGAGCTTCTCCTGCAGACAGAGCTACCACCACTTGTAGGGCCTGGAGTAATTAAGTTGATGGAAGAGCTCTCTCCCATTGACTCAGAGCATCTGCATGAAAAGCAGCTCTGTAGCATAGCCCAGCCTAACAAACAATGTATAGAGAACTCGGACTTGGCCGAGACGTTTCTAGCTGGCTAGACAGCCGCTACCATATATTAGCCATGCCATAACATATGTGGGAAGTGCTTTTAACCACCTCAGACAATCTGAAATGTGTTTAAAATGGCACGAACCTTGACAGTTTCCCCAATATTAAAAACAAGCAAGTTGCGCCAAAGCGCTTTCAGCACTAACATGTACACATCGAATGCTTGCACCAAATATTTCAGGCACAGGAAAGGCTACATTTGCCGTGAGATGTTTGCACATGGCTCCCGTTTGGGTTGCAGGAGATCGCCTCTAGCTACGTGTGGGCCGAGGTTGGATGTTTTCTATGTATATAGCATTGGTGAAGATTGTTTTAGAAGAATCTCCCCAGAAGGACAGGCCTGAATATCTGCCTTCCCTAAAAATAAAGAGCCAGGGTCTCAGTTGGTGTAAATCCACAGCAATCTCTTGACTTCCTATGACTATTCACAGCTGGCCCAACTCAGGAAACCCATGTCAGTCCTCCACAAGAAGAGGAACACAACTGCACTGCATGGCAATTGACTCCTAGTAGCAGTGTGTCACAAAGGCCTCTAGAGCTGGGGCACAAGCCGTAATGTTAGATGGGGAGGTTTCCGAGGGCTCTCCCATCTCCAGCAATAGCCGGGCTTTGGCTCACAAAAGTGGCTGGGATGGCACTTCCCCCTCGAAGCAAACCCTCTGTTTCTTGCCTTCCCCGACAACTTGCAGGCTGATTTCCCAGCATGCTGAGCACTTCCCTAAGGGCAGTGAGCCCTGCTCAGGATGTGCTCTGCACCTGGCTGGATAGGGCCCTTAAACAGCCTTTTCTGGACCAGCTGAGCTCCTGTTTTTCTGACGGCCGGTGCAGTATGTTGCATTCTCCAGTCTGCTCAATCGCAGGGGCAAAGGGCTGGGAAACTGGGTGCCTGTGACAGTTTGCAAGTCTCCCTACAATTGTTAATTACACGGAGGGCACGATGTTACCTGCCAGATGCCAACAGCACGCATCCTTATTTTTTTGGTTCACGTCCAAGCTGCAGTTCATTTTCTGCTTGCTGGTGATGTTGTGAAACGCGCCTGAACAATGGCATGCATTTATACTGTGCATGACAACATGCCAGCTGGCGACAAGTAGCCGCTTTCATCTCCTTCCAGCATTCTTCAAGATGACTGTCCCCAGAACTCTGGATTGCTTTGCTCTAAGAAGTCCTTGCCACTCTCCTAAATGCGCAAGCACTGATACAATTAATGTTCAGTGCAATACACATCTTGTTTCCTGGTAGCCATTCTTCATAAAGCAGCGGGGTGTTTTGGCCATGAAATTATCATTCCAATTAAGAGGAATATTTTTGTCATTCAAATTTCAAATGTAAGCCTTTCAGCAGCAGAAATCCAGCAATACATGCCAGATGAGTTCTGTGATATTTCTTTTCTTGAAGGAAATAGCAAGAGCAAATAGGGCAATTTTATACTCTTGCTTGGGAAGGATATTTGCATTTATGGACGCTGTGAGTTGGAAGCAGTAACACTTGGGGGGCAGGTGGTAAAATAAACCAACCTTTTGTCCCCAGTCATGCTGTGGAATGGGCTGTTGCAGCTTTCGCTCGCTGCTCTGTCAGTGACTCAACCTTGACTTTGAGGGTCTACTTCAGGAAACAAACAAAGGGCGTCTTTTTCACAACAGACATTCTGAGTTACTGTAGAACAACGTTATGTTAGAAATGACCATTGGGTGCCCCCCAGGGATCAGGGGTAGGATGGGAGTTTTTTCACCTCTAGAATAGCAGCTACAGTGTGGGGCACATGAATTTGATCAGGCAGGTCCTACCTTGTGGAAATTTAGTTTGATCACAAACACGCTACACATACTGCAGAGTGGTGGACCTGTTCGAAAGTGGCGAAAGTTTGAACCAGAACACAGGCAAATGCTCACTGACCATCCCACCCTGAAGAAGGTAGTTCAGTCTGGTTGTGACAAAGATCTGAATGACACTCATCTGTACCCTGTCATAACTCTATACCGATATTCCAGACTCACATAGCACTTTTGTTGCAGGATTTCACAGCACTTTCAAAGCAGTAATTAATGTAATGTCCCAATATCTTTGATGTTACTTTTATTATCCTCATTTTACATTTGGTGAAACTGAGGTACAGAGATGTGAAGTCACTTGCCCAAAGAGACACAGCTAGTCTGCCACAGCTTAGGAGAACACGTTGGCTGATACTGACTCCTGCGCTTTAAACAGCAGACCATGCTTCCCTTCTGGTTTGTATTTCTATAGAGCATTTAATCCTGAAGGTATCCCAAAAGCAGTACCCAGTTGTCATAAGTAGATAGGTAAGGGTTAATTTTCTTTTACCTGTAAAGGATGAACAAAGGGGGAACCAAACACCTGACCAGAGGACCAATCAGAGACCTGGATTTTTTTTAAAGTCTGGGAGGGAACTGGAAATCGGGGTCTTTTTGTTTCCGTTGGCTTGAGTTAAACAGTTTTCGTCTCACTCCATTCTTCTTTTCTAATATTTCTACTATCAAGTGTGGTACAAAGAAACAAATCAATAAGCTGTTATGCTGACCTTTGGTTTGTATTACATGTGTGTTGATTTTGCTGACTGGTTTTATTGGGCTATCTTTTTAATCAGTGCTGTTTATTCCTATTTTTCTTATAAGCCTATTCCCTGTAATGATTTTCTATACAGCAGTTGTAGTATATGTAAGTTCTTTTTTTTAATAAAGTTCTTTTTTAAAACTTGTGGGAGTTTTCTAGTGAGGCAGAGTGAAATTTCTGTACCAGGTATCTGTCTCCCTCACGGGAAGACAGGGAGGGGGACGGAAGCATTACATTCTGTGTTGACTTTCCTATTGTTCCCAGGGCGGGAACAGGCTACGGGGAAAGAGAGAAAGAATCAACTCTGTTCTCTTGTGTTTGAGGTTTTTCTCTAGTTACTGCTACGAGGCAAGGGAGGGGTGAATCTCCTGGTGTGCTGGCTGTGACTAGGGTTAAATGCATAGCCTCGAGGGAGGTAAATAGCTCTCATGTTTTTGCATTCACGGAGTTAAGTATAGCATCGCCCAGGCTCACCCAAGGAAAAGGGGGGGAGCTGGGGATGAGCTAGGGAGACCCAGGGGTCTGGGTCTTGGGGGGGGTTCCCCAGGGAAAGGTTGGGGTGACTCGGGGTAACCAGGAACCCTAAAAAATCCTGGTTGGTGGCAGCGATATCAGATCCAAGCTGGGTATAAGCTTGGGGGAGGTTCACAGTAAACACTCAGATTTTGAACGCTAAGTCCAGATTTGAGACAGAAGTTTACCACACCAGTCCTCTGCATTAAGAGTACAGCAGCCAACATAGAGAGGAGAGGGGAAATGCAGGTCAAGGACACAGAGCAAAGTCTCACTAAAACCATTGTGCCATGGTATTTGTAATGCCCACACAAAGCAGTCAGGATCTTGGTTTTTAAGGACCATCTGAAAGATCCAAACCCAGCAAGCTGTATGGTACTCAATGCATCAGTCTCAGAAGGGTGAAAGGCTGGGGTCTCAGATGGGGTCTGAGCCTGTAGTGTCAGAGATTTGAACGCTTGGCCTAGGAATAAGTAGCAGGAAACGGGTACCGGCACAGGGGAGGTGCCAGGGGGCTATGGCCCAATCACTTTTTATTGGCTGTAAGGGTGAGCAATGGCATAGGAGGTGAAGAAGAGTGAGTGGGGGTGGGAGTCTGGGGGGGAAGAGGAGGTGTAGGGGTAGAGCCCTGGGGGGAAGACGAGTGCAGGAGTGGGGCCTCGGGGGGAAGGGGCGTGAGAGGGGTATGTCCACGGTCTGGGTGTTGGCCCTCTGCCCACTTATAGGGAACTTCCGCCACTACTGGAAGGTGATATTAGATTCTGCTCCCCACCATTTCAGAACTAGTAACAACAATAATAATTGCTAGTCAAATTCAGACTGGAAATAAGGAATAAACTTTTAAGGGTGACGTCATTAAACGCTGGAACAAGAGTCACCGGGGATTCTCCGTCACTGACCATTTTAAAATCAAGATGGGATGTTTCTCTAAAAGATCTGCTCTAGGGATTAGTTTCGGGCATTTCTCTGGCCTATGTTCTGCAAGTCAACCTAGATGATCAGTGGTCTCTTCTGGCCTTAGAATCCATGAACCTATAAATAATTAGCATGTGTAGAATATTTTATGAACAGAGGATCTGCTCCTGGATCCAAAAAAGTCAATGGGATCTGGATCAGGCCCGTTGTCTATTTCAGCCTCACAAGCCTCATTTTACAGTTTTGGGAATGGTAACTAGTGGATGTCTCTAAACCCACAGAGTCTAGTAACAGTTAGTGTCTGACTCGGGACTAGAAAAAAGATGGTTCCAATTCCCAGTCAACGACTCATTCCACTAGACTGCGCCTCACTCGCCAATGAAATGTCTCTTCCTGAACTGTGGAGAGTTTTTTCCAGAGTGCAGCTGATGTAATTTGCCACAGGAGATTTTGATATTGGCAATCTTCTTATTCATTCTTCACTTATCATTGTAAACTTGTGACCTTCAAACATCACTGGTGTGGTGTCCAACAGAGTGAGCTAAAATCAAACCCCCCAGATGGTGACATGCAAGCACTTACTTTTTACAACAAACACCACCTTTGCACACATCACTTTTGCGCCTGCTGTAACTAGGACTTGCCAGTTTAACGTGCAAATTTACATGACACCTACTGCCAAAACGCCTTTTGAGGATCTGGGCCTGATTAACTCAAGGCCACGGCAAAACCAGGATTAGAATTCAGGAGCTGTTAGTCATCCCCATGCTCAATGCACTAGACAACAGCTGACCTCTCTGTATAACTTACCCCCTCTGTATAGCTGTCAGTTCTGCATCGTGCCTTTGTATGTGTTTGTAGCTCCAGCAGATGCAGTATGCCTGAATCATGAGTTGGTCCATAAAATGCCTAGGTGGGAGCCACCTCTGTAGCACCTGGATAACTCCGCAAGTAGATGTACAGGATATCAGTATTTCTGAGAACTCTGAACTTTCTCTCTAACTCTGAGCTACTAAAGGTGTAGCTACACTGTTCTTCACCCAGGCCAGCTAGCTCAGGTTAAAATAGCAGTGAACCTATGGCAACTCAGCTTTTCACTTGGGTTAGCAGCCGTGGGATTTATTTGGATTAGGGAACTGGGGTTGAACTGGAGCTCCTAACCTGAATTAAAAGTTGAGTTGTCCTGTTTCCATGGCAGTTGTAACCTGATTTAGCTAAGTAGCTCACCCCAATTAAGAACATACCCCCCCCCCTTTTTTTTGGCATGGTAGCCAAAAGAAAGAACTCAATAATAGTGGGGTTTTTAATTATCCCGATATTGAGTGGGTACATGTCACCTCAGGACAAAATGCAGAGACAAAATTTCTCGATACTTTAAATGACTGCTTCTTGGAGCAGCTGGTACAGGAACCCACAGGGGGCGAGGCAATTCTCGATTTAATCCTGAGTGGAGCGCAGAATCTTGTCCAAGAGGTAACTATAACAGGACTGCTCATTTCCAGGGGCCCCATTGCTTGTTTAGCAGGCTTCCTGCTTCTGATGTACTTAAAAAACATTTTGTTATTACCTTTGGAGTTTTTGGCTAGCTGTTCTTCAAACTCCTTTTTGGCTTTTCTTATTACATTTTTACACTTAATTTGGCAGTGTTTATGCTCCTGTCTGATAAAAGATGCCCTTTTATCTCTCACTGCTTCTTTTACATGGTTGTTAAGCCACGGTGGCTCTTTTTTAGTTCTTTTACTGTGTTTTTTTATTTGGGGTATACATTTAAGTTGTGCCTCTATTCTGGTGTCTTTGAAAAGTGTCCATGCAGCTTGCAGAGATTTCACTCTAGTCACTGTACCTTTTCATTTCTGTTTAACTAACCTCCTCATTTTTGCATAGTTCCCCTTTCTGAAATTAAATGCCACAGTGTTGTGCTGTTGAGGTGCTCTTCCCATCACGGGGTTCAGTTGGGTCTGTATGCAGAGTGGCTAGCCCCAGCCATGAACGACCACATCTGTAATTGGCAACTGGGGTGTTTTTATTTTTTCTTTACAGAGTTACAAAAATGGCTGCTTTAATACCCTATGAATCTAAGGGTAGGTCTTCACTACCTGCCAGATTGGCGGGTAGCGATTGATCCAGTGAGAATCGATTTATTGCATCTAGTCTAGATGCGATAAATTGACCCCCGAGCGCTCTCACGTTGATTCCTATGCTCCAGAGCTGCAAGAGGTGCAGGTAGAGTCGACGGGGGAGTGGCAGCAGTCCACTCACTGCGGTGAAGACACCATGGTAAGTCAATCTAAGTACGTTGACTTCAGCTACATTATTCACGTAGCTGAAGTTGCATAACTTAGATCAATTTGCTCCCCTCCCCAGTGTAGACCAGGGCTAAATGTCACAGTGAAAAAGGGAACTTGTTTACTTCCAGGTCACTCTCTGCTGCCCAATTTGAACATAAGAACAGCCATACTGGGTCAGTCTAAAAGTCCATCTAGCCCAGTATCCTGTCTTCTGACAGTGGCCAATGCCAGGTGCCCCGGGGGGAATGAACAGAACAGGGAATCATCAAGTGATCCACCCCCTGTCACCCATTCCCAGCTTATGGCAAACAGAAATATCTCTGAGCAGAAATACTTTCCCCAGTGTGGTAAAATTTTCCTAATAGATTAAGGGCAAAAGGGTTAGGGCTATGGTGATTTGAATGTTATTTTTCGTTTTTCTTCATTAGGGACCTGAGTGAGGCAACTGGTGTGCCACTAAGAATAGCGGAATGGGAGAAAAAATGATCTAAAACCCACCTTTATCACTGTTCATCAAAATTCGTCCATACTTAATTCCAGCCATCTTTCTTTTTCTTGCCTCCAGTAAGTACTTTAACATCCGTTTTAAAAATTAAAGGGGGAGGTTTATGGAACAGATAAGAGATAATTGCCTAGCTTTGACTCTTCTATTGATGTGAAAATAGGATTGGAATTACTCACTCTGGTTGAAAGGTTAGTTGAAGGTTATTACAGGAAAATTGTTATTCATACATTTTTTTCTGTGCTGCTGGATAGCCTAAAAGATTAAATTCACAGAGTGCATAATGACCCATCACATTGGACAATGGTGGGCATAATCTCCAGAGACTCTAGATAACAGAACAGAGAGTTCTTTGAATAATTCATGGTTCAACAGACATTGCTCACTAACAAATTACATGTGAGTTTTCATTAGAAAGGAGATAATTTAAAGTAGCTTTAAAAATAACCGATATTTTTAGCGGAAGTGGAATTACCATAAGCATTTACACAGTTTGTTTATGCTTTAATAAATCTGCGTTCCTCCTGACCTTCATGCCATGAGAAAAAAATGCAAAAGGATAAAGAAAGTCATTGTTTGCAACAATCCTACTTGCCTTCTAACACTTCTGATAGAACATTGGTTTCAGACTTTGGCTATCAGCTGGCTGAATTTAACATATAGGACATATAAATGTTCCTTGGTTAAAAAAGACACCAAATACTGCTTACAGCTCAGACCACCCAGTAACTGGATTATGATGTGCTGAGCATGAAGCCAGCTCTGCCATGGTATGGACAGACTGAACTGAAATTCCAGATTTCACTTTCCAGGACCCTGGACATGGGATCGATGGGCCAGAACTAAAGCCCTTGACTCAGCTTTCACCCCTGCAAACTTCTGTAGAAGCTACTAGAGTTTCACCTGCTTGAAGGCTGAGCAAAGAGCTAGGAATCTGCTCCCATATTGCTGACAGCTTTATTTCCTTTTTCTGTCTTAAGAAATCTGAGTCACTTCTAGCCATTTACTAGAGATGAACAGAGATTTGGGTAACATAAGAACGTACACAAACCTTTCCTTCTCATTCAAAAGCGACCTTTCATGAGATTCAGAGAGACTAGAATAACTTGCCCCATTATTTCTCCCCTTCACACCCGTCTGCTCTTCCTGGATCCAGCCTGAGCCAGAAGCAGAAATGCTATCGTACCTCAAGAGAAACCCATCTCAATCTCATGCCATTTCCTAGACTCTCCTTTACATCACTGAGTCATCACTGCAGTCATGTGCGATATATCCTCAGCTAATCATTTCATTTAATCTGAACAGAATAGTTATTGTATACTGAAGGCTAATGGTTTGTTAAACATATCTTTATTAAGGTTTAACAAGGGCTAGATACGTATCTATTGCATTGGCCTTAGGCCTCAACAAATATGTTTTCAATAATTAATTGGTATTTAGTAAACATGCAATAGTTATCTTAAATCTAAATTAAATCCTAATTAAAGTCATATAATACAGTACAATGGGCTGCTTAGATTACAGCATTTCCAACAGGATATCCCTGTAATTAGGGGATCAAGAAAATGAAGGAGACCAAATTTTATCTTCAGTTTATGATTAGTAGATAGATAAAGATATATAGCTAGATATACAGTAATTGAGAGTGGGGGCACCTCAGCCTTTGATCAACGGGGGTAATGCTGGCAGTTCAATGGCCAGAGCTAAACTCCATCAAATATAGCACACACAAGCCACCGGCACTTTTAAGAAGGGGGAGACTAGGTGCCCCAGCATGCAACACCCCTGCCAGTAGCCAATCAATTTGATTGAGATAGAGAATTGCATGATTGAATCTGTAGTCTCAAGAGTTGTATCGCTGTAATGCAGTATAGAACAGCTACGTATCACGGCAGCATTAAAAGACTGCACAGGCCACTATTTGCCAAAAAAACCAAACGTGATTTACAGCACTGCTACTCAGAACATGCTTGCGGTAAAGACCCAAGGATTGTCTTGCAGTTAAAGGATTGCACTAGGAAGCAGGAAATCTGGATTCAATTCCTGACTCAGCCACACAATTTCATAGGCAAGTTGCTTTATCTCTGTGTACCTCAGTTCCCAACTGTGAAATGGGGGTAATAACAACAACACTTCCCTATCTCAGAGGAGTTCTGAGAGGATAAATTCGCCAGTGTTTGAGAGGTGATTAGATACCATAATGGCAGAGGAGCCGTGTAAAGACAAAACAATAGGAGTTGTATGTTGAAGATTTTGTTTTTCATTTACCCAACATTATTAGTACATACAACATATATACCACGCGCACACACCTCTAAAACGTCCTTCCAACTACTCCATCCACTGGGCCTGATTCTGACTTCTCAGTGCTGTAAATCAGGAGTGAGTGGATTTACACTATTCTAAGTGGATTCAGAACAGAGCCTTCTCTCCACAGACATGTCCTTGTTAAAGGAAAGATGTTTTCCTGTCCCTAAGGATGCTCTGGCAAGTGGCTGCACTTTAGTAGTGTACTAAACACATTCAGTGTCAATGCTGCGTTTAGCAGAAAAAAAGCTGATAAAATGACTCCATAGAGGGGGCATTGTTGTATTCACAGAATACTTTTGAAAATAGCTTCTCCTGCTGTAAAGTCCATTGTTCTTTCCCCTGCTCTTTCAATTAATTATCTTGTTTTAACACTATCTGCAAAGATAATTGCCTGTCAGTGTATCAGTATTGTAACACCTCTGGGTGACTAATGCTGTTCGGAGTAGTGTGTCAGCTCTAATAATCACATGATTGGTGAGGGCTTACCTGCTTTCCAATGATAGACAGATATACAAAGCATTTAGTCTTCCTCCAGGCAGAGGGAGAGGTTTTGTGTATCTCTAATGGATGGGTATCAGATTTTAAAAGAGCAAGGGAAAATAGATGGCATCCTTATTCTTTATAAATGGCAGCTTTTCAGTATGGTTTGGGTCGTTAATCATTCTCAAACTTTGCAGGCTTCACAGAGGAGGGCAGTTAAACGAAGGTATTTGCCCCATTTTTCCTGGACTAGTTTGAGTGTGGATGATAGTTATAAGAGAAGGTAAAATAAAGTAAATATTTTAAAGCTAATTCATTTTTTGGCAGAACTGAGCAGCATGGGAGCATGCTTTGGGAAAATGTCATTGGAATATGCTTATCTTTACCCCATCCCATTGCCCATCTGGGGGACTTGTGGGCATTGTACAGAGGAAAGGTTAAAGTATTGAGTGGCTGCGTAGGAGCAGAACAGTGAATGCCTTCCTCCAGAAGTAGCTCACCATTATTGGGAGACAGAATATTTAAACTATTAAAAGTCAGATTTTAGCCAGTAACACTTGTGCAAATCCAGGGGACCTCGGCCGCAGTCCAGTGGGTTTACGCTGTGGTAATTGAGAGCAGAATCTGGCTCTAAGTTCTTGAGGAAACAAGGTTTCTTCTAGAACAAGGAATACCATCTTTTCAAATACATTTGCCTTCATGGCCATTTTAAGCTCATATAAATCTCTTGCAACTCTTTTTGTCTTACTTAACCACCATTTCAACAAAGGCCGAGTTCTGTATGCAAAGGGCTGTACAGAGGAAGCCATTTCATTGGGCAACAAGTTGTATTGGTCCTACAACCTAAGGAACTATGGTATGTATTCTTGAGGGACCTCTGCTGGCACCTTTTCTATTAATTATTTACAGCTATGCAGACACAGAGCATTCTTGTAACAATTTGGATTGTAAGCATAACAATTTTTAGTCTTTACCCTGATTTTAAGGGGTGATTTTTCACTCCAGCCAAGGCTCAGCTTCCCTGCTTGTGGTTACAGTTTGCAAAAGTGGGAAAATGCTATTAAACATTGTGTCCTTTCTGAATATTGGATGTTCCCCCTTGTTTACTTTTACCTTGGTCATTGGCCTTACTGGACCACCAATGCAATACCACTGAAGACAGTGCAAAAACAATGTCTAGAAAGAATGATTATTATCACCATTGATGGAGCGTTTGCAACACAACATTGGCCAAAGTGTGTGTGTGTTGTGAACAGTTAGAGACACTATTCAGATGGCCATTAGGGGTCACGTATCAAGGAGTTAAGGGTCTGTGTAAACAGGAACTAGACAATCTTGCATTCACCCCAACCACGGTGTCCTGGGTCTCTGTAATCTCTATGGTGTCTAGAGCTCGCCAGGAATTTTCTTTCAAAATATTTTGTTAACTGAAAATCATTTCATTTTGATTCAGTTCAATACTAATGAGCAGTCTGAGCAGCCAGGATGCCTTATGATACCTGTAGTTCAAATGGCTCATGCCGCCATTTTCTACTGTGGAACGAGTGCCCCAGATGGACTACATCTCCTATGGTGCACAGCACTTTGGTGCATCATGGGAGTCCTGTGACCATCATGGGAAATGTAGTCTGGCTGGGGAACTCAGCCTATAGAAGTTGTTTCACCTTATAGTGGCTGGTGCACCAGAGAATCACATCTTAATCCTTGCTGTGGATAATGGCGCTATCTCTTGAGCTGAACTGATTGCCTTCTGTGCTATGATGCTGAAAAGCCCAGGTTCAAACCTTGTCCAGCTGTGTGTGTTTGGCGGGGGGATCTTATAATTATTACAATGTGCTATTAACAGTTGAGACACTAAAATACAATTACATTGGCCCTGATGCATAAGCAAAATTGGGAGTGTATTTGCACACTTGGTTATCTCATTACAGGTGCAGTGGGGATTTACCTATCCATGAGCAACTGTGATAAGTGTGATTAAAAATCAGTGTGGAATTGCACTTGCTTTTTTGCATATTGGTCAGGGGCTCCACCTACTGAACACAAGCACCTCATAACTCTTAATAAATTACACTACGTGGGTATGAACATTGCACAGTATAAGAGATTTGAATATGGAAGATGGCCATGATCCCCTTCTAGGCAATGAGTTAGTAGCTGGGCTACACAGTGCTATTTTCCTTCATAGACTTACCTAACTCCTTTTTGTAACTGTTTGCACTCACTGGTCTTCTCTCTGCCCTTAATAGTTTATTCCACTCCATTCTTTCTAAGAAGATGTAAAATCAACAGAGATCTGGAGACCTACTCTGGAATTTTAATTAGAACAATAGCCTCAGAGGCTAAAGGTCTCAGTATTGACAAGACAAAGATCATATTCTGGATTGTAGGCAGCCAGCAAACAGGATTTATGACTAGTGTCCAGTGTAACAGGGACCAGACACATAAGTTATTCAGAAAAGAACTAAAAATAATAATAATAATAATAATTAATAATAAGGTGCAGCTTGGAATTTGCATGGCTTATTCGGTCTGTAACCTTGGGTGTTGAGTCTCATGCTTAACGATGATTGCTTCAGGTTCATACAGGGGACTAAGTCCATAGCTGGTGTACATGGAGCTCTAGAAGTCAATGGAGTCATACTGATTTACATCAATTAAGGATCTGGCCCAGTGTTTGGAGATTTGTTTTTCTTTGGTAAATTTGTAGCTACAAAATTATGGTCAGTTTATGAATTGGTGCAAAATGAGTGAATTTGGAGTAACTGACATATTGAGGAAAATTTGAGTAAACCATCTTTGAACTGGGTGCAAGTGCAGGCGGAGGATACAATCCTCATCACCAGGCCAGAGGCAGGCACCGACTGCTGCAGAAAGATGCATACAGGATTCAGTAGAAGTGGGGTGATAGTTAGGCCATGTATCAGCTTGGTCATCAGGAAGGTTTAGGTAAAATGGATTGAGGTTGTTTCCAAGGCTCTTTTTTCATAAACTCCTGGATCAGTGAGATTTAGGTGACATTGAGGATTGACTACAGGGGCTAGATTGCTGTGGTTCACAGCTTCCAACTTCACCTTCGTGACACAGGTGTATGGGTTGCCATCAGGTTCATGCAGTTGTGCATGTTTCCAAGAGAGGGAAGTCCATGTTCTGAGATGAGGCTGTTGGAGCTGCTAGGTCCTGTTATGCTGCACATATGGCATTGTTTACAAATAAAGTTTTGTGGTGGCAAATCAGGTAGGGCTTCCATGATTTCAAGTTAGGGCTTCCATGATTTCAACAGCCCTAAATGCACATGTTGGGAAGCTGTCAGGATATGTCTCCAGGAATCAATCTAGACATCTCGTTGACACTGTAGCAGGTACATGAAAATCTCAGGAGGCTGTTGCTAAAGTTGCTCTAGTAAAGGAGTCAAAGATGCTGGAATTCCCCAGAAGGTTTTGGATGCATCTCTGGATAGCCAGAGACCCTAAGGCCCCACAGGAGAATGAGGGCCTGATTCTCTTAGGTGGCAGGTAGTAGGTTCTCTTTGGGAATTTCTAAGGGGAACTGCTATGGCATCTCCATTTTCCCTACTCATATTATTTGGAATATATATTTAAATTAGGTACAGTGTTACATGTGAAATTCCAGTGGCTTTCCCAAGAGTCTTTGTTCTGCTTACAGCCAACAAGGAATTTTTAATATGTAACTCTTGTTTTCTTGAGTGATATGGTAAATACAAAATACAGTCTGCAGAGATAACTGAGATGCTTAGATGTGTGCTGTTTTTTTTTTTTCTCCTTTGGTGAGAATGAGAGATCCTGACAAGATACGATTAAGAGTGCAGCTGATGAAGTGCTAGGCTTGAAGTGATTTCTGAGCTACCATCCTGTCTCGGTACTCATTGAGAAGGCATTTATCCCCATGGGGAAATGCTAGTTGCTACAAAGATTTTATTCTTACCTCGCCCCTGCAGGTATTAAGGCTTGTTATAAATAATACTCGAGTCTAAGGGATCAAATGAGGACTTCTGTAGATTGTTCATCAAACTCTAACATCTCTTTCCACTAAAGCTTCTGTCAATAAATCATTTTTTAATTATAAGCTTAAATTATCATCAGCTAATCATGTCTAAATGATCTCTGAGGTGATTCCTATTTTAAGATATTCAGAGTAACATTAAGGAGGTTTAAGAAAAAAATGTTTTCTGAATACTTCCTTCTTTTTCTTTTTCTGCCTTGGAAAACAAAACACTCAATTTAGAGAGGTGTGTGTGATAGTATATGAATGAGAGGGGGCCAGACCAACACCCTAGTCTACCCCTAAATTGAGGAAAGTGCAAATCTGTACCTGATTTTGTAGGGCAGCCCCATCTCTAATATCTGGGAACGCTAGTGGTTTGGATTTAATACTACCCCTGTGATTAGCTCACATTCCATAATTTGCATTTATACAGTTTGTAAGTCCTAGTAGCTGTTCAATTGGTGCCCTGTAAAATGTTTAAAGAATAATAATACACATCTTTCTGAAGGGATTCTCAGAACTGCGCCTGCACAAAAATGTGCACAATTTTGCACTGGTAATTTCGTTCCATAGATGTGACAGCTGTGCACACAATCTGTGTAGCAGGTTATGCATGCACCTCTGACCTTCTGACCTGATACCAGGTGTATCTGACATCCGTAGCACCAGAGTATAACTATATAGGATGACCAGATTTTTTCCTCGTGTTACCTTAAGTAAGGTTTTTACAGATTTTTCTCATCCTCACTGGGGAAATCTCGAGGGTTTTTTCTTCTGAGCTTGCATTTCATCCTTTCTTGAATATCTCTGGCATTAAATGGCACTACAATTATTTTTCTGTTTGTCTTTGGCAATCAGTTTAATTTCTTAGTTACCTCTTGTGTAAAGAAAAAAAAGCCATTTCTCCTCTTTATTCGCTGTTTCAACCTCCCTGACTCCAGTGAGAGCAAAATTTGATTCACGCTGAATAAAGCATTTTTAAGGTGGCCATTTCTTATGTACATTAAAGTAGTTCCCAGGGGCCACGCTCAGGCTCCATTACGCAGGGTGCTGTACAAGACAGTATTAAAATGCAGTCCCTGCCCCAAGGAGTTTACATTCTAAACAGTCTCCTTGTTTTCATTCTCTGAACCTCTTTGGTTTCTGATTGGCAGCTGTACGGAGTCCAGTCCTTTCATTTCACAGCACTGTCTATCTTAGCTAGAAAAGAATTAAGAAAACTAATTTGAATGTAAATGACAGAGGCTAGTGTGTCTGTGCTTTCCTCCCCATTTACCCTTCAAGATCTGAATTACTTTGTTTCCCCTTAAATGCACCTTTTCCCTGTCCTTTCTACAGTATAATCTCATCCCCAGAACTGCCCACAATGTTCCAAATGATCAGCCTCTCCTCATCTTATATGACTGAGTTTACACTATTACCTTACTGCACTAAATTGGACCGAATGAGTCACTTCTCTGTCCATCTGCCAGCAGTACCTGTATCCCTGGGCATGGAAACATGAAGCAATACAAGACTGGTAGAGAACAGCCTGGAAGGAAACCTCTGTGTGAGAAATATGGCAGAATAGCAGGAGCTCTGCAGCCTTCTTCAGCTAATGGGTCCCTATGCCAGCGGTGTGCCCAGGACAGGTCATTCTGGATTTGTGGGGTCTGTAGAGATGTTCCAGTTAACAGGGTGGGTTTTGAATTAATCTTAAGCAGCTGTTGTTACTTATCCATGTGGATTCACACTACTGAAGATTTGTCTTGTGTTTTGGGTCAGGACAAAAGTGAAATCCCTGCAAGCTGCATGGAAACTTTTTAAAGACACAATAATAGAGGCTCCACTTAACTGTACACCCCAAATTAAAAAACACAGTAAGAGAACCAAAAAAGTGTCACTGTGACTAAACAACAAAGTAAAAGAAGCAGAGAGTGGCAAAAGGCCTCCTTTAAAAAGTGGAAGTTAAATCCTAGTGAGGAAAATAGAAAGGAAGAGAAACACTGGCAAATGAAGTGTAAAAATATAATTAAGAAGGCTGTAATGGGGTATGACTCACCCTTGCATTGCCTCCTGCTGGCGGTCCTGGGGATTAGCTATGTACGCCAGTGCGCCCTCTTCTGGTGATGTCTCGCCACCATCACTTCTGCTCCAGGGACCCACATCACTCCCAGGACCGAGGCGTCCTCTTCATAACACAGCCCTCCAGCTCTGTGCTTCTCCCTTCCAGGACACAGTATCACAGTCCACTGTCCAGCCATTTCCTCAGTGGCAAGTGGGGGCAGCGGAGGACCCGGGCCAGCCCACTACTCTGGGTCCCATCCCAGTGAGCCTGTAGATGGCCACCACTTGCTGAGCCCCCTCCGGCTCCTCTGTAGATCTCCTGGGGTCACTTCCCTGCAGTCCCCAGCACCCTCTTTGCCCTTGCCTCAGAGCCTCAGCCTGCAGATCCCTGCAGCCTGCCAGGAGCTGCCTTTAGCTCCCTGGGACTCTGCCTGCAGCACTGCTAAGCTGAGGGTGCTTGCTGCCCACCACCTGCAAGGCAGCCAGTCCACACCCCTCCTCAAGCTGCAGGGTGTGACTGAAGCTGCTCTGTACTGCAGCTCTTCTTATATGGGCCTGCCCGGCCCTGATTGGCTGCTCCTATAAGCCCTTCTGTCATTGGCTGCCTCCTGTGCAGCCTCCCTAGGGCTCTATTAACCGCCAAGAGCCCAGTGTGGGGCAGGCACCCCATCACAAAAGCCAAAAAGGAATTTAAAGAACAGCTAACTAGAGACTCAAAAAGTAATAGCAAAAATTTTTAAGTATATCAGAAGCAGGAAGCCTGCTAAACAACCAGTGGGGCCACTGGACAATCGAGATGCTAAAGGAGCACTCAAGGACAATAAGGCCATTGCAGAGAAACTAAATGAATCCTTTGCATCGGTCTTCATGTCTGAGGATGTGAGGGAGATTCCCAAACCTGAGCCATTCTTCTTAGATGACAAATCTGAGGAACTGTCCCAGACTGAGTTGTCATTAGAGGAGGTTTTGGAACAAATTGATAAATTAAGCAGTAATAAATCACTAGGACCAGATGATATTCACCCAAGAGTTCTGAGGAACTCAAATGTGAAATTGTAGAACTAATAACTGTAGTTAAATGATAGTAACCTATCGTTTAAATCAGCTTCTGTACCAAATGACTGGAGGATAGCTAATGTGATACCAATTTTTAAAAAGGACCCCAAAGGTGATCCTGGCAATTACTGGTTAGTAAGCCTGACTTCAGTGCCGGGCATACTGGCTGAAACTATAGTAAAGAACAAAATTGTCAGACACCTAGATAAGCCTAATTTATTGGGGAAGAGTCAGCATGGTTTTTGTAAAGGGAAATCATGCCTCACCAATCTACTAGAATTCTTTGAGGAGGTCAACAAGCATGCTGGACAAACTGGCGAAGAGGTCTGAAGTAACTAGGATGAAATTCAATAAGGACAAATGCAAAGTGCTCCACTTAGGAAAGAACAATCAGTTGCACACATACAAAATGGGAAATGACTGCCTAGGAAGGAGTACTATGGAAAGGGATCTGGGAGTCATAGTGGATCACAAGCTAAATATGAGTCAACAGTGTAACATAGTTGCAAAAAAAAAGCGAACATGATCCTCAGATGTATTAGCAGGAGTGTTGTAAGCAAGACACGAGAAGTAATTCTTCTGCTCTACTCCACTGATTAGGCCTCAGCTGGAGTATTGTGTCCAGTCTGGGCACCACATTTCAGGAAGGATGTGGACAAATTGGAGAGAGTCCAGAGAAGAGCAACAAAAATGATTAAAGGTCTAGAAAACATGACTTGTGAGGGAAGATTGAAAAAAATGGGTTTGTTTAGTTTGGAAAAGAGAAGACTGAGAGGGGACATGATAATAGTTTTCAAGTATGTAAAAGTTTGTTACAAGGAGGAGGAAGAAAAATTGTTCTCCTGAACCTCTGAGAATAGGACAAGAAGCAATGGGCTTAAATTGCAGCAAGGGAGGTTTAGGTTGGACATTAGGAAAAACTTCCTAACTGTCAGGGTGGTTAAGCACTGGAATAAATGGCCTACGGAGGTTGTGGAATCTCCGTCATTGGAGATTTTTAAGAGCAGGTTAGACAAACACCTGTAAGTGATGGGCTAGATAATTAGTCCTGCCATGAATGCAGAGGACTGGACTAGATGATCTCTCAAGGTCTCTTCTCGTTGTATGATTCTGTGTGGCAAGAGGGATCCCGTGAGTATAACGTACTTAGATTTTTCAGAATGCCTTTGACAAGGTCCCTCACCAAAGGCTCTTAGGCAAAGTAAGCTGCCACGGGATGGGAGGGAAGATTCTCTCATGGATCGGTAGCTGGTTAAAAGATAGGAAACAAAGGGTAGGAATAAATGGTCAGTTTTCAGAATGGAGAGAGGTAAATAGTGGTGTCCCTCAGGGGTCTGTACTGTGCCCAGTCCTATTCAACATATTCATAAATGATCTAGAAAAAGGGGTGAACAGTGAGGTGGTAAAATTTGCAGATGATACAAAACTACTCAAGATAGTTTAGTTAAGTCCAAAGCAGACTGGGAAGAGTTACAAAGGGATCTCACAAAACAGGGTGACTGGGCAACAAAATGGAGATGAAATTCAGTGTTGATAAATGCAAAGTAATGCACGTTTGAAAACATAATCCCAACTAAACATATACAAAGATGGGGACTAAATTAGCTGTTACCACTCAAGAAAGAGATATTGGAGTCATTGTGGATAGTTCCCTGAAAACATCACTTAGTGTTCTGCGGCAGTCATAAAAGCTAACAGAATATTGAGAATCATTAAGAAAGAGATAGATACTAAGACAGAAAATATCATATCACTTCTCCATAAATCCATCGTATGCCTGCATCTTGAATACTCTGTGCAGATGGGGCTGCTACATCTCAAAAAAGATATATTGGAATTGGAAAAGGTTCAGAAAACTACAACAAAAATGATTACGGGCATGAAACGGCTTCTATGTGAGAAGAGATTAATAAGACTGGGACTTTTCAGCTCAGAAAAGAGACGACTAAGGGGGGATGTGATAAAGGTCTGTAAAATCATCACTGGTGTGGAGAAAGTAAACAAGTGTTATTTACTCCTCCTCATAACAGAAGAACTAGGGGTCACCAAATGAACTTAATAGAAAGCAGGTTTAAAACAAACAAAAGGAAGGTATTTCTTCATACAACGCACAGTCAACCTCTGGAACTCCTTGCCAGAGGATGTTGTGAAGGCCAAGACTATAACAGGGTTCAGAAAAGAACTAGATAAAATCATGGAAGATAGGTCCATCAGTGGCTATTAACCTGGATGAGCAGGTGGTGTCTCTAGCCTGTGTTTGCCGGAAGCTGGGAATGGGCAACAGGGGATGGATCACTTGATGATTCCCTGTTCTGTTCATTCCCTCTGGGGCACCTGGCATTGGCCACTGTCGGAAGACAGGACACTGGGCTAGATGGACCATTGGTCTGACCCAGTGTGGCTGTTAATGCTCTTATGAAATAAAAGAAAACGTGGGGCTGGGAGCTAGGCTTTCATGTGCCAAGGGCAGTGAGAGCTCCACTAGCAGGAGTTCCCTTTATACAGGGGAATCTCCAGGTGGTGTAAAGCCAGCACAGGCAGCTCTGTGCCATCTGCTCCTGCCCCCTCAATCAGCATCATGCATGCTGGGGACATGGCCCCCAGCATGCTGTGCTCTGGCAATCTGGGTCTGTTCCAGCTAGCACAAGTTAGAACAGTCCTGGGTCTTCTCTAACATGTGCCAGGCTGAAGTAGACCCCAGAATTAGGATAAGTGATATCTGGTTTTTTCATATTCTGGAATACAGGCCATTGCTTTTCAGTCCAGCCACCTTCACCTTTCGGCTTAATTTTAAAAAAACAGTTCTTGTGTTAAGTCCCATTCTCTGCTTCATGCTGGGGAAAAGGTCTTTTCTAAAGGCTACAGGGTGATGGTTTCTTCTCCCGAAGGAGCCCAGCTGTCTAAACTATCAGCAGCAAAAACTGACATCTACAGCTATTTGTTCAAAATGTGGGGAAGTAGATGAAGACTGGCTAGGGAATTTCAAATTCAGTCAGCAAATTGCAAAGAATGAAAATGATCCACCTATCCTGCTCTCTAATGAATTCAGCCCATTGAGTTCATTTCCTAGGTGAGTAAAAGATAAAGTCTAGCCCCCATCTAGCTGTCAGCTGGGTAGCCAGGCAAAGTATACGCTGCTTGATTTAAGACAGAATGCCCTTGTCACACTCAGTTAAAGGAAAAGAACTGGCTGGATCACAGCTTTTCGTTACAGCACAAAGACCACATTTAAATGGAATTGTCACAATTTGGGTTTATTTTTTAAATGTCCCTTTTGTTGTTTACCAAGGTTTAGTGTGTTTCAGAGCAGAATCTTTTAAACAGGAGATCACTGTTTTCCAATAATGAATATGAAAAATAATGTGTATGTGACCTCAGGGTAAAAGATCAGCATGTCCTTTTGATGGTGGAAAAGCATCCTGGGCCTGATTCAATGCCCTTTTAAGTCAGTGGGAGCTTTTCCCTGGATTCCTGCGGGTGTTGGCTCAGACCTGGGGTCAGCTTTGGGAAGCTGCTGCATAGCATTCTTTGTAAAGCCATTTGCACAGCGGAGAGGATAGAGAGCGCTCCTGAACCCACAGTGTGTCCTGAGGGGGTATGTTCCCTGGGCACTAAAGTGAGATTTTTCTGAGTAACTGAGCTCTTACTTGAAGTAGAATATTCTCCTGAGGAAATACAGGGCTCTAGATAGTGGATCTGCTGTGTGTGCCTGTGTTGGGCATCTCGCTACTGAGCATGATCATTGGATTTGGGGAGCAGAGAGTCTTTGCAGTAAATGAGGTGACCATAGACAAATCAAGGCTGTTTCTTTAACTAAAAAGGAAGACCACTTTCTGGGTGCATGCAGCATCCCTCAGTCTTTCAAAGGCAATGAGATTGATGGACTCCTGGGTACCCAGACTGCGCTCTGATTGTTTCAAATCAGCTGAATATTTTCTTTTTTCTACCTGAGGCGATTTATAGCCCTTCCCGCCTCCCCATTCCCTGCTCCTCCCCAGTCTGCTCTGGGAATGCAGTTAATTGAGGTGATGTGTCCTAATGACTTGAGCAGGGCACTGAGAGTCAGAAGTCCTGGGTTTTAGTCCCATTCTTGCCAGTGACTAGCTGTGGGAGTTTGTACAAGTTGCAAGTAATTTCTGAGCCTCAGTCCACTATCCAGTGAAGGTAACGATTCTGACCTACGAAGGGTAATCAATTTGGGTCATTTTCTGATCCCATACACACCATGAGTAGCCCCTTATTCTGTGTGTAGCCCCATGAAGATACTCATGGACTAATATTTTACTCGGCCTAAGTAAGGGAAGCACTTATCTCTGAGTGTCTTAAAATGCTTGGAGATCCCCAAATGAGCATATTATTCCCGTTCTATGAAAAACCTTTCCCCACCTTCTCTGCTCATCCCTATATGGTCTCTGATTTCTCACTTTCTTTTCTTCTGCCCTGATTAATCTTGTTTCATTGATTCCATGACAACGTAAGCATCTGAGGATCTTGTTTCTCAGGCTGTTATTCAATTACCATATGTGCAGGGAGGTGGGTTTGCTCGGGCTCAGAACAATACTAACTTGATTAGACTATGAAGGTTGAACACAAGAATTAAGAGGAACTCGAGAAGTGCATCATTTTACACAGAGATACACATTTGCCTGCTTACATAATGAACTAACAATTAGCATTCCAAGAACCTTAGGGAAAAGAAAGGTGGAAGGAAATAGCCCATCTTAAAGCAACAAGTAGGGCTTGATTTTCAGGTCCATTGGTGGAGTTATGCTGAGTTTTGTGCCACCTTTCTACCCCTTTCCCACCAGGTTCTGAAGCTAACTGGAAGCCGGTTCGGCCCCTGGCACAATTCAGAGCAACCTGAGAGCTATTCTTACTTGCATTACACAGCAATGGCCTGTTGCCTTAGCAAAGGATTGCGAGAGCACAGCATGTGGTGGGTATGTTCCCTCCTGTCCATGGCATACGAACAGCACACCCCTCTGTGAGTGGCTGATGGCACAGAACTGGCTGGGATCTGGCCCAGAGACCCAAAGTCAAATGATAAAGCATAGTTATTTTGATCATGCTGAGATGGGACAATGACCAGCCCCATCCCTAGAGCTGAATATTCACGGTGCTCCTGGTGGATGCATAAGGCGTTGACTTTTTTTATTTATGCTTGCAATCGTCATTGCTGGAAAATGGAGAGTGCTCGCAGGCATGATGATGTCAGCGCAGCCCTTCACAGGGTACAGCACTCCCTGCACCAGTTCCAGCCTTTGGTAACTGGAGGATAGCTAAGGTGACATTGGTTGTTTTTTTTAAAAGGCTCTGGAGGCAATCCTGGCAATTACAGGCCTGTAAGCCTAACTTCAGTACCTGCCAAATTGGTTGAAACTATAATAAAGAACAGAATTATAAGACAGATGAACATGATATGTTGAGGAAGAGTCAACACAGCTTTTGTAAGGTGAAATCATGCCTCACCAATCTATTAGAATTTTTTGAGAGGACAGCAAAAGTGGACAGTTGCTATAGTGTACTTGGACTTTCAGAAATCCTTTGACAAGAACCCTCACCTAAGGCCCTTAAGCACACTAAACAGTCATGGGACAAGAGGGAAGGTCCTCTCATTGATCAGTGACTTGTTAACAGATAGGAAACAAAGGGTAGAAATAAATGGTCAGTTTTCACTGTGGAGAGAGGTAAATAGCAGGGTCCCCCCAAGGATGTGTACTGGGACCAGTGCTGTTCTACATTTTCATAAATGATCTGGAAAAAGGGGGAAAATGTTGCATATGATACAGAATTACTCAAGACAGTTAAGTCCAAAGCAGACTGGGAAGAGTTACAAAGGCATCTCACAAAATGGGTGAGTTGGCAACAAAATGGCAGGTAAAATTCAATGTTGATAAATTCAAACTAATGCACATTGGAAAACATAATCCCAACTACACTTACAAAATGACTGGGTCTAAATTAGCTGTTACTACTCAAGAAAGAGATCTTGGAGTCAGTGTCGATAGTTCCCTGAAAATGTCTGCTCAATGTGCAACAGCAGTCAAAGAAGCTAAGAGAATGTTAGGAACCATTAAGAAAGGGATAGATAATGAGAAAGAGACTATCATAATGCCACTAAATAAATCCATGGTACATCCACACCTTGAGTACTGCGTGCAGTTCTGGTTGCCACATCTCAAAAAAGATATATTAGCATTGGAAAAAGCACAGAGAAGGGTAAAAATTATTAGCAGTATGGGACAGCTTCCATGTGAGGAGAGATTAATAAGAGTGGGACTGTTAATCTTGGGAAAGAGATGACTGAGGGAGGATGTGGTTGGAGTCTATAAAATCATGAGTGGTGAGGATAAAGTGATTCAGGAAATGTTATTTACCCCTTTGCATAACACAAGAACCAGGGGTCACCCAATGAAATTAATAGGCAGCAGCTTTAAAACAAACATAAAGAAGTCCTTCTCCACACAACGCACAACCAACCTGTGGAACTCCTCGCAAGGAGATGTTGTGAAGGCCAAAAGTATAACTGGGCTCAAAAAAGAACTAGATAAGTTCATGGTGGATAGGTCTATCAATGGCGATTAGCCAAGATGGTCAGAGACTCAACCCTGTGCTCTGGGTGTCCCTAAACCTCTGCTAGAAGCTGGGACTGGACGACAGGGGATGGATGACTCAATAAATTGCTCTGTTCTATTCATTCCCTCTGAAATATCGGGCACCAGCTACTGTCAGAAGATAAGATACTGTTCTGACCCAGTGTGGCCATTCTTATGTTCTTACAGCCTTATAAACTTTCATTTTATGCCCAGATCATTCTGGGGTAGACTAATAATATCATTGGCCTCATCCAGTCTCTAGAAGCCAAGGCACATATATCACCTCCTGCACGCTTGCCTTTGCCTGTGACTTCTCCATGACATGTGAAAGGAGCTGAGCTTTGGAGGGGGCAGTCCCAAAACCAGGGGCAGCTCTAGACATTTCACCACCCCAAGCAGGGCAGTATGCTGCAGGGGGCACTCTGCCAGTTGCCGGGCTGGAGCCGCCTGCCACCCTCCCGGCACCCGGCAGAGCGCCCCCCGCGGCATGCCGCCCCAAGCACGACTTGGTGTGCTGGGGTCTGGAGCCACCCCTGCCCAAAATACTGATGCCCTGAATGGCACCTACAGAGCTTTCTCAGACAACAATCTGCCATGGCATTCAGGTGCAGTCCCCTGCCCTGCCATTGTGGCTAAGTCTTCTGCCGGAGTCTTGACTAGCTCGCCAGAAAAAGCCCCTCTTCTAACCCTCACCCCCACTCTCTGTACTTCTGCCAGTGAGACCTGATTTCCCGACCTCAACCCTCACAAGCCTGGTGCTCCCGCCTTTAACACTTATATGGCTCTATTCCCATCATTGGAAGTGGGAGAAGAATCAGACTCTTAGGCTAGGTCTACACTGGGCGGGGGGGAGTCGACCTAAGATATGCAACTTCAGCTATGCGAATAGTGTGGATGAAGTCAGCGTATCTTAGCTCGATTTACCTGGCTGTGAGCACAGCGGTGAGTCGACTGCTGCCACTCTACCGTTGACTCCACTTCCACCTCTCACACACGGTGGAGTTCCAGAGTCAACAACAGGTCAATCGGAGATCGATTTTATCACATCTACACTAGATACGATAAATCGATCCCCGATAGATCGATCACTACCCGCCGATCCAATGGGTAGTGTAGACGTACCCTTAGTAACTCTCCTGTTTTCCCGGGAATCCCTCTTCTCCATTGGCTCACTGATCCCTCTCTGCAGGGATCCATATCCCATAAGATGTGTGTGCTGTCAGGGTCAGGCTTTGATATTCCTGACAAGGACTCAATGGGCAAACTGAGGCCTAGGCCCTGATTCTGTCATTATTGGCTATTTCCCATGTCTATCCAAATGAAATCAAACTTCTCCCCACGCTGTGTGCTGCTGTGGAATGGAAACCCTTGCTTTCCCCAAGGGGAGGACTCGGGACTGGAGGGTCTTATCAGCAATAATAGAGAATGCTGCATATTGATACTTGATTGCTCTTCCCACATCATTTAGCATTTCATAGCTGGCAAATGTAGAGGCGCACAACTGGTCTTTCCTATGCTATATAACCAAGGCTAAAACAGCCAAGCTCCATCGGCGGTGACAGAGGGGCACTAGGATTCTTCTTGGCTCGGCCCCTCAAGCAAGGGTGTTACCATTCCATGGTAGAGCACATTTGGCAAGCAAGTGGTATTTTGCGTTGTGGAATGAGACTCCACCCGGAGAAACGAGGACTCATTTTGCTTAGATCCGTTCAGTATTAGTCCCAGTTGGGGCCCCAAATGAAGCCCATAAAAGGTTTTATGTAAACGTCAGGCTGGCATGTTTGCCTGGTGTAATGGGAAATGTGCCTGGGATAAAATCTTGTTGGAAGGATATTCATTTTCGTCACCCATTAAAGAAAGTGCCAGCTTATTCCATCTTGTAAGTGGGCATCAATTACTGTTAGGAATTATACCTCAAAAGATCACTTTAATCAGGAGCTACCTAGCTTCCTTCCACCTTTAATGTTTAATTTCTTTGGGCCCCCATTAAAATCAGCAGGCTGCTCCACAGGGCGTGTGCAACCTTTGAATATTACCGACGATTTATACAGCCAGAAAAGCTAATAAAGGATCAATAATGGAAATAGTACAAGGAATAGAACTATGCAGATTGGGCGGAGAGGGGAAATAGCATAGCAGCGTTGGCATAGAGGAAAGATTCGTGTTCGTATTTATGGCCCTGCCTCCCTTTCAGCTAATAGGTCTGTGTCGCTGCAAACCCGCAGTGGTGGCTGAGGGCAGCTCCACCTCCCGTGTCTGTGGAGGGCTAATCTTTTCTGGGGGACACAGCTGTTCACCAGAACTCCAGCAGAACGGCTTGCAAGTGCACTTGGAGATTTGCTTTCATGTTGTGAATTTAGGTCTCTAGCCCAAATTCAGCAGCGCAGGGCTGTAAATATCCCTGCCTGAGCCTCTTTAAAGGCTTGTGTCTGTGCTTAATGAGGTGACTGCAAATTTACCCTTGAGGAGGAAGGAGCTGTAAATAATGTTTTTAAAAGCCTGTGAATGGGACATTGTTAACCCTGAGCTTGCTGGAGGGTCCAGCCCTGCCTGGTGCTGTGAGCCTTCAGCTCTTGTTGTAGTTGGTAGTGTGGCAGGGGACTTGGCACCTTGTAGGGGCATATAGGCGGAGCTGGGATGAGAGTTTAGCAGCCCTGGCAGAGCTGCTGGAGTTTCGGCTTCTCCCTGTGAGCAGCTCCTGGGGAGTTGTGGGGGTAGAATGTAACTCAGTGGTTCACCGGTCCCAAAAGCAGTTTTTGTTATCAAGGATTTTTGCTGCACGTGAACTGGGGCCTCTCTCCCGCATCCCCTCTTGCCTGGCAATGGAAATACACCAGGTCTTGCAGGGGCTGTAGGACCAGGAGCAAACTTACTTAGAGCTAAAATCCCTTACCAATAATAGCAAGGTCTGTATGGTCCTGGTTTCCCTCCATTCTCCCTTGGGTGCTACGAGGCCCCAGCTCCTTGGTGGGTGAGCAGAAGCCCTGCAGTGTCCTTCCACTGGACACTCCTGCTTCAGAACTGCATCCACTTTCTTTAAATCAAGTGCATAGAAATGATGGAGACTGGGAAGCAGGGTTGGATTATGGCAGGATTCTTAGGATCCAGGGCCTGAAACAGGAGTGGTCCCTGAGCAGGTGGTGCAGCATATAACTGATGGCTGCAGGTGCAGAAACTAAGGTAGAGAAGATACCCCGTCCATTCGCATACAAGGATGACAGCTCCATGTGACCCACAGGAAGGAGGCGCAGTCGTGTGACTCTGACTCTTCTTGCAGGACAGAAAATTAATGTGCACTGTTGTGTGTGTAATGGGTGCAGAGATATGGTGGATCTGGGCCCTGCAGAGTGTCAATCCACTCCTGCTGGGACTTGAAACCGGATATACCACAGATCTGTGCTAAGAAGGCCATCAGCTGAAAAGTTTTATTTATAGATTTATAGATTCCAAGGCCCGAAGGGACCATTGTGATCATCTAGTCTGACCTCCTGCATAACACAGGCCAGAGACCTGCCCCACAATAATTCCTAGAGCAGAGCTTTGAGAAACACTGCCAACCTTGATTTAAAAATTGTCAGGGATGGAGAATCCACCACGACCCTTGATAAATTGTTCCAATGGTTAATTACTCTCAGTGTTAAAAATGTACGCCTTATTTCCAGTCTCAATTTGTCTAACTTCAACTTCCAGCCATTGTATCATGTTATACTTTTCTCTTCTAGATTGAAGAGCCCATTAATAAATATTTGTTCATCATGTAGATACTTATAGACTATAATCAAGTTACCCCTTAACCATCACTTAGTTACGCTAAATAGATTTTGATCCTCAAGTCCATCACTACTAAGTAGGTTTTCTGATCCTTTAATCATTCTCTTGGCTCTTCTTCTCTCCAATTTAGCAACATCCTTCTTGAACTGTGAGCACCAGAACTGGACACGGGATTCCAGCAGCAGTTACACCAGTGCCAAATTGTCATAGCTTCCTACTCAGATTTGAACCTTAGCGTTCATAACCTGAGAAGCTAGCATGAACCCCTCTAAGCTTAATTACCAGCTTAGATCTGATAGGCTGCCACCAACCAAGAAATTCCAGTGTCTTGGCTCACTCTGGTCTCCCAAAACTTCCCACCCTGGGGGACCCCAAGACCAGAGGCTCTGAGTCTACACAACAAAGGGAAATAAACCATTCCCCCACCTCTCTCCCACCAGAATTTCCTCTCTGGGCAACCTGAGAGTTACTGATGCAACCTCTTTACATCACAATACCAAGAAGCATGTCTCCTCTCTTCCACAAAGAGACAAACCCAAAGACAAGGAAACAGAAAAGATTCTATCTCTCTTCCCCCCTAGCTTCTTCCCGCCCTGGGACACTAGGAGAATTAAACACAAGAGGCAGCTTTCCCCTCCCCCTGTCTTTTCCTTTCTCCCACCAATTCCTGGTGGGTCAAACTAGAAAAAAAATCAACAGGTCTAAAAGCAAAAACTTTTAATAAAAAAAGAAAGAAAGAATAGATAACAGTTCTCTGTAATCTAGATGGTAAGGTACAGGGTTTTCAACTTATAGAAAATGAATAAACAATAGAAAGGGATAAACAGCCTTATCCAAAAACAATACAATTTAAAGTACTTATAGCCAAATACACATAAAGACTCCACCAGCCAGATAACCAGATGCAAATACAGCAAAAACATTTAAAGACTATACTTTTGCTAATTTTGTACTTACAACTGGGAAACAGAAGATTAGAAGGACTGAAAATAGACCTCTCATAGCTGAGAGAGCACAGAACAGACAAAAGACCCAAGACCAAGAAAACCCACAAATCCTCTCCTTAAGCTTTGAAAAATCCGGTTTCCTGATTGGTCCTCTTGTCAGGTGTTTGGTTCCCTTTGTTAACCCTTTACAGATAAAAGAAACATTAACCCTTAGCTATCTGTTTATGACACAAATACAGAAGTGAAATAACCTCTCTACCCCTACTCAAGATTCCCCTGTTTATGCATCTCAGAATATTAGCTCTTTTGGCCACAGTATCAGACTAGGAGCAAACGTTCAGCTGACTATCCACTACAACCCCAAAATCTTTTTCAGAGTCACTGCTTCCCAGGATAGTGTCCCCCATCCTGTAAGGATGGCCTACGTCCTTTATTCCTAGATGAATGCATTTACATTTAGCCATCTTAAAACACATATTGTTTGTTTGCACTCAGTTTGCCAAGTGATCCAGATCACTCTGAATCAGTGACCTGTTCTCCTCGTTATTTACCACTCCCCCAATTTGTGTGTCATCTGCAAATTTTATCAGCGATGATGTAATGTTTCTTCCTAATGTTAAATAGCATAGGGCCAAGAACTGATACCTAAGGACTATGGCTAATATGAAGAGTCAAATTGGAAGCCAGATGCTTCCCAATATAAATAACTAGATGTTACATTTTAAATAGTCTTTAAACTCTCTAGTTCTGTTCAGAAATGGGAACAAATCAGTGTCTTTCATATACCTGGCCCTCCAGTTTGATGTTCCCTCTTGATAGCGAATTGCTCTTTTTCCTTAAATAACATGCTGTCCATCTAGAAGTTCTGAAAGATGGGAAATTCCTGGTGTTTCAGCTATGTCCTCAACTATGTGGCTTGATAATAACTAGGTTGGGACTGAGTGGAGTTGTGGTGGTCGGGAGATGGGAGTCAGGTTTGATTCTGCCCCTTGTGATGTCCAAATTTAGAACTTTTGGCATTCAATCATCTATAAATTCTTTTGCACCCAGGTTCTGCATTTCCTCTGGGTTCCTGAGAATGCACGTTCTGCATTTAGTTCTCCTTTTCCAATTCTTATAAACACATGTAGCCTTCACCAGGTTGTCTCATACAGATAAAATATTTAGCCTGCAAAGCTGGAAAAAATTTCTCTGTATCTGAAACTAGCATCCATTATATATGGGGGATTGTTTGTCTCATATTGAAATCTGGCAGTGAGTTGGTTTTCAAAATTAAAAAGATTTAGCAAGAAGTTATTGCTCAAATAAGGGTTTCCCCACTGAAATGGTGACATTTGGGTAAAACCAACTGAAGGGGCTTAACATCTAAACAGAATTTCTGGGATGATGTTAGTGTACAATAGTTATAATGTTCCATATTTTTAACATGTTTCTCCACAACTCTTGTGCTCTCTCAAGATGTATATCTAGAAAATGAAAACCCATGTAGCTTTGTGAATGCATATTACATATGCCATAAAAGTATCTCCAAGTCATCCTTACAGAGCCCCGTATGTCAATTATTGAGCCTTTGCTACCAGCAGACTGTTTTCACTGATGACTGAGCAGGCTTGGAACTTGAACCTCCACAGGTGCAAGAAGCTGATGCTGCTCTTTCCCCATTCAAATGATTTTATCTTCTTTGTGATAATAGCTCATTACTGCAGTACAGAACTAATTTACTTAAATTGTCAACTTTTGGGTCAGGGTGGGACCATCTGTTTTCTTCTGTGTTGGTACAACACCTAGCACAGTGGTTCCTGATGGGAGGTCATAGGCACTAAGGTAATTTAAATAATAACTTAATAATCATTAATAATAATTAAATAATCGTTTAGCCTACATATTTTGTTGTATGACAGCATTCCGAAATATCTAAACAGTTCTCTTTTTTGCTGAAATAGAATAGAATAGAAAGAGAAATGGGACAATCTGAAATAAATAATGCCGTATAGACTGTCCAGAACACCCAGATGAGAATATTTCTTGTGTTAACTTTCATCTTGTCTGGTACAGAAACTCTAAATACCCCGGAGCCTTAAGTTAAAAGCAGATGTGTTACAGCTTTCTCTCATCCAGCCTTCCAAATTACACACACAGTCCTTTAATAATGAGAAAAGCAGATGATCTATGAGACACTCACAGGCTGTTAGCACTTCGATGGATCACCGGTACAGATTTTTGTAAAGAAATTGTATTACTGGCCTAAAATGAGGACAATTTTCACTCGGCGTTCTATGGTTTGGATTTAAACAAGAAAGGAAGAAGTGGTATAGATCAGTGTCTGTTCTGTCCAGGGCAAGTAAACCTCGTTCTAGATGTTCTGCTTCTGTAGCCACAATCTAATTTCCAGTGTGGATTATACTTTAAACCTTACTGTTTCCTCTGACTGACGTCAATGGTCTTTTTTAGGTGCTCACGCAGAGTCATGCAAAGAAACAGTCCAGTAAATGGCTTTCCAAATGGTGTCAAAGCCCTCCCTCAGTCTCTCTGCTCTTTACCCTAGCATGGCTCCCAGCCTGGTCTTTGGTCTGAGCCAACACCACAGACGCTAATAGAGAAACTCCCATTAACTTTGCTGGGCATTGGATTAGGCCCGGTATTAGTTTCTGGTGAGTGACCCCTCAGTGGCACAATGTCCCCCAGAAGTGAGGTGCAGCATTGAGCACAGCATCCGCTCTCCTGGGGAGCAGCTGGGGTCTGTTCAGCCCAGAAAGTGAGCAGTGCTGGCCATGGAGAGGCATGGGCGGCGCAGCTAGAGATGCACAAGCTCAGTTCTCCATCTGAACTGGAGAGCCTGTGAGAGGCAGGTAGTGGCAGCAGGGGATGTTTCTCCATGGGGTGAATTCCCTCCAGGATGCAGAGCTCCAGGCTGGCTCAGGTCCCTCAGCCCCTGCTGTGGGATCAATACCTAGCTAGATGTGCAGTTCACACCAGACTGCGCTGTCTTGTCTGGGAGGCTTTCCTAGGGGTATGTCTACACAGCAAGTGGCAGCAAACCTCAGAGCCTGGCTCAACAGACTAGGGGCTTGTGTTAGGGCACTAGCTGTGTAGACATGGCAGCTCCGGCAGGAACTCAGGAGCTGAAACAAACCCCCTCCCTAGGCTTCAAAGCCTGGGCCACAGCGGGAGCTGCATGTCTACACAGCTATTTTTAGCACCAGAGTGTGAGCCCCACCAGCTTGAGTCTGTCGACCTGGACTCTGAGTCTTGCTGCTGTGGAATGTGCAGAGGTACCCCTGGGTGCCAGGCTTCGTGCCCTAGAAAGGGTGGGAATATGTTTCAGACCTTGCCAAACTATTGCATAGCTTTGCCTGGCTTTGTTAGTTTGCACTGAGCCGTTGAGGGGCAGGCATTGCACCTGGACCAGTTTGGCCCCAATCCTGCAAGCTGCTATGCACAGAAGTCTTGTTATTGTTAGGTATTATTTGTTAGTTTTATGGTAGCACCCAGGAAAGCCCCTACTCAGCACTGAGAAAACGCAGAGTCAGAGACAGTCTCGTCCCTTGCAGTTTAAATAAATTGTAAATTAAATGACTAACTGAATACACCTAAATTACTGTTCTGCTGACGTCAGTGGGGCTCTGCCTGCACCTATCGGAGAGCAGAGTCAAAGCTGGCCTTCGTCTGTGCTCTCGGCTGCCCGGGTTGATCGTTCGCAAATAGAAGTGGACGTGCTCTATTGAGGATTAATGAGCAGTCCTGCCCTGAGATGCTGGCAGTCTCCCAGTGTTTTGATAAATACCAGTAGCCCTTTGATAAACCACCTTTCTGTGAGGTGAGCAGGGCTGGTCAGCTGTGATAACAGCTGCATTTCAGCCTTGACTCTGAATATTTGGATGTTGTTGGTTTAACCCCGATGTTATCTATCCACATTATTTGTCTACAAATGACAACTCACAATGCATTGCATCTTGCTTGCAGAGGCCAACACCCCCTTGGCAGTGGCTGTGTTTTGTAGCTGAGATAGTAAATGCTCTGTCCTTTTTAGTGTATTTCCACTGCTTGATAATTCATCCTTCTGGACCAAAGCTCCAAGTTCTCTCCCTTGATGGCTTCTCTTCACTCGCGGCCGGAGGCCAGATTCTTTCCTGTGACTATGAAGACCTGCCCCGTGCCCAGGTGTGGCTTGGCTCTGAGGATCACTAGGTGTTTGTGGCATGCCTTACATGTTCTTGGACCCCCAGATTCCATCTGGAGGATAGCCTTCTCCTTGCCATTGGTCTAACTCTGGCTGCAGCTGTCTGACTGTAATGTAGCATAGTTAAACTGATGCTACCTAACCTCAGCACTCCGCCATACAGCAAGCCTCCTGCCCCTGGTAAACTATGTTGCTGGGAAAGTTTGTTTCCAATATCAGTGAAAGATTGTCTCTGTTTTCTGTTTTCCATAACACTTTTGTATAGCGATGTGCCAAGTCAGACACTAGAAATGTGGGCACTTTTAAACAGAGGGAAAGAAATTTTACTCTCAGTTAAATCATGAAATTCCACTGACTTCAATAAGGTTGGAGAGGTGTAACTCAGGGTAAAATTTGCCTTCAGGATCTAAATCACTTAGAGGCTAAATTGAGAGTTTTCTGAATTGTGCTGCATAGATTTGAAACCCAGACTGATGTTTTTTTCTTAATGTTTATTCATCAGAGTTAGCAGATTTGTTTTAATCATTTCTTATTATTCTGCTTGTATAAAAGCTCTCTCCTAGCTTTGCATGGAGCAATCCTGGTGCAACGTTATCCCAAAGATGCCTGCACAGTAAACTTGCATACACAACTCTGTGTCCTGGCTCAGTACCTGGTAACAGCTTATCTAGGACAATGCTGCACATTCTGCCTGTATGAGAGATATTTATGCACATCTAAAATGTGTATAGCCCTCTGTGCTTTGAAGAAATATGTAATGCAAAATACAGAGGAGAAGAGACAGATCCTGGGCACTGACCAGCCTGTAGAATGCAGGCTGAACAGGCCAGTGGAGGATATCCTCAGCATACAGGAATCTCCATTTGATGCAGAGCTACCACAGGCACTGACTTTTGTTTTCGCCAGTGGGTGCTCACTTCTCTCCACCTCCTCCCCCATGCAAGTGGCAGGCAGGGCCTCAATGGGAAGAGGCCATGTGGGAGCAGGGCTTTGGGGCAGACAGGGGGGTGGGGCCTCAGGGGGAAGAGGCTGAATGAGGCGGGGCCTTGGGGGAACATAGGTGGAGCCAGAGGTTGATGCCATGATCCGGATGCTGGGGCCCACAAAAGATTAAAGCAGCCCTGTGGGTGCTGAACGACCCCTATATTTTTCTGGGGCCCGGGGGTCCTTGAGCCATGGGGCACCCATAGAGTTGGCACCTATGAATGCTACCACACAGGCACCTAGGCTGACCCGCAGTGTAAGAGTTGTGGCCAGGAGGAACGGGGAGAAGTAACTAAGGACTTCAGGATTTGGCTTGTTGACTTCAGTGGATAGTGTTGAACATAAAAAAAAAGTGTTTTCAATTTATAAGGGGGGGGTTGCTGTGTGAAAGGGGGCACCAATGCAAAAGTTTGAGAACCACGGAGTTATGATCTGTTCCATATCTCATAATTCTCCTATTTTGTTTATTCCTGTTATAAATGTAGGGTTTTCTGTCATGAGCCACAGCGGGCTGGTACGTCTGCTTACTCCTGCTCCTTGTATTCAGAATAAGGATCTTGATTATTTTGCAGTTTGGAATTTGGACGTTGTCTCTCCCAAGATATAATAACCTGGGGGGTTTATCAGAGTTTTAGCAAAAGGTTTTCTGTTCTCTCGTGTGTCTGTGTGGTGTGCTGTTAAAATCCTGAGCCCACCTTTCAGCTCTACTAGCAGTGCCAACATCCGCAATGCTTCAGTAAGTTTACTGGCATTAGCACAACATGCATCGGCAAGCTTCAGAACCATTTGGCCTCTAAGACAATGGTCATCATTAACAAGCTAACTTTCTCAATGCTCACCCCACAGTAACTATGTACAGAATATTCTCAACACAGGGAAATAACTGGACCATCCTGAATATCAAATGCTGACCTATTCATAGTCACTGCCGTGCCTGCAGCAGACAATAATATTTATACCCTACTCTCTCTGGGTCAGTCAGTAGATGATAGAAGCATTTCACCTGCATCTCTCTCCTCCATTAACCACAGTAGATGTAAACGCATCCATGCCCAGGTTTGTATACCAATGATGGTCCTCAGAGATTATGCATTAAGGATTAAACAGAGCAGTCTTTTCTTATCGTATGCCACCAAGATAGAGGAGTCTAGTCTCCTTGGGGAAATCTGGCACATGTTCCAAGCAAACACAGTATTTTGTTCACAAAACTAATATCAGATTGGATTCCAAAGTTAGATCATATATAATTAAGAAGTGCTACATTTTTACTCCATCTCGTATTTGCCATCTGTTATAAGTGAAAGATAGTGGGTCCTTTCACTATTTATTATTCTCAGTGTTACTATCTGTCTAGCACTGGACCCTCAGAGTGTTTGGATTTCAGTATCTGAGTGTATGTTTGTTTGCACAGTATATGCAAATACTAGACAATTTATTTAATAAACCTATTTTTCTTGCAGTTCCCAGAGCACCTAGTACCAGCTGTGATGAGAATCACTTGGATGTTAAAGTGCTATTGACAAAATTGTTCCCATTGGAACTTAAATATGCACAAATGCATCTCTCCCTCCTAGTCAAAATTCAGGGTATCACAAGGGTGAAATCTGAAGGCACAAATATCATTTAGCTAGGATTCATGCCCAGAATTCATTTAAAAACAGAATATCTTAAATGAACAAGTGCCTCAGTTGTGTTCCTGATGGAAAGGCGTCCAAACAGCAAAAACTACCACAATTAGCACCATCTTATTGGTTGGTTCAGCAGAGAAGCTATGGATGGAATCGAAATAGATTAAACTCCTTTCCCATCCCTAGAGTTTAGACTTGGGGATGATCTGGTTGGGCAGGGAGCTGGCATTGCTAAACCTGGCCCTAGGATATCAAGGATTTGAGTCTCCGGAGCTGTCAATCCAGCACCTTTCATACACTCTAAATTCACTTTTTAAACATTAAAGCAGTCTTGAATAAACTGGGATGTGTATTTCCCCTGAAGAGGGTGAGGGGTCGGGAAATGGAGATGTTATTCTTTTGAACAATAACTTCATGTGTTCTGTTAATCTTAAGAAATATTTCAAAATCCAATATTTTGAGACTGAGGATGGTACTGAATCTTTCGGACTGAAACACATGAAGTTTTATATACAATTCAGGTACATTTCAATCCTTTTTATTCCCATGCTGGGCCACCTACCCTGTTCCATCAGCATGTGTCAAGATAGCCATGTGGGGGAAGAGAGAAAGAGAGAGAGAGAGAGAGAGAGTAGTCAGTATCCCTAAGCAGGGGTGTCATGTGACACAGAAACTGTTCTTCCAGAAATGTGTTTCTGAGCATTTTGGCCTCCAGAAATAAGATGTATGTGTCTATTTTTCTGACATTATTTAAATTGTAGCCATGAACTAAATACTGAAGTCCAGTTGTCAAATATCAGATGTGAGAAATGAGCTAAATCATTTAGTTAGTCAACAACCAGCTGATGTCTTTCAAATTTTGGCACATATTCTGTTCAGATGCAGTTCTACACCTCTACCTCGATATAACACCACCTGATATAACACAAATTCAAATATAAGGCATTAAAGCAGCACTCCCGGGGGTGGGGGGTGCACGCTCCAGCAGATCAAATCAAGTTCGATATAACGCGGTTTCACCTATAACACAGTAAGATTTTTTGGCTCCCAAGGACAGCATTATATCAAGGTAGAAGTGTATTTATATATAAAATATAATTCCCTATAGTTCTCTTCCCTTCGTTTATCAATCAGAGCTTTTGCATGAAAAATGGATCCTACTTCTGAGAAATGAAACCTTAAACTTAGTCCTATAATTCTCTTCTTATGATGATGCTGTTTCCCCAGCAAATAACACTGATACCACCCATGAAAGCTCATGCTCCAATACGTCTGTTAGTCTATAAGGTGCCACAGGACACTTTGTCGTGTTTTACAGATCCAGACTAACTTGGCTATCCCTCTGATACTTGACACAAAAAAGAGTGATTTCAGGTGAAGGAGCAGACGAATTTAGGAAGAGGGCTTGTTGGTATTTATTACTATGGATCATTGTCGATGTCCAGGGCTCGTTACAAATTCATAGATTCCCTGGTGTTAAGGCCAGAATGGATCGTTAGGATCAAAAAGTCCATAGACGATAGGGCCTGAGGAGCTAGCAGGTACGGTAGATGGGAACCAGCACAGCGAGAAGAATATAGTGAAGGTGATAGGTGATGAAAGGGAGGAGGGATTGATTGAGCCATAGATGGCAGTTTGGCAGGCAAGAAGTGAGAAGCTGTTCCAGGTGAGGTGAGCTCAAGCAGCAACATTCAATCCCAGATTCCAAAGTCTGAAGGTGTTTTGGGTCAGCCCTTTACAAAGAGATGCCAGTGTCAGGCAAAGAAACCGGTCGGGTGACTATGGTGTTTTACCTACCAGAAGTATAGCATCTAGTGGAGCTGAATAGCAAAATGTCCAGAAAATGCAAATACAGTTTCAGGGATGGGGTGGCTGGTCTCGGAAGATGTTGTTGTGACTGCAGAGAGGGAAAAGGAGATGACCAGAGTTGCTGGAATATTTTTTCCTGGAAACTGGTTACCTTGGGAATCTCAGGCTTCCCGCTGCAGCAAGCTAGTTCATTTTGCCACTTTTCATGGAAGGATCTACAAGAGTGGATGCCCTGAACAAAGCAAATATTTGCCTTTTTCAGATGTTGGGCTCCATCTCCTCTTCTGAAAATAAAGGAAGAGCCCTTCTCTGAGCCCACCCTCCAGAATCTCAGCCTTTGCAAATAGCTTTTCCTTTTAGGAATGAGGCAGGCCTTCCCATAGTTGCCATCTAGAAAGGGTCAAGTAGATCAGCATTAGTACTAAAAATAACGCCGACCATTCCACCACTCCTCTGTCCGCCTCTTTGCTGGCTGGGCTGAAATGGCCTCATGCTGACCCAGGTGACTTCAAAGTAGCTTAGGGCATCAGTTGTCTTGTCAGAGTGATCCGTTTACTGTTTAGCAATGACTCTTCAGTGGGTCAGGGAACGGGAGTGAAATGACAGCTGAGCAAGAAGAGGAGGAGTTAAAGAGCGAGGAAAATAGGAGATAAATAGCAAAAGAATGCTAGAAACCATTCATCCTGGAGCCTTACTAAATGTACCATGAATGATTCCTAGCAAAATTGAGCTGTATGTACAGTTGCTTGATGGCACTGTGGTGAATTGCTTCTTTAGTAAATCTGTCATGTGTGTATAGGCTTTATGAGCTTTCTTACTTAAGAACTGTAGCTTTCCTCAAGTTGAGCATCTCTCACAGTAAGCAAAATGAGATTCCATTTCTTAGCTCTAACCCAGGGCATCCCTCGTGGAAGTGCAGCCAGGGGGTAGTGCCACTGCTGGAGTATTTCTGTACATGCTTCAGACCCCGCAGTAATTTCTCTGTAGGGCTGGGTGTCTGCATGTGGAAAGGAAGTGGACTGGGGCAGGGATGGAGGGGAGAAAGGTGATCCATGTATCTGTCCAGCACTGAACCACAGGTCCATTTCAAGATTAAGAGCCAGATTTACAGGTATGCTCCTTTGCTTTGCACTGCTCTGGGCACGCACACAAGCCATAAACTCATCTTAATTATGCAGGGGGAACCCACAGTTATGCAGGTGTGTCAGCTGTGCGGCCCTTGCACCTGCAGAGTGTCAAACTAAAGGTCATAGTGCACCAGAAGATCAGTCCACTGATGGCAAATAATGCAGGAATCCATGCTATCCCAATGAAGAAAGAGAAATCCATGCTATATTGTATGGCCTTGGTCATTTCACTTGTTGCTACACAGCACATATGCAATTGAATATGCAACTCTACACACAAACTTGTGTATGTAATCAATTATAGTATTTGTGAATGCAAATTACAAGTATGCAGCTAGATGTCCATTTATAAATGCAATTTCCCAACTGCATACACAACTGAGTTTTTTGTGCAGGTGTCATTTAGAAAATCAGGTCCAGAAACTGTGCCTCAGTTTCCCATCTGTAAAATGGGAAGAAGAAAAATTATTTCTACTTCACAGGCTCATTGGGAAGATAAATACATTAATGAGATCCTTAGATTGATGGAAACTGAAACACAAAGTCATCTTATTTGTAAGGTAGATTTTGTTTTAATATTTTATATCAGCCAAATATGAGCTCTGTATTCATATGCTCTACTCCCAAACCATCTAATATAGCAGATTTTTTTTAAAAGATACTTTCTTTTCCATAAAAAATATTTGATTACAGTATTGGCAGAACTGCTGATGTAAAAGGGCAAAGAGAGATTTCTAAATGGTTTTATCACAGCTGTAAATTTCATCTCATGTTGCTTATTGACCTCTAATTGTTTCCAGTGGTAGCAGGAGACGCAAAGATCAATAGACCATATAGATAGTTAATATCCTCATGATTCACTTGACTGCAGTTAGAAAATAATAAAATTCATCTTCCTGTGATTTTTAGCAGGTTTGTAATTGAAACATTAGACTCCTGAGTCGTGGGCTTTGTCATTACTGGATTTCTTTTTAAGGAATTAATTTTTATTATAAATATTTTACCAATGCAATAAGAGATTAGGTTCTTGCCTAAATATTGATCCACGTGAAAATTAGGAGAGAGAAACAGGGATGGACAATTCAGTGTGGTTAAAAATAAGAACAGATCTGAATTTTCACTCAAAATTTGAACCTTTTTTCTCGAGGCCCAGAAAATTTCTGCTAGAATCCCCCTCTCACAGCCACCATTTTTCCTTATTTTCACACATTGTGACAGCTCCTGCTTCCCTGTGAAGCAGAGGTGCTGAAATACCACTCTCCAGTAATTCCAGCCTCTTTGGAAGCTGGAATTGCCAGATATTTCCTGAGAGAACTAGTTCTTGCTTGATGCAGGTGGGGTGGGCACTGGGGAGTCCCTTTGTCCCCCAACATGCTCCCTGCAACAAAGGGGTGGTTGGGTGTGGCTAAGGCAGGGCCTAGCTCCATGACATCTACTCCAGCAGGGAATTCCCTGCAGGCCATTTATAGCACATCACAGAATCTGGCTCTAGATTCCCAACCTAGTTACAACCTATTTCAGACAATGTGTATGTGCTAATGAATAATAATGGCAGAAAACTGCTTCAAGCAAATCACGAACAGCTCAAGCCTCTGCCCTGCCCGCAAACCAACTCTCCAGATATGAACATGTCTCAGCTCTCTCAGACTTTGTGGTGATAAGGAGACATTCAACGCACATGGCTTGGCCACTGTCATCTGTGCCTCTGCTTCCAGGCCTTGTTATGTGTCTCCACTTGTGCTTGTTTCTCCAGCCAAGCCATGGAGCACTGCTAGAGTAAATAGTAAGGAAGTTTTCTCAGGCTCCAAGGGCTTGCTAAACAAGAAGGTATTACAAGCCCATGCCCTGGATTCCCTTTGCGCTGTGTCATTCCTTTGGATCGGCTGGATGATGCACATTATCCTCCTGGCACCACCTGTTCCCAAGCTGAGCTTTATCTAGAGAGCGGAGATATTTGAGCACCTGGGCTTGCACATAAAAATCTATCCATGCACAAGCAGCAGCAGTAGAATTCACCCACTCCTCCCTCCATGGACCAGCCACCAAATGGCAACATCATATACTCATTACACACATAGTCAGTGTGTAAGCTATTGGGTAGGACTGTGCTGCAATCAGAGGTGTGGCTATTTAGACATATCTGGGCTAGCTTTGATCTGGCTAACTCAGATAACAACAGCAGTGAAGCCACAGCAGCACCGACTGTACCAGCCTGCCTGGTACCCAGGGACTCATGCAATTAGCCCATGTTGGCACCTGTGCCTCTTTGTTGTTGGAGTTAGCTAGATCCAAGCTAGCTCAGGTGTCTCTACATGCACTGCGGTCACACCTCTGATTGCAGCATAGGCACATACTAAGCTGGCACCATGCAGAACATACCCTGCACCGTTCACTCTCCTGTTCCTTGGCCTTTCCTCCTCTACAACAGACCAGGACACTTGCTGGCTTTTAATCCTGGAGCACACTTACTTCTTGTTGCCAGGCAACCCTAATAATATTGCTGTCCTCTCCCAATTAGTTCGCAAACATCCCTTTGTAAAGTTCATTTTTAAGTAATCTTTTTCCAAGATGACCTACCAAAGGTAACAATGATACAACCATTTCTTTTCCAGGAAACAGCCACTCACATTTTATGTAGCGCTGGGAGGGTTTTGTTTGACAAAAAGTTTTTTCAACAAAAAATGTCCAAGTGTCAAAACTCAAACTGTTCATGTGAAAGGATAGATTTTAATGCATTTTTCAGCTCGAAAAGTATTGGAAAAAAGGTTTCAAAATGGTAAATGCCCAGCTTGTCACTTTCTAAATGAAATGTTCTGGTTTTTCCGTTTGAAACAATTTTTGTTTCAAAATTTAATTTATATAAATAGGTTAAAAAGGGAGGCAAATTCTGAAACAAAATGAAATTATCAGAACAAAACATTTCAACTGACCTGCACCGAATTTTTTTTCTGTTTGTTGGTTTGTGTAAATTTTCAAGATTTTGCCTTTCTGTCCCAATTCAGGATGGGGGGAAAAAATTGATACCTTGAAAATTCTTGCAGGAAGGGAAAATAGTTTCCCACCCAGCCCTAATTTTATGTCCCCCAGAAACAAAATGGATCAGTTGTTATGCACAATACACAGGCTCTTTATTGGCATGCCAGGTGTACACAGTACTTTGTGTTTCATTTGCATTTTCAAGATTCAAAATACCCTATTCTGGTATCAAAGATGCAAATCAAATTGTTTTCCTAAAGAACTTGGCCATTTCATTTGCTCAGTAACAAGCCTTATCCTATTTCTACAGGCAAATGAGGTAATACTGTGCAATCACCTGCAAAACAAAAACTTCATTCATCATATATTTCAAATGTAGTGCTAGGCAACCACATACAGGTAAAGTGAATTACAACGTCTCCGCAGCCTCTCAGCTTGTCTCAGCTTTCCTTTGTGGTAGCCCAACAAAAATACATTTTCCCACACATTGTGAGTTTGACAGCTTCTTGGATATGTTGATTGACGTGGTACTAAGTGCTGGTGGTTTCCTATGATAGAAACAGATACTTTCTTGAAACATTCAGCTTGTGACCTTTAATAGCTGTAAGAGTGAAATGATTTTCAGTCGCCTTCATTCTGAGTGAAAGAGGTGTATCGATCGACTGCACATTTAATTCTCTCAGAGGTCTTGCTGTTATACCATTAAAATGACACAATCAGATTTTGCTAATAAACCACAGACACACACACGCACATACTGTGAGGCAATTAGCAAATAGCTCTGAAATATTGCCCCCCCCCATCTGCTTTCCCTGTACTTCTTAATAATCGCACTGTATGCATGCAATAAATGTCTGATATTCACCAGCGCTGGCAGAGAGTCGTCTATTTCCTGGCCACAGTCATGGATCAGGGTTTCAAAGGGTTAATGCCCAGTCACATGAACGGGGGTCAGCATTCATGGACTTCACTGGTAACTATGGCAATGTGAGCTTGCCAGGTTTTATCCTAATTTCTACAATCTTGTATAATGCTATTTGGCTTTCATTTGTGTATCCATTGGTCAAGATGTCAGCTCCTCGTTTTAGATGGTAACGCTTAGTACTAGGTAGCTACACACACTGAAGGACAAATTTACAATTCAAATGTAAGGGTTGTTCATGAAGATAAATTGCACACACAGATGCACTGAGTCTGCATTTGCTCTGTAGCCTTTATTTTGTTTGTGTGTGTGTGTGTGTATGCAGGTGCAGCTTCCAGCTGGGATGCACACCTATTTGTGCTCACATTCGGACCTTGAGGTGGGGTTTGTGATTCACAGATTCATAGATTTCAAGGCCAGAGGGGACCATTGTGATCATCTATGCTGACTTGTATAACAGGCCAGACAACTTCCCCACAGTAATTTCTAGGGCAGAGCTTTTAGAAAAAACATCCCGTCTTGATTTACAAATTGTCAGTGATGGAGAATCCACCATGACCCTTGGCAAATTGTTCCAAGGATTAATTACTCTCATGGTTAAAAATTCACACTTTATTTCCTGTCTGAATTTGTCTAGCTTCAATTTCCAGCCATTGGATTGTGTTATATCTTTCCTTACTAGATCGAAGAGCCCATTAGTAAATGATGTTCTTCATGTAATCAAGTCACCTGCTAACCTTCTCTTTGTTAAGCTAAATAGATGGAGCTCTTTGAATCTGTCACTAGAGGTGATTTCTCTTCCTTTAATCATTCTCATCACTCTTCTCTGAACCCTCTCCAATTTAGCAACATCTTTCTTGAATTGTAGACACCAGAACTGGACACAGTATTCCAACAGTGGTTGCACGAGCGCCAAATACCAAGGTAAAATAACCTCTCTGGTCCTACTCAAGATTCCGTTGTTTATGCCTCCCAGAATTGCGTTAGCTCTTTTGGCCACAGCATCACAGTGGGAGCTGATGTTCGGTTGTAGTCAGGGGTGTGTCCAGCAGCACTACTGTGACAAGCCCTGATTTTCAGAGGCTACTGTAAAAATTTCTAAGGCAACCTTCACTCATTCAGTCTGGTGGGCACATTGATGCACATCATAATACTCCTGTCAGTCTATTGTGTTCATATGTATTGAGCTCCTCGCCGTCTCTGATGGATTTCTCTCACAAAACCCTGGCGAGGCAGGGCAGTGCTAGTATCCCCATCTTACAGTGGGAAACTGAGGCACAGAGTGACTAAGTGAGTTGCCTGCGCTCACACAGGAGTGACCGAGCAGGGAGGTAAGCCCCCGGTCCCAAGTCCTAGGCTTGTGCCTTAGCCAGCGGACTTTCCTTCCCTCATGTCTTCACGGGACTTTACAAACCTTAATGAAAACATCTTTCAGGGGAGAGCAGTTTTACTCTCGTTGATGCAATACCTCAGTCTCTGAGGATGCTATTCACCCATAAATGCAAGTAGGTTACTCCCATGACAACTAACTGGAATGACTGTATATTGAGAGGGACATGTACTTAGTTTGTCTATGAGCTGTGTGTATTATAGTAATATTTTTATCTTAGTCATCTCGTTATCCTGTAAAGACAATATGGACTTAAGAAAACTGTCTTCCCCAGTTAAAGCATATATGGGCCAGATCCTCAGCCGGTGTAAATAGCGGTAGTTCCATTGAAATCCAGTTTACACCAGCTGAGGATACTCTTCCAATTATTAGAAACAAAAGGTTGGGGAGCAGGATTCCTCCATATTTCATAAAATAAAAATATAATGATGCAGAAGGGAACTATTAAGAAATAAACCTGGGCTCCATTCATGGCTCTGCCATTGGCCTGCTGGGGGGACCTTCAGCAAATCATGTCCCTGCTCTGTGCCTCAGTTTCCCTCTGTGAAAATGGGATAATGCTATTTAACTCCTTTGTAGCATGTGTTTAGTTCTGCTGATGAGCAGTGCTGGTTAAATGTTAGGCAGCATTGTCATTACTGACTCACCTTCAGCTCCTTTTTTAAATGTGAGGACTAGACTTAGATTCCTTCTCTCCCTGTGTGCTACAGCAGCTACACTTAGCACTTCTGTTTAGAGCTGGTCAAAATATTTTTAGCTAAATTTTTTTTTCCATAAAAAACCCAACTTTATAACTCCAATGAAAAAATTCTCTTTGGTTGAAATATTCCGGATTTTGACAAGAAAAAAGAAGAAAAACTCAGAAACCCAAAACTGAAACTTTTGGTTAAATTTTATTTTGGTTTTTGAAAAACCTGAAAATTTTCACCAGGAACCAATTTTTTTTTACTGAAAACAATTTTCAGAAAACGTATTTTGTTTTACTTTATTTTTTGTTTTGTTTTTTAATTGAAAAAAGCGCAAATACTTTTTTGTGGGAAATTAAAAAAAAAATTCAAAGGAATTCCCCTCCCCAATAAAAGACTTGGTATTTCCTGCACAGCCCTACTTCTGTAGTATTTGTATGTTCAGAGTGCAATACTACAAGCTTTAAATTCAGCATTTTCAAGGGAGTCCGTTTATATTGGTTGCCTCAAATTCTAGATTCCCAGCTGGAGGCATCTGGGATCCCATCTCCTAGGCTGCTCTCTTTGGTCAGATATCCAAAATTCATGGGCCCTTTTGACAATGCTGGATTACAGCCTAAATGCTCATTGCCCCTCTTCTCACGAGGTAGGTCAGCAGTATTATCCCTCTTTGCTGACTGGGAAACTTAGGCCTGGTCTACACTACGCGTTTAAATCGATTTAAAGAGCATTAAATCGATTTAACGCTGTACCCGTCCACACTACAACGCCCTTTATATCCATATAAACGGCTCTTTAAATCGATTTCTGTACTCCTCCCCGAAGAGAGGATTAATTACGCAAATTCACGATAGTTCAATCGGATACGGTCAGAACGGACGAGAAGAATCGAGATATTGGCCTCAGGCGGATTACCACAGATGCACCATACCAGCTCATGGAAGCCAATTCTGAATAGCGGAATGCACGCTGGCAGGTAAACGGAAAAGCCCTGCGAACTTATTGAATTACATTCATGTTGACAGCGTGGTAGCTCTGATCAGCCACGTGTCAACGAGTCATCCCGAATACAAAAAGAGCATCACTCAGCATGACCGTACGGAGATACATGATCTACGCCTTATGGGAGAAATCTGTTTATCAGAGCGTCGTACAGAAGACGAAATTGCCAAGCTTTTGAAAGATCCCAGCTAACAGCACTAGCAGTCACAAGGTCGTAACGGAAAGCCAAAGAGCTAAATGGATGCTCATGAGAGGGAGGGAGGCGTATAAGACTCCATAATCCAAACCCCAGCAGTCTCTTGAAATGTATTTGCATTCTTGGCTGACTGGCCCCAATGTCGTTAGTTTCAAACACAGGTCTGGCATGTTGGGATAGTCTTCAGTTTTCTTTTCCCCCCGCCGCCCCACATGAAGAAAAGGAAAAGAAATTTTTGACTTTTTTCAAGTACCCATATGTGTTACTGAATGCTGCGGGACGCAAGGCTCTGCAGTGAAGAAACAGGTATTGCTTCTCTCTCCCCCGGTGGTATAAGGTGCAATGACATGACTGTCCCATGCGATGAACCCCTGAGTGCGTCCAATGCCGTTTTTAACCTTGAATAGGGGGGCGCCGGTAAAACAGGAAGGAATGATTCCTGGTCGGACTCCCAGTAGATAGGGACGACGGCAATTACACCTTTCATATATAGCACGAGATGCTTCAATCAGCCCCCTCCCTTCCTGTGTTAAAAGAGAAAAAGGTACATACTTGGACTGGTCAATAGCGAGCGGGCAGCATGCTTGGTCTCGCCCCCATCCGATTTAATGGTCCTGCTGTGACATTATCGCGCCGGAGGCTGCCCCGCTAGTTTATGTCAGTCTAATTCAGTGGCTCATCCTCATTCTTTATTACGTTCATACACAAAATGGGCGGACACGCCACGGTAGCCCAGGAAGTTGGGAGAAGGAGAAAGGCGAAAATGGTTGGCAGGGCACCCCCTGTGAATACTTGCATGAGCAGCTGTTGCTCTCTGATACACCAGTCGTTAACCTTGCCTATTCAGAGGACGACTTTTTATAGAACATAAGGAGGGATGACGCGGAAAGTCAAATCCCATTCTTTGCGTTGCCCCCCAGCCGATTCAGCCAGGTGCGCTCTATATAGCACGCACAGTTAGGAGGGGGAAGTAATAACCATCATTTCGCAGTTATTCTGCGTACACAGTAGAAGCAAACTGTGTAACATCTCTGCTATCGGGAAAAAGCAAGTGACATGCTGCTGTGTAGCATGAGTATCGTCTCTGTTCCGCGGCATATCGACACATACGGTGCCGGAAAAAAAAAACGACCTGAACGGGCTCATGTTCGTGCTTGGCGTGCGGCACTCCAGGGACAAACAGACGCAAGGATTGTCAGCTGAGTTGTTTCAGCGGAGATATGATATGACCATTTATATTAACACCGCGAACAATAATGATTCACCAGGAATTTCCAAGGGGCGGGGAACTCGGAATATGGTATAGCTACGTGAAGAGCTAACCACAATTGCAACGCTTCAGAAATCGACGTTAGCCTCAGACCATGGACGCACAACGCCGAATTACTGTGCCTAGTGTGGCCGCATAAAATCGAATTTATAATATCAGTTTTATAAAACCGATTTTAGCTAATTCGATATTATCCCGTAGTGTAGACGTGGCCTAAGAGCGCTAAAGATGCCCAGAAAACACTCTTGCCATCTAGCGGAAGTTCTCAGTTTTTGAGGCTGGAGATGTGTCTTTAAAGAAGAGCTCATCCCTGCTGAAACAAAAAAGAGTTGGGGATGGCAGCTGAGGTGGGTCAAGACATATTTACAGTCAGCACCCAGTATAGATTTAACAGCTACCCTAATGTGAACATTTTTGATAATGAGGGACATCAAATTACGTCTGTCAGATTTGGCTTCTGGAAGCAAATTCTGACACAGGTATTTCTGATATTTACTCTGTTGGTAGCCTTGAAGAGCGGAGTCATCCATTTATACCCAGCAGCTGATAACAACTTTTGGTCACTGCCAAACTGGGCTGGATTGAAAACAACCAACTAGCGGTGAAAGACTCTGTGTTCCATGTCCAGGCTGCTGAGTCATCCAGCCATTCAGCAAAGGGCTGTCTGTATTTCAGCCTTCTACTGTATCTCCAAATCACATGGATTATAATGGGGATGAAAAGCGATAGCCCTGGAATCTTCCCCATTCTCAAAGGTCAGCAGCAAATTGCCTGGCAGCAAAATGGTTTCTCTGAACTCATGCAATCTCACCTGCTGATGTGAGAGTAAGGAAAGATGATAACTCTGTTAATCATTTGATTTAAACAGGCAGAACCTTCCAAATTTTTAACCTGCATACTTCTGATGCTGATTCTTGGAGATCTTCCTGAACTGTCACCTGTAGCGGCACATTTACACTGTTTGCAAACAGCTCTGATGTGCCTGTATTCACACTGCTTCAATCTGCTTCCACATTTCTGAGTGGGATGTCTCTGTTGAGATCGAGAGCAGCTATTTGCAGCCAAAAGAAACTTAATCTTTCTGTGTTACCTTTTTTAATTTTTTTTTCATACCCTACAATGACCCCTGGGTATAATGCATTTAGGCCCAGATTTTAAAGGTATGTAACCACCTAACTCCCTTTTGATTCAGTGAGAGTTAGGCACCTAAATACCTTTTAAAAATATGTCCCTTAGTGTAATATTGTATGCGAGTATATAAACATAAATACTATTACTCAGTAATACCCAAACTGATAGGGATAAGACAGAATGTCAAACACATATCTAGTATAAACCAGCTTTTATTCTGCATCAGACCTAAATGCAACAAGATTCCTTCTGGAAGTCCCCAAAGTTCCTCTAGTTTTTATATTATATCTGACTCTATCCCAAGAATCAAGAGACACAAAGTTGTGCTTCAATTTTTTTGGGTGAGAAATTTCTTTAGTCTAGTACAGTGGTAAAATTGGTCCAACGATAAAGAAAAATCAACGGCAGGCACAGTATTTTTAAAGTGTGCTGTTGGAGAATAATAAGAAGCCATCTTTCCATCCCAGCACCTCAAAGTACTCTACAAAATCTTTTATGAATTATTACAGCTAGAACTTGTCAGAAAATAGGGTTTTGTTTCCACAGAAATTTTTTTACAAAAATGAAAAAAAAACGCAATTGAACGTTTCCATTAAAAATTCCAACTTTTCACTGAAATATCAAAAACATATTAAAAATCAGTTTTAAGCCAAAATATTTCAGTTTGGGGGCATTTGTTTTTTTTGACAAAATACTGTAATTTTCCACAAAAGGCAGACACTTTTCACACATGAAAATTGTTTAGCTGAAACCTTAATTTTCTGTTGAAAAGCAGTTTCAAGGGAAAATTTTGACCAGCCCTTATTTTGACCTACAAGGTTTAAAAATGTGTTATGTTATAGTTCGTATTTAAATGTAATATACTGTCTTGACATTACCAGAACATTTTGATGAGATTTGCATTTGCAAATTGAAATACTTCAGAATTACAATTCCAAAAAATATTGTGAGATTTCAGATGTTCATGTCAATTCAGACCAATTTTTTCCCCCCAAAATGTTGGAATTTCCTGTGGGACAGAAATTCTGGTTTTCTGATCAGCTCTAGTCACAACATTCTTATTAAGACTGATGTTAGTCTAAGGTCTATCACATAGGGTCAGTTATCCAATAAACACTTTGGGTGCATGCCTTGTCAGCTGGGGAATTTCCTCCAACGCAACGCATAAGAAAGGAAATGATGCTACACTGGTTTCTGTAAATTCTTCACTTCTTTCCAATTTGGCCAATATGTTGATTACTCATGATATCTCCTGTGTAGACTCTTGTCCACTGATAGAAAATAGGGACGGGATTTTCATTGGGACTTGTGCTCCTAAATTTCTTGGACACTTTTTGGAAGTTCCACCCTAAACCAGTAGTGCTCTGTTATTATTAAATAAAGTGGATTTTTTCCTTTTAATTAATTTTTTTCTAGTGTAGGTAGTGCTCATAAAACATCCTTGTGAAGCTGTATTTTCCCTAATATCTTAGATCAGTTTTTTAAAAAGAGCCGTAAGAACACGACTATAAATAGAGATGGTATCAAAGTGAAGCAATCCATTCTTTATGAAGCACAACACTAGAGGGGCAGCTGGTGATCATGTGGTAGGGTTTTGGTTTTAGGTTGAATTTATTTCTTCTGAAAGGTGCCAAATTGAAATTTCAGGAAAGGGAAGGGTCTTGGATTCATCAGTGATATACCTATAGCCTGAGCAATGGCAGAGCCTGTCTCAACTCTCTACCCAAACCTCGATCTAGAGGGACCGATATTTGCATTGAGAGCTCAGAGTTGTCTCCGTTGGCTTTTGAGTCTTGGTGTCCCTGCTGAGACTGATGATTAGGGTGTTGGTTGTAGTGGTGTTTTTTGCACCATTTCCACTTGAACTAAACTGTGAACCCTGCCATCCAGTTTCATGTAGACCACCAAACAGCCAGCACATGTTAACAATTTTCCATAGCTTCCAAGCTGATCTAGACCTGAACCAGCAATCCAGAGAGGAAAGACTCTCTAGCCCAGGGGTCGGCAACCTTTCAGAAGTGCTATGCTGAGTCTTCATGTATACACTCTGATTTAAGGCTTCGCGTGCCAGTCATACATTTTAACGTTTTTTAGATGGTCTCTCTATAAGTCTATAATATCTAGCCCATTCCACTCCCCTAAGTTGTCCGCTCTCCTTGTCCAGGGGATTTATAAGGTTAATCTGTTGCTATGGTGGTATGAAGGTAAGCAGGTAGGAAGTCACTCCTGAACTGAGCCAGCCTGTAACTATAATGGACAGAGATCCATCAGTGAAAGGAGAGCTTGTTGAAGACTGACATGCTGTTTAGCTGTCATTATTGGTTTACCTTAAGGATCAGTGTTAACACCATTGTTGTATGGCAAATGGACTGAATATGAGACAGTACAGAGAAGCTGATCTGTGCAAATGAGTGAAGGAAAAGGGAGCAGGAAAAATTAGAGATGATGAAAGTGTAAGGCAGGAAATGAAGTCTGGTATTTGTCTACATCCAGCAGTGATTCGTATGCTAAACTGCATTAGAGAACGTTAAATTAAATCTTGGCTAGGAAATAGCTAAATCAAGTTCAATAGTTAAACTGAGTTCATGGTTTTTAGTATCTGGCAATGGCAGTTCTGATGGAGATATTACAACAAGTTGATAGTAGCTGGAGAGGCAAGTTGATGGAAGGTCAAGTGCTGATTATGAAGAAGGCTGTATAAGTAGCTAGGGAGTGTGGTATGCAGGCTCAGTTTATAGAGCAGACATTGTGTCTAAGAGAGCAGAAGGTGTGAGAAGACTGGCAATTTTGAAATGAGTTGTCAGAAAAATCTGTGATGTGACAGAGAGAGAGAAATTAATTGAAACTTCAGTACAGAGAATTCTCCTATTGTGGTGGATAGGGAGGTGCCAGATTAAAAATAGCAGGATCAGATCCCATGGAATGTTTGTGAGCACAGACTTGATAGCTTCTTGACAAAGGCAGTAATGGCCTTGGGAAAGAAGGCAACAGTTTGGTTTATAGCACATCCAGTGATTAAGCTGTCCGGATATTTCCTTAGCTGTTATTTATGATTTATGCAGTGCGGGCAGTATGCTGGGCACTTCAGAGACCAAATAAGAGGCAGTGCTAGTTATGAAATGATTGATTTATAACCTGTCTTGAAAACACAGTGGCTGGTTTAATTAGTATCAGGAAGATGCAGGGAGATGTAACCATTAGGTGGCTGTTAGCTGTTTGGTCTCTTTTGTTCTAGAGCCACAGAACCTCTCCCCCTCCACGTGCCCCCCCCCCGGGACAGGGGGGACTCGGCAATGATGAGCATGTTGAGGAGGAAACCTCGGTGGGAGGGGGAGGGCAACATTACACTAGGCAGCCGGAGGAATGATCTTTGAAATGGAAAGGCAGCAAAAAGACTTTCAAAGAAAATCGGAGGGCAGGAGGCTGGCCAAAACAGAGGGTCTAGTGCTGCTGTTACAGTCACACAGGTAAGTCCCAATGTGTTAGACAAGCAGACAAGGCACAAACAGATAGCAAGGCTGGTGGAGGGTGCCCCAGAGAGTGTACAGCTAAACAGAGCAGAAAGACAATTGGTGGAAGAAGAAATGACTTGTCCCAGGTCACACAGCCAGGAATAGAACCAGAGCAGTGCCCTGTTCACTAGATCCCACTGCCCCTCAGCTTTCCTACCCATTGGTAGGAAGCTTGTCCCCGCAGGTCAGGTATCCGCATTTCTTTTTATATCTGTGCATAGATTAGACCCTGACTAACTTCCTCATTTATGTCCCCATGACCATATACTGGAGAGACTTAACCGTGTGCTGGATAGTTCAGAAAATTCACTGCGTACCTACAGCGGCTGATAACCTCCTGCTGAATCAGGTAGAAAGAGCTTCATTCATTATCTAGACTTAAGAAGATGATAGCACTTCCTTCATCCCAGCCCCTGTCTGCTTTGTCTATTCAGTGCCCAGACTGTCTCTTATTCGGTGTTTGTGCAGTGCCTAGCATGGGGAGTCCCTGATCTCGGTTTGTACATCCAGGCGCTACCATGATATAAATAGTAAATATTAAAAGTCCCTGCCCTTGTGACTCTCGTACAGCCTTGCTCTGTGAAATAGGTGGTAGGGGAAAAGCATCAACACATCAGGAGAAATCTCGCTATCAGGCGTCAGTGCTGTGACGTCCCACACTAATGAACCCTGGAGCAAACTTACCACTGGATCCAGCACTACAATGGTTAAAAATGGACGTGTCTTAAAATGACAAGGATGCAGGTAACAGTGACTGAGTTATTGGTTACCCAGTATAACACAAACAGCTTCCCTGCAATGCCTGTCATAATGAATCATGGCAGAACAGTGATCTTCCATTAGAACATTCAGCACTAATTGCTGGCAAAATGCCACTTGCCTTTTTTTCTCATTTTAACAAAACATTTATGCATGAAAGATTTAATGCCAGGTATCAAGCATATCATTGTAAATTTACCACTAATTAAGCCTAATTAAAATAATTAAATAGCTGTGGAGTCACAACGTGAATTAAAATCACATTTCCTCTTGTGCGTGTTCCTCTCTCCTCGCTGTCCCTGCTTCAAATTTAGGGTATCGATATTTTCCTATTCAGATGCATGTGAGGTAGCCGCCTGGCAGAAGGATTTAATAATTAAGATAATGCTGTGATTTGATGGTAAGTTTTTCAATTTCAGGACTCCTGAGATTTTTCTTTATCTGGATGAAGTATGGACAATTTGACAATTCTGTTACTCCAAGCAGTCACTTGCTTTTGCATATTCATTACTCATTGGATTTTTAATCAAAGTCACTGATGGACCCTTTGCGCCACAAATAACTCAGTCATGAATAATTCATCTTGTTTAGCTCATTGCTGTTTAGAGGCTTTGGATGCAAGGGGCCTTGCGATTGGTTACATGGGCTGGCCTACTCTAAGCACCACATGGTGGCTCCAGATGTTAGGGTTTCACATGTACATAGCTCATCAAAAGCAAAAACGACCGGTGCCCATGGGCATGAGCCATCCCGAGACAGGCCATCTGGCTTACCACAGAGTAGTAGGTGAAAACAAACCTTGGCGAACTGTGGGATACATGTCTAGTCTAGCTGTGTTCATGAAACATACACACCGCACGCACACATTGCTAGTGTGGGACATGCTTTAAATCAAGATCTTGCCCAGCTTTTGTATTTGCACGCGATTTAGATTTCATGGGCTCCAGAAGACTAGATACGTTCCTGGATGCTCAGCTGGTGTATAGGAGAATATCTCCATCGAAGTCCACGGAGTCATGCTGCTTTGCAACTGGCTGAGAATCTGGCCTGGTGTTCCTTGTAGACAAGTATCTCAGTGGTGCTTTAAGTGTCTCTGTCAGTTACTTACTAGCCTGGTTCTTTTATATGTTTATTATAAGCAAAATTATGGCCCCGATCCCACCGTTTACAATGTGCCGGTGAACCCCTTGGCCTGCATGTGGCCCTATTGATTTCAGTGTGACTGGCTATGGGGGCGCAGCAATCCCCCCACCCACATGCTTTCATTTGCAAGATCGGGGCCTTAGTGTCTGTGTTGACGTGATTAGTTATATTTGGAAATATGCTTGGTTCCAGTAACAGATATTCTCCACAGCTGCCTCTGCCCTATGAGCCAGCTGATTCATGTTCGTGTTGGCTGCCAAGCCATTCAGATATGTCCCTGACACGTCTCCCCTGAAATTAGGGCAAAAAAAATGAAACTAGCATTTAAAAAAATGTCATTTCTAATTGTTTTTTCCCCTTGAGTAGAGACAATCTAAACACAGCACTTGCAGGAGATGATGTGCAGGAAATGTAGTACCTGTTAATTGATATGCTGGAGGAGGTATAAGAATTGCCTCTCCTAATCGCTCAAACAATTAAATGTGAAATAGTTGTGATTTTAGCCTAAAATAAGGTAGGACATGGTGGGGTGAAGGGGAGGGAGAGAGGAGGAAAGAAAATCATAACTCAACAATCAAAACGTCCTCAGCAATGAGAACTCTGGCAAGCTCATTAATTGCTTCGTGTAGCCTGTCAAATATGGTGACGATCTCTCTGCTTCCATTCCCCCTGCCCACTGCACTCCCTTCACACTTGCTGCTGTCAGTACACACCTGACTGGAGGCTGCTGATGGGCAGAATAAGGTTTATTGAGCAGAATTCCCAGAGAAGTGATCTCTTTCTCTGTGTCATTAAATGGAGCTGAGGCTGCAAAGGCTGCCAGTGTTTCACTACAAAAACCCTGATGCCTCAGGAAAGGGCTTGATAAAACGGACAGCGGCTGTAGGTAGGCACTTCTCTTTCCTGAGGAGATTATTCCTTCGTCGGTGACCCTGTGGCCTCCACATGGACTCCTAGGCAACGCAAGGCTTGATTAAACTGTATACACTTGAGTGCTATTAATCCACTTGGTTCCACTGGGAAAATTAGACACCGTTCAGTAGATAGAGCAAATCTCTACTTCAAAGGGGTTTGATTTCTTGTAGAATCAGTATAAATTTTGAAAGCCTGAAAAAGCTTATAATGCTAGTCTGAGTAATGAATAACATTAGGAGGGGGCTATAAAGGAACTCAAAGAAAACTATTGCTATATAAAGGAGTTTTTCATTAGCCTGGTGTGTGTGTGCAGATGTGCATGTGTGCATTTGTGTGTGTGTGGATGTGTGCGTGTGTGTATATATGTATGCATGTGTGTGTACTTGTTGAGGCTGCAGCATTTATTCACGCACTTGTATCACATTGACTCGATTTTCAGTCATAAGCAAAGCTGAGTGAGCTTTGAAAAAAGCCAACAGGCAAACCTGGCTTTCTCTTTTTCTCTTTCTACTGGCATTTAATATGGCCCAGCTCAATAGCTTAGGGTGAGCTTAATTCGAAGGCAACGGAGAAATCTCCTTTAAAATGCTGGTTTGCAATGCAACGCTTGCTCATTTCAGTGCTCCCTCCCCCTCCCCAGTCTCTGGTCTGTGACACCCTCCTGTTGTGTCTTCTCACAAAACCTTTTTTGGGAGAGGAACTGTCTTTTTATTTCATGTTCGTGCAGCCCCCAGAACACCAAATCCCTGACTGAAGCCCAACCTCGAAAATGTAGCACAGAAAAATGATCCTCACTGTCCTTTTTCAGTTGCTGAAAACCTGTCCTTCCTGGCCCGCCTGCTGGTGCCAGACATGTAATATAAAATGGAACACATCTGGAAGAGGAAAAAACCTTTGAAGTTCTATGGACTCATCCCACCCTCCCTCCTCATTCCTATCTTGCCATCCTTGAAGCATTCACCATGAAAGTAAAGCCCTTCAGGACCAGGATGCAGTCTTGCCCCTCACTCCCCGGCTGTGAGCGGGGAAGGGCTGGGCATTGAAGGACTCCCTGCAGGTTGAGTGTTAACCACAGGGTGGCCCGTTTGCCTGTTATCACCTGTCTGTGCTGGTTACTACTTATACCCTCTTTGGGAGAGCCCGCAAGTCATTAGGGACCTTCCTATTGCTGTGTTGAAATGTGCCTGGTAGGTTCCCTGCCGCTAGTGAAATTGTTTTTATTGTGTCTTCATGGGCTGCTGTTTCTCTGAGGAGGACACCAAGCAGGTAGTAGACACAGGCCCCACTCACTCACCTCCCCCGCTGCAGAAATGGCCAGTGTCGAATTATGCTGTGAGCTTTGCTCTCACTCCATGTTACTGTGTATATTTCAGTAGCTCAGCTGGCTCCCAGACTTAGGGCATCCTCACCAATGCGATATCTCACTCTCCACAGTACTTTTTCTTAAACAGACACTGCAGGACTTCACGATCATCATAGGGGTGAGTATGCAGATCCTTCTCTTCTGCAAACAAAGGCTCCTGCTAGCTGAGCTAAGGGAAAATCTCCTTCAGCTGTAGCAGCATTCGAGTTTATGACACACACATGAGCCAGTCTGATGCTCCGTTCAGCTACCGTGCTGCAAATGTGTCCCATAGTGACATGTTCCGGATAGAGGTCTGTCCAGTTCTATTTGGCCGAATGAGCTGGTGGCCAAAATGTGATGCATTGAGAATGGGATGTAGAGAATAATAAAGGGAGGAGTCTACCACTTTCCTCCATGTCTTTTTTCACATTCCTCTTCCAAAAGGCCTATTACCCTGAGTTCCGACACAGAGAAATGTTAGTGAACCTGATGACAGGTCATCAGAACGCTATATATAATTCCTTCTGTGCTAAGCCACCTTTTAGCATCTGATCAAAACATTAGCACTGTCAAAGTAGCTCATATTAAATGGATTAAAAACTGGTTAACTGGTTACAAAAAGTAATTGTAAAAGGTGCATCGTCAATGGGGATATTTCTAGAGGAGGTCCTACAAGGCTGTGTTCTCAGCCCAGTGCTGTTCAAGATGTGACCAATGATCTGGAAGTATAACATCATTACTGGTAAAATTTGCAGACGACACAAATTGGTGGAGCGATAAATAACAATGAGGACAGGCCAGTTGTACAGGCCAACCTGGATCTCTTGGTAAGGTGGGCTCATCTGAACAAGACGTGTTTGAATACAGTCAAACTGAAGTCACACGTCTAGTTACAAGGAATGTAGGTCACATTTGACAAGATGAGAGACAGTATCCTGGAAGGCAGTGTCATTTAAAGGACTGAAGGGTCATGGCAGATAGCCAACTGAACACAAACTCCCCATCTGATGCTGTAGTGAAGAGGATGAATGTGATTTTTGGACGTATAAATGGGAATACGAAATAGAAGTAGTAGATGGTGTTACCTTCTTGCCATGGCAATAGTGAGAGCATTATTGTGCTATTGTGTACAGTTCTGGGGGCCACACAGAAGGTCAGGTTAAAGGATCATAATGGTCCCTTTTTGCCATAAAACCTACCAATCTAGTCTTGACTGGGACTTAAGTGATGCCAAGGCCTTGTTCAGGCCCTATGGATAGGGTCAAGGAAGGCTCTTAAGTTACGCTATTCTTTTGCTGTAAAGTTGGTGATTTTCCTTTGCTTTGCAGACTCTGAATTTCTTTTGGAGACTCTCTCGCTTTCAGAACTTCCTGCTAGTTCATGATCGAGTCATAAGACCACGACAGCCTTAACCAACTTTACCAGTGACACACAGTTTGCTGCTACTAATCGGAGGATACAAGCACAGCTGTGATTTTTGTCAGTCTCCCAAAGACATTTGTCAGTCAGTGTCAACATGACAAACTGTTGTACAATTTGTCAAGGCTCGGGTGTAGACAGCAAGTTATTACTTGTTTTTCCTAACAATAGCATGCCATATTTGGCTGCTTATTAAAATGGGGAAGAAAAGAGCCCCCCAAAATAGGGTGTCAGTGACCCCCACTTTGCTCTATAGCCAGTCACTGCCATAGTCAAGAGTGCATGTGCATTGCTGCCTGATGTTGATTATTTATTCAAATTACTTGCATGCAAATGAGTTCCTGTGAAGGCTCTGCCGTTATTGTAAGATGCTTCACTCAGACTTGACATGGATGTGTGTGTGCAGGGAGCAATCCAAGGGTCTGAGCTGCCGGGAGATCACCCCAAAGCCCCTCTCACAGTAGACAAGATGTTAGAGGAGAACGGCTGCTTGATCTGAATGTTTCATGTGGCAGCTTTACCGAATCTCACAATGTTGTGACCTCGTCATGGCCACAGTGTATGGCGCCACTTGACATAACAGAAGGGTGCATAAAATTGCAAGGCCCATTTCTAGTTGTATTTAGAGAGACAGTGGCCAGGACTCTGCAACAAGACTCACGAGACCAGGGTTCTGTTCCTGCCTCTGATCTTTCGTGTGACTTAGAGCAAGTCCCTATTTCTCTAACTCTGAAACATTTTCAGAGTAGGGAATGTCTTTGTTCAGCTCCTACCACAATGGGGCCCTGGTCTTGGTTGAGACTCCAAGGCGCTTAGGTGATATAAAAAAAAAATAACCTTCACTGGTGTAAATCAGGAGTAACCAGTGATGTGAAACCTGTGTGGGGTTAGAACTGGGTCTGAAAATCAGCTGAGATGTGCTGAATCCCAAATCTGCTCTCCCTTTTTTCATAAGCTATGTCACACCCCCAGCTCATAGTGTCGACATTGCTCAGCTGTTATAAAATGGCCTGAAATAATCAAGGGACTCAGATGTTCAGTAGCAGCTCTGAGCTCTGTGTACAAACCTTTCGAAGTTGATGCTCACAAGCTAAGATCCTGGTTCTGCGAGATGATCTAAGCAAGCTGACCCCTGCATGTGTATTGGGGTATTGACCTCAGATGGGTTCTGTACAAGTATTGGCATCTGCCCTAACTATACACTTGATAGTGGGCGATCATGGAAAGTGACCTAAATGCACTTCAGAGGGATCGGCCCAAGTATCTATGTGTGGAAATTTTATCCTGAGTCTCCCAATATTTGAAGTTTTTCCTTAAAAAGCCAAAGCTCCCTGAGTTGTGTAATTACATGAGAATCTCATATGGAGATACACCTATCTCATAGAGCTGGAAGGGACCCTGCAAGGTCATTGAGTCCAGCCCCCTGCCTTCACTAGCAGACCAAGTACTGATTTTTGCCCCAGATCCCTACATGGCTCCCTCAAGGATTGAACTCACAACCCTGGGTTTAAGCAGGCCAATGCTCAAACCACTGAGCGATTCCTCCCTCTTTCAAAGAATGACGAACAAGTCAGTTTCTAGGCCTCATGGTTGTGGAGAAAAGCTCAAAAACATGAGCTCAGAAACAAAAGGGCAAACGAAAAGAACCCAACATATTAACTGATTTGTTAAAATCTCCTGATTTTTAAGCCAATCTTATTGGGGTGAGGGGCTGACTCGTGATTTTCAATACTTGGGGTTGGCCACAGTGGTGTCTCCTTGCTGTATATTAATCTTCCAGCAGTGATTATTCAAACTGCTGGCCTGGCACTGGAATCTGAAAAGAAGTTGACGCAGTAAAATCAACAAAAGATGGGGGGAGGGCTTGGCTGAAATGGAAATGTGTTATTTGCTGTTGTTGCTTTAAACTGGGTTTCATCCAGGATTCTGTTCTGGGGGGATGGATTTGTGGGGTTTTTACTTACATGGCTGGCGTGACTGACTCTGTATTTTGGATCTAAGTGATTCAAATAATCCAAGGTAAGGCTCTTTGCATATAACTTAGAATCATGTTTTCCACCCATGGAACTCACATTCTCCTTTCGGTGCAGTGGGCAGAGCCCACATGGGGAAGGTGACGAGACATCTTGAGACCTACTTGAATATCAACCCTTTGACAGACTTTCTTCCGTACCTACATTTGTTCAGTTCTGGCAGAGCGGCGTTGAATGCTGATGGGGTGTGGCTCCCATACCTGAGGCTCTGTATAAATGACATAAGCGCTTTCCCTCTCAGACATACAAGAGGATAGTTTGCACAGCATTCCCCATCTATTTAAACTCTTTGAGCAAAGCAATGGTTGCGTGGAACAGTTTGCTCCTCGGAGCGCTCTGTAATTTTTTGCTGCTGCAAGAGTAAGTCATTCGCTGTGTGCTGTATTAATTAATACTCAGGCTTATGCAACTCAAGAGCAGCTGATTGGCCTTATTGCTGCACCCTCTAATCCCTTATAAACTCCCCATAAGCTTCTTGGCAGCATTATAGCAAAGGGCTCAGCTGCTGCTCTAGATAGAGGGGACTAACCTAAAGAGAGGCAGACAGGCAGAGAAAGACTCAAGTCCCATACACAGGGAAGTGTATTGTCTAGTTCTGCTGCTGTAATGGTTTTTCCCAGGCTAACATACACTTCTTGCTTTGAAATAGGCCTCAAGGCCATGTGGTGTTTTAACCTCTACAGCACCCAGGTATTTTTTAAAGAAGATATAGGTCCCACGCATAAGAATATGCTGAGATTCAGAGAGCATGGCTTAAGAGAAAAGGCCTGTATCTTTAAGGGTGACCCTCCTTTATACCTGTGAGCGCTGGCTTTCTTGTCCACATCACTCACTTTTACCCACTGAACTTGTAGAATCACATGGCTGCAAAACGCTGCCCGTTTCTTTCTCTCATCTCCGTGGTTAGAGAGATTAGGTTGTAGTTCTCTTTTTATAATGAAGGAAAAAACCAGTTCATTTTTTTAAAATGTCTTGGTTTTCAGCTGCAGCATTCTGTAATTGTATCTGTAAAGGCAGAAGCAGTCAAAGCCTGGGGGGGGGAAACCTCTCTAGATCCATAAATAATTCAGCGCCTCTAAACTACACTATAGACATGGCTGAGGAGTTCCTCTCCTGCAGATAAATCTATTGCTCTGTTTGTTTCGAATCCCTATCTCAGACAATGCTTCCTACACTATGATTTACATCCAGAGCACCTACAGCCCTCCTAAAAAGAGAGTGGAAGCATTCCATTACCCCAGATTTGTTCCCTCCTTCATCAATATTTTACAGCCGGTTTTGGTTACTGCCCTTCTACGACCCAACTGAAAAGTGACCTGTTACTCTAGACAGCACTGACACGTGTAACACCACTCTTCTGAGCCTTCAAGGGCACCATGGAACTGAAAACTGTGTCCAGAGGAGCTATGGGCTATTTCATATGGAGACAAATGTATCAGCTGGCCTCTTCTTTAGTTGTTTTTAAAAATGGCACCAATTCAGCCCCATGCAAAGAGACAGTACAAGGCCTATCCACCTCCAAAGTCCCACTTAAATTCTGAAAATAGGGCTTAAGTGAGGCTTAGATGATACACAAGCATGTTACATGACGGGATGCAGATACCTTGTGCTGGCTGTCTGCACGTGCCTGAATTTGAGCCCAAACTCAAATCTAGGGCTTTCCATTCTGTGGTTTATACATTGAGCATTTAAAGGTGAAAAACGTAAGCAAATAAATGTAGCAGTTTGATCCAGGGACAACCCTGGAAGCCTTAAATCCTCACTTTTAAGCCTGTCAGTTATGTATTGAAATTACATGCGACTGAAGCACAAGTGATTTGCTTTAGATTAGGAAGACCTCACCTTGCTTCTCACTGATGAAGTTTGACAGCATCAGCGCACTTTTACTTTTTCCTATAAAAAGTAGATTATTAGCCTCTTAGACAGAAGAATATTTAGGGTTTCCATGGACCTGTGCAAATCGCCTTACCTCAACTCATCGGCAGTTCTTGAGTCAGCCTGTGAAAAGCAGATCTGATGAATATAGCTGCTGCTTCTGCATATGCCATCATCACATCTCCGTGTTAGAGGGCAGAAATCGGCAAACCCATCTACAGCCTTTTATTAGTGTTGGCCTTGTACTAAAAGGCTTATAGGTTAAGTCATTTATCACTTTTCTCCTTAACTATATGATGAATAATTAACTTTTCTGACTAATCTTTCTCAGATTTTATACACTGCATACCTTCTAATGGAGCACTTCTGCTTCCCATTTGAAATATTAAAAACAGTGCCAGCATACTGTATCATTGTCTCTTGCAGTCCAGTAGAGCTTCTAGAGATTAAAGAGTCATCAGAATCGTGTATTGCTCCTTCTGTTTCACATACAGCAAATCCTCTGATATGAGCAAACATCAAAGCTCTCTGGATCTGGAGGAAACTCTGTTTTATAACTCTGAAATGGGAGAAATGCTTCCGTCGGAATGCACAGCCTGTTTTACAGATATAATTTGAACCACACAATTCAGTCATCTTTCAACAATGACAAACAGCAGCCCAGCAGCTAAACAAAGGAAGCATGCCAGTAGGTGGGGCCTTCATCTCTTATCTTGACCCTAAAAAGGAAGTTCCCATCTCATCATATTTGTATTGAAAGTACAAAGCTAGAAGTACGTTGTGAAGAGCAATGCTGGGAGATGTGATTAGGGTGACCAGATGTCCCGATTTTATAGAGACAGTCCTGATATTTGAGGCTTTGTCTTATATAGGTGCCAATTACCGCCCACCCTGTCCCAATTTCTCACACTTGCTGTCTGGTCACCCTAGATGTGATTATAATCCTCAAGTCAGAAATTGATCACTATCCAACTGTGTGTTAAACGTGGGCCCGCAAAGTCAGTGAGACCTTGATTAAACTAGGATTTCCCCCTCCATTTTCCCACTGTTCATGCAATGTGAAGCTGCACCAGTGGCAGTAATTAGAGCTGATCAAAGAGTGTGTGTCCTGGGGAAGCTTTTGCCAAAAAAGAAAAAATGAAATTTCAAAGTTGTTTTTGTTAAAAGTGGAAGCGTTTTCCACAAATTATTCACAATATTTTTGTTTCTATTTTAACAAAAGTAGTTAGGGGTATTTTTGTTTGCCAGAAATCATTTTAATAAAAATTTCAATTTTAATTTTTGATTTAAAAAATGACCTTGAAAAAGTAAAAAAGTTGCTCTTTTTTTGCCCTCCCCACCCCAGATTTTTTTAAGCCACTTTTCCAGGAAAAAAAACTTTGCCTTCAAAAAATTTCAGCCAGCACCAATAGCAATGCTGTGAGTAGAGCTCAAGGGAAAAAACGGTGAAAAATGCCAAATTTGCAACATCAAAATGTTTCACAAATTCATATAGATTTTGCTAAACTGTTCATTTCTGGAGAAAAAAACCCAATTCACATTTGGTTTTGACCTTTTCAAAATGAAACATTTTAGGATTTTGGTTTTAAATGACTTTTCATTTCAAAGGTCCTTTACATTTATTTATTTTTAAATTAAAAATGGTCAAAATCAAAAGAAAATGTTTAGTTCAACCCAAAGCAATTTTTTTTCAACTTTTCAATTCAGCACAAATATTTTAAATTTCATTTTTGGCGCTGCCCAAAACAATTTTTTTTCTGAATTTTCATAATTGCTATAATCAATTATGTTACCAGCTTTAGGTGAGAGCCTTTGTCTAGACAAAGCACTGCGAGATGTTGACATTCCATGACTGGACAGGGTAGTGCTTACCTAGCAGACATCTGAAGACCTGTCTATTTTGGCACCCTCATTACTGCTACCATCAATGTAGCTCAACCAGAAAGTAGCAATGACAGGAAAACTCCTACTATAGACAGCCTCCAGGGGTTCAAACAACCACTCCGAACATATAAAAGGCTTTCTGACCTTTGCTATTTGAATGGCATTCCTTGCGAGTGCTACAGTGCTCAGATATTCTCTGTATATTGAAATGGTGATCCTGCAAACTTATGGGACTTTATTAGTATTTGTATTTCCACAGACCCCAGTTGCCCTAGTCACCGGCCAGTTTCCCACTGTGCTAGACACTTTACAAGCAGAGAATACATCAATTGTCCCTGTGGTCTATTCTGACAGAACCTCTAGAACATGGCCTTAAGGTGTTTTCCTTATGGAGAAAAGCACTTTCATCTATCAAGGTTTCAGAGTGGTAGCCATGTTACTCTGTATCAGCAAAAAGAATGAGGAGTACTTGTGGCACCTTAGAGATTAACAAATTTATTTGGGTATAAGCTTTTGTGGGCTACTGGTCACTCAATTACAGACCTAAAAGTCGCAATACTCCAACAAAAAAAGCCTTCAAAAACAGACTCCAATGAGAAACTGCTGAATTGGAATTAATTTGAAAATGGGACACCATTAAATCAGGTTTGAATAAAGACTGGAAGTGGATGGGTCATTACACAAAGTAAAACTATTTGCCCATGCTAATTTTTCCCCTACTGTTACTCACACCTTCTTATCAACTGTTGGAAATGGGCCATCCTGATTATCACTACAAAAGTGTTTTTTTTCTTACTCATAATAGCCCACCTTAACTGACTAGTCTCGTTAGAGTTGGTATGGCACCACATATTTTTTCATGTTCGCTGTGTATATCTCTCTTCCTACTGTATTTTCCACTGCATGCATCCGATGAAGTGGGTTTTAGCCCATGAAAACTTATGCCCAAATAAATTTGTTAGTCCCTCAGGTGCCACAAGTACTCCTCGTTCTTTTCATCTATGAAGTGCATCTTTATAGAAGTTTGTGTGCAGCATTTTTGCTGTAACAGGGCTATATATTGGAGACAGAACCAGAGGCAGTTTTGCTAGGTCCCTGGGTGGTGCCCACTATGAACAGGATATCTGTTCTCCTGGGAAAAGGGCACAAGCTAGCATCGAGCTGCTTTGAGCTATTTTTGTTCCAACTAAAGAAAAAGTAGGAGCCATTGGCCAACAGAGTTCTCTAAGCGCCAGTGACAAGGCAAGATTCACAGGAGGCCACTTATCTCATTTATAAAATCTAAACAGGGAACTGTACACAGACAGAGCCTAGATATCTGGATTTTTAAAAAATTGGCATGAGTGAATTCAATGCTGGTGAAAGCAATCAAATCATAGAACTGGCTGGAGCAAGGCATAGAGCTTGACCAATGCCCGTGAAGTCAGTGGGAATACACGTGAAGTAAGTAAATCCATTTATTCGTGTCTGAATATCAATGACATAATAGCAGCATTTTGTGAAGCCTTCACAATTCACCACTAACTACGAGCACTCAGCAGCTGGCCTTCCCGTGACCTGCCACACACCATTCGTCCATGTCTTCCCTACGCATCTACTATGATGACCCTCCACCGTTCCTTCAATAATAATTTTCTCAAGGTTCTTTCCATCTCTACACCTAATGTGACCAAAGTACATACGTTTGTGTCTGTCGATTTCCAACATCAGGATCTGCTTCTATCCAATAATATCTCTAACATAGGCATTCGACTATTTTTCCATCCAGGAGACACGCAAGAGTCTTCACTAGCACCACATTTCAAAATCTACACTTTTCTTCTTTTGAGCAGCATTACCTTCCCACAAGTCTCCCATAAGTACGCCAATTGATTTCAGTGGGGTTTAAATAAGGCCCATGGTGTAGATCAATGCTATTCAAACTTCCTGACGCAGCTCTCTCAATGCCAGTGTGGTCCAGTCCTGACGTCCCCACCTGGCCTGCACATCTCTTTGACCCCTTGTGGGTGCAAATGAGGACACGGATTAAATTATTTATCACATTTTTATTTGTGACTTAAGCTGGATTTTGAACCCAGGTTTCCAAATCCACAGGCAAATGAACCATCCCACAGCACCAACTGGCAAACTTTTCATTGTCTGCATTAAGCAAAAATAGATATGTCCACGGCGCAAAACTGCCAACCACTTCATTTTTAATACATTTTAATTCCATCCCAGGAAAGGTTTTATAAAAGTGTATAAAAATACCATGCAGATGTGTTTCAGTTTATTATTGTGGGGAAAAAGCTTCAATCATATGGACTGCTCTGTAGAAAACAAATAAATTGCTAAATAAGTGACAAAAGAAGAAGAAAAATACCTGCATAAAATTTATTTATGAGACCCTGAATCATTTTGCTGTCAATATACTGTGGGTGATATTTAAAAGTAGCTTCACAGTTTCAGCTTTAAATTTAACCAGCTAGGGAGATACTTCAAAACCTGTCTTTTCATTATTTCCCAAAGTGAGATGGTTTTGAGACTTATAATTTACTGTGAGGTTCCATTTTTCCAGTTGTTTGCCAGGCATCCTCTTTCCCCAGTGATAAAACTAACACAAACCCCTGTATAAATACAGACACATTATTATACAAGTATTTAAGGTTACGTCTGGAGGCTCAGTAATCTTCCCCCTAAATGATCACACTAAAAAGATTCAAATGCTTCAAATGGATTAAGCATTTGGTTTTTCTTGGATTATATTTTTTTCCATGAATATAAACCATTTTGCATTTCAAAATCCTTTAGCAAACAGAGCAGTTTGTCTTTGTGTTTGCTAATTTAAAAACAAATATTTGCCTGCCAAGCAAATATAGTCTCTTAGGATGTGCTATTAATAGGATAATTAGGCAGCCAGTAATGAAAAGGATTGCTGGTAATTATGGCAAGATTTGTTTTGGCATCTGAAGGCAGAAAGGGAGGCTGAAGTGCTAAAATCTACCTTAGAGTTAATTAGCACAATTAGAACACATCTGAAAAAATAGGCCAGCTAATGAATTCTTCATTTTATTTTTAAAGCAATAGTGCAGATATTTTCCTCATGATGCTTAGAGAAAACAAGATTCTTTTACTTAAAGGAGCTGGGGAAAAAAATCTTCCAGAACAGTTTCTGAGCATGTTGATCTTCCCATTTTCCCCCAAAGTTGATTTGCAGACGGGGGGAGCCCTGCCCCTGCAGTATGGAGGTAAGCAAATCATCTCCTTCAAGGGAAAGTTGAAAGAAGACTTAGCCTCCTGCACAGCACGGAATCAAAGATGTCTGCAAATTATCTTCAAATGGCTCAGCAGCCACCTAGGAGAACAGAAGAAACACCCTTTGGACTCACAGCTTCAAATGCTACGTGAAATACCACATTAACTGTGGCCATCTACAAAAGAAATCAGCTTACAAAGGAAAGCCAGGAGGGGAGGTTGGGGAAGGGAAAGGGAATGAAAGAAATGTCCATTGGCGCCTGCCAAGGCTGATTTTGTGCAAAAAGCCTCTGTGTATGTTATTTAGCTGTAACTATTGTAGGAAGAAGAGAAGTTGATCTGATAGGAGGTGAAGGCAGAGCAAGGAGCATCTGTACCTGGTTAGGCTGAAAGCCAGGAGTGAAAACTTAGGAACAGGGCTAAGTGGCGAGTTCGCCTCTCCAGGAGAGGAGAGGGGCTGGGAACGGGTTTCTAAACCAAGGAGCATAGCGAACAGAGACTGCAGGAGGAGCAGCCAGGTTAGCCTCCAGTACCCAATGAGCAACTACCTGGCTGCATAAACTCATGAATGTTGTAGAGAAAGTGAATAAGGAAGTGCTAGTTACTCCTTCATGTAACACAAGAACCAAGAGTCACCCAATGAAATTCATAGATGGTAGGTTTAAAACAAACAAAAGGAAGTAGTTCTTCACACAACACACAATCTATCTGTGGAACTCATTGCCAGAGAATGTTGTGAAGGTCAAAAGTATAACTGGGTTCATAAAAGAATTAGATTAATTCATGAAGATTAGGTTCATTGATGGCTGTTAGCCAAGATGGTGAGGGATGCAATCCCATGCTCTTGGGGTCCCTAAACCTCTGACTGAAGGGGATGGATCACCCAATAAATTGCACTGTGCTGTTCATTCCCTCTGAAGCACCTGGCACTGGCCACTGTCAGAAGACAGGATACTGAGCCGGAAGGACCATTGGTCTGGCCCAGTATGGCCATTCTTATGTTAATAGAAACAGCCAACTTTAGGATCCTATCTCGGATCCATCCAGCAGCCAAGAACTGTCCCGCCAGTGATACACCCACAAACTAGGCAAAGTAGCCATTGCTATTGCCAGTGAATTCAGACATGGAAAGCTTGAATTACTAGATTATTTCATTTCTCACATGGTGGATCCAGTGGCCCAGTCCTCGCCCAGTTTCCACCTTTGGCTCAGAGATTGACCCTGGATACCAAGATGAATCAAGGGATTCTACCCTGGTCCAAACTCCTTGGAATTTGGTATTACCTAGAAACATGCCTGGATTCTCTGAGGACTCTCTTAAATGAGGAAACCTCCATCTTAGAAAACAAGGGGACAACTGGCCAGCAGCACTGAAAGTTAATTCCCAGGGTGTTTGTACTGAGGGGAGAAGACAGAAAGCCATACATCCTGGAGTTTGCCAGTTGGGAGCAAAAAGATTCAGCCAGCAAAGTCTTCATGAGGCTCGGGTAGCTATAGGGTTCTCTCAGACCTCTTGATTTAAGTGGAAAGGCAGGAACATGGTACAGTTAGGTTAGCAATAGGTCCTTCCTAGGCTGAGATTTGAGGCTGTCTGAAACAGACTGCCTTAGGCCTAACAAGTTCAAAAGGCTGGGTAACTGCACAATTGGAATTTGCCTCCCCGTCCCTGCCGCCTAGCCTCCTTACCCATTGGGTCAAGTGTCATTAAATGAAGACCATTGCTGAGAACATATGGAGACAACAGGCCAGCTGCAAGGAATGGATTTGTTTTTGTTATCTCAGAGTTTTGGGGGAGTTTAGCTAAGGTCAGGCCGAATGGACAGTAGGTGATTTAAAAACAAAAACAAAACCCCTGCAACTCTGAAAACCTTCCCCACCAACAGTTAAACTTTATCTTTCTGTATGTTTGTTGCCATACAAAAATGCAGTAGCTGGATCTAAAATGATTAATTAGAAAATTACATTTATGTAACCCTCTAATCTGTATTTATGTGTTGCCAAGGGCACTGAGCGAGATAGGGGAATTACATCCAGTTTAGCTCTGATCCAAAAGAAGCTCAGATCTGAGATTATTTTGAGGGCAGAAAATATAGAATCGTACAGATTCAGAGCAGAAAAGTCAAAATTAGGATTCTCTCTTAATTCCTCCCCCCCCACACACACACGTACACACTCCCCCAGGAGAAAAAGAAAATGAATAGACTGATGCGGTGCCTTTCATGGTTTGCTGTGTAACAGCCATGTAGTTGGCTTTGCAAAGCAAGAGGTGAGATTATAGAAAAAGCTTATTTCCAGCTGAACATGGCCTTCCGTTTCCTAAACAAAATTGCTTTTATTCTTTTCAACATGTGTTCAAAAAGATTAAAGAGCTGTAAGCTTGCACAGCTTAATAAGAGTATGCATTAGAAGAGTGGCCTGGAACAGCAAAGCAGAACGAGTCCACTCTAGTTTGGGAAGGATTTGAAATCCTGTTTATTGAATTATAAAGAACTTAAAGGATAAAGGATATTAAAGTAGGGATTTTAATACTTTGTGGTATTTTGATCACAACAAATCATTTAAAAATATTTTGTTTTTTAAAAAAATAAAAGGGAAACTATTAAGAGAAATTGGCTGAGACACTGATTATTTCATCGGTTAGGTATCTGATTGTTAAAAAGGATACGGGTTCCCCTATAATCAGATATGAGGCATAATGGTGTTTATTAGACACTGTATGAAATGAAAAGCGAGATTCTGATTATTTTGCTGTTCGAGTAGAATCATGCATGGGTTTTATGGTGCAAGGATATTTTGGGTTAAGTTAATTTTGCAATTAGATCTGTCTGAATGTATATTTTTAGTGGGCTGGTTACATTGGTATCTATGTTCCTACTAGGATCTAGGGGTAGGCAAACTGGTTCAAAGGAAAAAACTCAAACTGTCCCCTAGAATTCAATCAAACTTTTTTGAGGTTTGAGAAAATTAACTGTTCCCACCTGTCAGCAATGCTGCTTCAGACAGTGAAATTCATTTCACCCCAGTTCATGTGTTATTGGCAGAGTCTCAGACCCTGAGACAGCAGCCTCTTTCCTTGCTCAGTTATTGATTATCGGTTGCTTGCTCCTTGCTACGCCAGCTCAGCACCCTGGAGGACAATGACTCAGGAGCTACCCTGATGTTCAGAAGTTCGGACTGACTGAAGAACAAGACAGATGTAGTATCCAAGCACCTCACAACCAAGAACGGCTTGTCTCCTCCCCACCCCTCCTCCACCCAGCAGGTGGGATTGTGCATTCATTTCCATTTTACAGCTGGGAAACTGAGGCGGAGGGAAGGAAGGGACTTGCCCAAAGTCACACTGGAAGTCTGTAGCTAAGCTGGGATTTGAACCTAGGTCTCAAGTTCATCCTAGACCAGTGGTTCTCAAACTTTTGTACTGGTGACCCCTTTCACACAGGAAGCCTCTGAATGGGACCCCGCCTTATAAATTAAAACAAGTTTTTTTATATTTAACACTGTTATAAATGCTGGAGGCAAAGCGTGGTTTGGGGGTGGAAGCTGACAGCTCAGAACCCCCCATTTAATAACCTTATGACCCTCAGTTTGAGAACCCCTGTCCTAGAACATCATACTAAGTCAGTCTAGGGATACTGCGTAAGGGTCTATCTATTGGGTAAGTCTATCCCTGTGGTGTACTGCAGTGGCTCTCAACCTTTCCAGACCACTGGACCCCTTTCAGGAGTCTGATTTGTTTTGCATTCCCCCAAGTTTCACCTCACTTAAAAACTACTTGCTTACAAAATCAGACATAAAAATACAAAAGTGGCATAGCACACTATGACTGAAGAATTGCTGACTTTCTCATTTTTACCATATAATGATACAATTAATTAATTTATATTTATAAATATTATACTTACATGGCAGGGTATAGTATATAGAGCATTGGTATGTGAATATATAAGTGTCTGTCTCTATGAAATTTTAGTTTGTACTGACTTTGCTAGTGCTTTGTGTAGCCTGTTATAAATCTAGGCAAATATCTAGATGAGTTGATGTACCCGCTGGAATGCCCCTGTGTACCCCCAGTGGTATGTGTACCCCTGGTCGAGAACCACTGGTCTACTGGAATTGGAACACCTCCAAAACATATCCAAAAACCTACACTGCGCCAGGCCATAGAGATTCTGCTTTAGCTCCAGCCTTGGGGCCTGTGCTTCTGAACCAGAAGAATCTGAGTTCTGTAGCTGCTATGTTCTCCAAGTCCTGTGTGGTCATGGTGTGCAGCACGAACAGCTCCTGCCCGCGACACACCGTCACCAATGGGCTCAGGGCTGGCGTTAGGCTGATTCCCCCGAATCGGGCCCCGCACCTAAGAGGGCCCCATGCCCTAAAGAAGAGCCCCTAACTTAGACGCCTGTTTAACTTTTACTCACCCAGCTGCACTTCGGCAGCAGGTCCTTCACTCACTCTGGATCTTTGGCAGCATTTCGGTGGTGGGTCCTTCAGTGCCATGGAAGACCCGGAGCGCCGCCGGGTAAGTCATCCCTGCTGGGACCCGTCGAAACTATTCGAATCAGGTCTCACACTTCCTAAATGCGGCCCTGAATGGGCTACGATATGTATGGGCTTGGGCTCCCATCCTGCACCACGCTGGATGTGTGGGGACTGCAGGCCCTACCACAATGCTATCTGCGTGGCATCTGGGCCTGCTCTGCTCCTGCATGATGGAACATGCCCACCTGACTGGGCGCAGCCTGGCTTTCCTCCCCTCAGAGCAGGGAAGCCATGCCCCGAGCTCAGGGGAGGGAGCGGCTGGGTGCTGTGCGCAGCACAAGGGAGGAGGAGGAAAAGACAAGGAGCACAAGGCAAGGTAGCCCAAAAGGGAGAGAACAAGGAGGGGGAAGTGTGCTGAAAAGACAGAAATAAGGGGGACAAAGGGAGAGAAAGAAGAGGGGGCAATTGTGCTCTGTCTGATTGGAGGCTGCCTGGCGGGTGGCTTAAGAGGCTGTCCCATGCTGTCCTTCCAGCTGGTGGCATGCTCAGCCATGGAGCTTAGCCTGATGCTCTACAATTCTACAGTGCCACCAGCCACCTTAACAAGCTTTTTTGAACTGTTTCATGATGGTCCTCTATCTCCTGGGGCACTGCCGCCTTCTAGTGACATGCTATCGAAATAGATGGGACACTCGGCTGGGCCTGTCTCGCTGTATTTCTTGCTCTCTCACCCAATTTAAAACCACGGGGACACCAGCATGCTAAAAACTAAACTCATTACAAATTAATTCCCTTCACTATGTTACAAACAAATCACATTCGATCATTAAAACCCAACGCTTCAGAAATCGAATGGACTTTTCAGCATTTGTTTACCTTTGCCATTTCTCTCAACTTGGACAATGAAAACAAACCAGTCGGTTTCCCTTTAGTTTACAGTCAGTTTCACTGTCTGGTTCTCTGCGCTAGAGAAAAGCACTGCAGGAGAATCTTTATTTGTTAAAGTAAATTTTATACTCCAATTTAAAAAAAAATAATAGACTGATTTCTATTTATTGTGCCTTAAAAACAAAAAGGAAATTATCAAAGGAGCAAAACCCCCTGAGACAAACAACAGAGACTTAGATTTAATGCCATATTTCTATTCTATTCAGTCTCCATAGTTATACCGCACCTCTCAGCATAGTGTCTGACCTCCCAGAGTCCCTTTAAAAATGTACAGACTGTCTGGAAAGTTGCAGCTAACAACAAATCCACCTTCATTTTTATTTACCTTGTTCCACACAATTTTTGGTACACGGCGCAGATAAATTTCTCAGATGTGAGCAAATCCAATAAGAGTAACTGTTTCTTGGATGGTAACCGTATTATTCAAACTTTGGAACAAGTACCTTATATCACAGCAACTGATCCCTAGTTAATTGGCACATGAAAATACAGAGCACCTGAAAATGAAATCAGTTTGTGGTGGATTATAAAACTTGGAGCTGCAATGATTGTTAAGGCTTTCAGTTCTCAAATCCATCACTTAATATGTCATTGCTCAACCATGGAACAAAAGAGATTAAAAAGACAAAGTAAGCAAATGCAAAACTCCTACAGGTCCTTGGACACAGTGCTCAGGAAATTTGACAGATTTACATCTCTGTCCATGCTCTTCAGCAGAATGTGTGTAAGCAGACAGTTGTCAAAGGCACTAATCTGTTAAAAGCACAAATGTCCTATTGATCTAGAGGCCAGCTATAATGAAAGTTTTGAGCTGATGCGTGCATTAAGGCTGAGTGGGAAATGGGCATGCAAAGACTTTCCACTGCTGTTTTAGATTTTCTCCCAGTAAATGTCATGAATATTAGCCAATCAGCAGGGAACGGGAATATTGGAATGCTCTGCGTAATCCCGAGGTGCAAGGGGGATGGGTTGGTTTTTTTATTAAAACTGTTCCTGAGAATATTAAGGCATTAGTGCTAGCTGTAGGGCTGACCTTTTGCTAAATCATTTGGAAAGGGAACCCTACATTCAAGGAAAAAAAAAAAAGTTTACTGTTTACAATTTCCCCCCACTAATCTCTCTCAGAAAATCTGATTTGGGATGTAATTTGCATAGCATGTCTCATGATTTCATTTAATCTGCTCAATCCTCTTACAGAGCAGAACAGCATAAGTTATCACAGGCAATGTGGCTGCTTAGGGACCGTAAATCCACCCATCCATCTATCCCAACAAATCATTAACTGTTTATTTAATCCTGCTGTATAAAATGTATACCAACAGCCAGTAAATCCAGCCTTCCAGTATGAGAAACATCTTGATTTTGCTAAAACGACAGACTATTTCACAGTTCAGTATGGCTTCCACGGGAAGCACCCACCCAACTGGAGTGGTGTGCACGCTCCAAAGCTCTCTTTTCATGCATCCTCTGACCAGACGCATCTTTGTCAAATCACTAAAGAACTGCCTAGCCAGCCCGTTCCTTGTGGGTCTTGGTTCACTGAGCACAGCAGGACTGGGAAAATGCAACACCTACTCCAGAACACCTGAGGTAGCTTAGAGAGAGTCTCATGAGAGGGAGAAGTGAGGTGATGGTAAAGACTGTAACATATTGAGAGTTAGCATAAATACAGAATCCAGTTGAGCCTCTGGGCTCCCCACCTTCTGCAGAGAAAACACAATGTTATTTAATTTCTACAGCTGTAATAAAAGACTTCTTTTTTTTGTTTTTTTTAAAAATTCATCTATTTTTTTGCCATTAAAACTTGAAATTTCTATGAAAATTTTCAACCTAATTTGGAATACTGACATTTTTGGACCAGCGGTGATTGTCCTCTGGCTTACACTGAATAGCTTCATTGAAATCCACAGGCTTATAGCGGTGTCAATGAGAATCCAATTCACCGTGTTTACAAAAATGTTTTTGTTGCATTCTAAGTAACTCTGTGAAACACTTGGAAGTTTTCTGACAAGCAGCAATGGTTCCACATTGCCCCTAACTTCTCTGGACACAGGTTCTCCTACAAAGCAGCAAGCCCCAGCCTAAGGTCAAACCAACCAGGGTGATACGTTTCCCCCAACCTCCTGAGACTCCCTGGTTTCCCTTGAATTCCAGGTGGACCACACCCACTAGTCAGGAGAGCAGAGGAATGTTCTCCCAAAGCTACAGAATTGTTGAGAGCCACTCATGCTGCTATTACCCTCCTCGCTGTGGCTCACATCCATCATTTCATGGAGAACAGAAGCCCTTTTGTCAAGGAGGAACAGCATTCCGCCATCACTGTTCCTCGTGTTCTCCATCCTTCTCTGTTGCTCCTCACCTGAAGCACTGTGTCACTCCCTCTCGTTCTAAGCAAGCTCTGGCAGTCTCTGAGTGGACAGGAAGCGTCAAGCATGGCAGCTGCCAGGGCCCAATCAATCCTCCAGACAACATCCCCCAATTGTAGTGCTTCCAATTTGGAAGCTACCTAGAAATCTCTGCTCCACTAACAGCGCTGGGCACTATGAGGGAGGTACTTCAGGACCACCACCCCCAAACACACACACACTTTCCCTCCTCCCCCTTAATTTATTCTTGATTCTCTCTGGGAAATATTCTGACGATCTCTGTATGGGGGCTAGGGTACTGGATCACACTCGAATGTTGCCTCATCTGGCTGGAGATTCTCTGGTGCAGGAACAAGCTTCTCGTTTGATTTGTGAATTGTCAGAATTAGAGCTGTGATGTTTTACTTAACCCCTGTCAGGGGTAGGTCACTGCAGCTAGTGCCAGAATCAGACAGCAGGAATTGGAGTTGTTGATCGATCTGGGGTCAGGAACCAGAAGCAGGAGACAAGCTGAGTCAGAAACCACGCAACAGTGCCAGGAGGCAAAGCCAGGGTCAGGAACCAGAGGTCAGGAACAGCATGAGGAAGCAGAGTCTGTAGCAGCAGCTAGCTGGAGTTCCACCAGCTGCACAGACACATTTCCTGTAGCTTCCCCAGCCATAAAGAATGTGCCTGGGCCAATCAGGAGGTGGGGAACTTCCTGCCAGTCTGGCTTTCTGTGGGTGGGCGTGGGGGCCTCTGTGACTGATGGCGTACCATGTGGTACTGTTACCAGCCTTGCTAAGTGGGTCACCACCAGGAAAGTCTGCAGACCCAGGTTCTAGCCCTATCATTGCTTATAACCTCCGATCTCAGATTCAAAGCAACCAGTAAATGACATGGTGTGACGATCTTGTCCAAGCTGAGCAGTGAGGGACACATCCCTGAGGAATGAGCACAGGGATTCTTGGCATGCAGCCCAACTCTGGCACAGAACTTTAAACCCAATGTAAGTCTCCTTCAGCCTGTTCTGGAGTGTCACTTTCCACAAGCTGAGGTGAGCAGTGATTCTGTACTGACAGAGTGAATCTGATTCTGGCAAGAAATGGGGGAACCCTGGAAGAACTTCAAGTCAGATAAACATTTAGTGACCTGGGTTTTATTAGACTCTCTAAAGCCATCAAATTGCTTCAGAAATCTCACGAGAATACGCTCTCTCACTAAATTTCCCAGTATTTTTGCCTTGGCTCGAAATATTGCGAGAACGCCCTCTCTCATGACACATCCACCACCTCTTCCCACCATAGTCAGTCTCTAGAGGAGTTAAGAGCAGCAGAAGAACAAAAGAATGGCAGAGCAGAGCACACCACCAACAGGAGCTCCTGGTTACACTCCTGGAGGAAAACGACAGCTGAGCCCCCTCCTCTGTGCTGGTGCTCTTCTTTCCTGCCTCCAGCGGGCTGGGCTACACTAGAAAAGGTTTGCTGGCACAGCTATACTGACACAACTTGTACCAGCAAAACAGCGCTTTGCCGGTATAGCTTATACTGGGTCCTGGATTGAAATTAGGGTGACCAGATGTCCCGATTTTATAGGGACAGTCATGATTTTTGGGTCTTTTTCTTATATAAGCTCCTATTACCCCCCATCCCGTCCCAATTTTTCACACTTGCTGTCTGGTCAACCTGATTGAAATAAACTATACAGCCAAAAGCATTTTGATGTCACTATCACTGCAGCTATACTAGGGTTTTTGAGGCATTTCTGTCCCAGTAAAACCAGATACACCCATAATCATTTTAGCTATTCCAGCAAAGTGTCTCGTGCAGCTTTGGCCGTGCAGTTCAAGCCCCAAGCAATGGTAGTTGATGTTACCAAATAGCCACTCCTGACTGGGAGTTGGGAAATCCGTCCCAGCTGGCTTACAGGTATGCCTGCACAATGTGCTCCTCAGGGAGAGCCCGCAGTAGCTGCAGACGCCATTGCAGTGTCATGGGGTACATGAAATGATGAGTCCTCTCCCTTGTCCATGCAACAGTTTTGGTGCATCTGCACTATAGAGCAACACTGTGTATCCCCCACAGGGTGTGTCTTACCGCCCTGGTTGTGTCATTGCATTCTGAGTCTGATGCACTTCTCCTGCACTCCTGAAGCACTTATCCTATACAGCCCAATACTGGGAGAAGGGGCTGTTGGCCAATTTCCAAATATGAGGCAATGCATTATGGGACAGCATCTGGAGAATGTCATTACTTGTGAGTTCTTTTTTACACTGGGGAGGGACCATCAGGGACTGCCCTGGTAAAAGCCAGATCTGAGCTGAGAGCCTGAACCCAGTTGTTGCAACCATGCAATAAAACCCATGCCCAGGATACATTGAGTATGGCTGTTGTGGGTGGGCGCAAGGCATTGTCCAGGCATCACAAACCGTAGGGGACTGAAGCAGCAAGGTATTCCAGCACACTTTCATCTCCTCTTAGACTGAGCGCTAACCAACAAACTGATTCTTCCATGTACATTCTCCAGAGAAAACCAGCCACTTTATAGACTTCCATCTAAATGTGCCTATAAGCCTGTGTGGCTGGCTGGAGGAGAGGACAAAAAGCCGAAGGGGAAATAAAATGAGACTTTGCTTTTCAGTTCCACTGTTGCTCATGTATTTTGGGAATGGGAGTGGGGGAATCGGAACTATGCATACTTTCACTAGAGGCCAATGATTTTCCCAAACGCCTGTTGCTGCAGCTATCATCCTTCGTGTACTCCTCTCTTCAGCCTGAGATCTTGCCTTTCATTTCAGCAGTCTGGGAAGAACTTAAGGCTCTAACTGATCATTAACCCCTTTAGGCATTCTCATGTTCATTAGGCTTCATTATTTTTTGTTTTCTTTTTAAACCCCAGGATTGTTGCTCATGAACTGCATGTTCCACTGGCTTTCTGCCATTTGGAGAACAATTGCACGTTCAGAGCAGCCTTTTCCGCTGTAAATCAGGGCCATTCCCATAAAAGCTCCAAACGACTCAGTGAAATTTACACAGTTGGTTTTTTTTTAAGATATCGTTAGTGTGTGGATCCAAGTCCATTTAGAATTACCCAGGCCAGCGACTTTGCAACAGTCAGACATTTTATTATGCTTAATTTTAGGTGCTTTTGTTTGAATTTGGCCTCCTGTGAAGGTGGAGGGGAGTGTGTGTGTGCACGCACTCACCACTCTATGTATAGAAACCTGCAGTCCCAGACAAGTCCTCTAGCTGCAATAAAGTACAGTGTATATGACCAAGACTTTACCTCCAGTATACGGCACTGTGTGTCATGCCATTTCCTATTCAGGAAAATCCAGTGCCCATCTCAAGTGTCTCACTCAATCCTTCCCCCTCGCCCCCTACCCTGGCTGGTGAGTGCCAGCAAATAAACTCAGCATCAGGGGCATTCACACACTTTCTCCCTGGATAGGAGGGAGATCCTCTGGCACTGGTCTCATGTGCTGCCACTCCCCAAAGACCCCAGGTTGCAGGGCTTCTCATCACAAATCTTGCTCCCCTGCAAACCTTCGCACAATGGGACAGCTCCAGCTTGCTGCCAGATGGCCCTCTGCACTTTGGGAGGGTGCAAGGTAGTCGTCATTGGCTTCTGCTTGGAGGTGTGTACTGAGTATTTACAGCACCTGTGAGCAGAAGAGGAGAAAGATGCTGGCCAGCGAAATGTGCTGGGTTGCAACAAACATTTTCTCCATTGGTCAGTCTGTGCCAATTCACATTCTCCCTGGATTTGTGGAAAAACAGAAAACAACAAGAGGTAATTTTCCCAAGACGTAAATCCAGCCTGTCCATTGAGTGAAAAACCAGCATGGGGCCTAAGACGCCATCGAATGTTTCATAGTTCAGGGTCTGAAGAAAATCGTTTAACCTGTCTCTGAGCCTCTGGCCCCAGTCCCACCTCCACTCATTCTGTGAGCTGCTGATTCCACAGAGGGCTAGTTGGGGTAACTTAACTTGACCTTAATTACATGTTGGCTTGAGTACATACAACTGCATAGCTGCACAGCTCCCAGCTGGTCAGAAGCAGAGCTGAGTGAATAGTGGATTTTTAGTTTTGGGGACCAAACCAAAAAAAAAGCAATCTTGGTCAATTTGAACAAAACCATTTTTAACTTCTTTTTGTTTTTTTAAATGCATTGATTCCACACAAAAAAACAAAAACACCAAACATATAAGAACACAAGAACAGCCATATTGGGTCAGACCAAAGGTCCATCTAGCCCAGTATCCTGTCTTCCAACAGTGACCAGTGCCTGGTGCCCCAGAGGGAATGAACAAAACAGGGAATCATCAAGTGATCCATCCCCTGTTGCCCATTCCCAGCTTCTGGCAAACAGAGGCTACAGACATCATCCCTATCCATCCTGGCTAATAGCCATTGATGGACCTGTCCTCCATGAATTTATCTAGTTCTTTTTTGAATCCTGTTATAATCTTGGCCCTCACAACATCCTCTGGCAGGGAGTTCCACATGTCAACTCTGCAGTGTGTGAAAAAATACTTCCTTTTGTTTTAAATCTGCTGCCTATTAATTTCATTTGGTGACCCCTAGTTCTTGTGTTATGAGAAGGATTAACTAACACTTCCATATTTACTTTCTCCACACCAGTCATGATTTTATAGACCTCTATCATATCCCCCATTAGTCATCTCTTTTCCAAGCTGAGAGGTCCCAGTCTTAATCTCTCGTCATACGGCAGCTGCTCCACAACCCTAATAATTTTTGTTGCCCTTTTCTGAACCTTTTCCAATTCCAATATAACTTTTTTGAGAGGGGCGACCACATCTGCACGCAGTATTCAAGATGTGGGTATACCATGGATTTATATAGAAGCAATATGATATTTTCTGTCTTATTATCTATCCCTTTCTTAATGATTCCCAACCTCCTGTTTGCTTTTTTGACTGCCGTTGCACACTGAGTGGATGTTTTCAGAAAACTATCCACAATGGCCACAAGATCTCTTTCTTCAATGGTAACATCTAATTTAGACCCCATCATTGTATGTGTATACAGTAATTGGGATTATGTTTTCCAGCGTTTCTCAACATTGAATTTCATCTGCCATTTTCTTGCCCAGTCATCCAGTTCTGAGAGATCCTTTTGTAACTCTTTGCTGTCTGCCTGGATCTTAACTATCTTGAGCAGTTTTATATCAATTTTTTTTCAAGTCAATGGAAATATTTCAGTTGATGCAAAACATTTCAGTGTTCTTTTGGGGGAGGCAGGGTTGTAAATTGGCCACATCTGAATTTGAAACACCATTGCAATACAAATATGCCAAAATGAAACATTTTGACTTAAAAAAAAGACTTTTTTTGGCCCAAACTGTTATTTCATGAAAAAAATTCACCCTGCTCTTGTCCTAACATGGGTTGGAGAGTTATATCAGGCCATGCACCATGAGAGCAGCTCCGGGAGTTCTCAAAATAGAGCCCCAGAGTGGTTATTTTTGTTCTGGGTTGGGTTTTGCACTGTTCGTTTAGAGGGGAGATGGCCAGGCTGGTGTCGGAGCCACAAACTCCACCGTTTTCACTTTCATGGATGTTTGTAGCAAAGTTCTCCCAGTGAAAATCCGAGGCCTTTTGCACAGTTCTAGGCAGAAGCAACTATGACACTCTTGGATTGATTTCACAGGCTGGTGTGCCAAAGGCACGCTATGCATGGCACCCATAGACAGCCCCCGCAGTTGTCAGTGCACTAATTGAAGTGGAGCTAGTTAGTGCAGGGAAGGAGTTGAATTGAAGAGAATCAGAGAGGGTGCTAGATGCAGAGTGCAGGGGAATAGGAGATGCTTTCATCTGTCTTTTTATGTGCTGAGATTGAGAATTAAATGCCACTTAATGGTTCATGTGATGCTAAGGGCCATTTTTTGGCTTCTGCGCCGTATGTTTCTTCTTAAACATTTCCAGTTGAGTTCAATTTGTTTTCTATTACTGTAGGCTGCTGTGGCTCTACAGCTTGTTGATCAAAGCAAAACGTGTTGGCTGACAGTATAGTGATTCAAATAAAGGGGTGACCTCTCAGTGAACTCCCTGGAAAATGGCACAACTCAAGGTTGACTGGCTGTTAATGTTTTCTGAAGACACCAGCCCTCTGAGAGACCCAGTGCCATCATTTCATCTTCAACTATTAAAATCAGCTGCAAAGCTCATGTTTGCTCTAGGTTTTTCCTCAACATTTTTGATGCATAGTTTAGTTTCTCCCCGGACCCATGTGCAATTCTTTTCATTGAAGAATTAATGAGGAAAGGAGATTTTTCTCAAGTCTTGAACCTCATCCCCAAGGAACTTGAAGAGGTAGTTTGGTGGAGGTGGGAAGACAGCTCTTCCTGCAGCAAACAGACTGATGGGAGCAGCAATTAACATTGCAGAGACCCACCGCTCTGCTCTTCTCTCGTTTATCAGCCAGGCTGGTTGGCTGGGATTAGGCAACGTTAGTGGCCACAGCTGAGCATTTCCAAAGGCAGATGTATGAGCTGGCATTGTGTCACCATTTTTATTTGGTTTTGATCCATTCCTGGAATGTAAATTCAGAGCGAGGAAAAACATATGGGGCCAAATTCTTCCTCCAGATACACGGGCACCAGTCCCATTGGCTCCAACTTCAATGGGAGCTGCACCCGCAGAGCTGCTGAATCTGGCACGCTGTGCTTCAGGGAGGGAGAAGTGCAGAGAGAGGTAATGAAATGGGGGGGTGGGAGGGGCGCACACTGGAACCCAGCTGGACCTCTCTGAATCCCTTCTCTGCACTGGGCGCATTGCTCTCCTGCCTGTTGCTGCTCGCCTGCTGTAGCCAGAATCCCGCAACCATAGGCAAACCCAAGCCCCCTTCTGAGCAGCTAAGATGGTAATGCAAATCGTCTTCAGGTGCCAGTGTTGTCAGGGCTGGGCAGCTTCGGGGACATCTTTTGTTGGAAGGAAGGACATCTTTAGCCTTTTCATTGCAAAATAAACTTGGAAATGTGAACTGATCTCTGAGATGGGGACATTCCTCAGAGCTGAAGCCAGGGTGACTCTGAAAGCCAGGATAAAGTAAGGGGGCCCATACCAGTTTCTGGCTGTGGGGCAGTGCCTCCTAGGATACTTCTGACGGTGCTAGTTCTTCTTATCTCTGGGCAGCCACGGAAGCCTCCAGTAACAGGAGGGGGCAGTTCAATAGCATGAGAGCTAGCAAGACCTAAAGTCCTCAGCACAGGCCTGAATTCTCTTGTCTCCTCCAACATCAACTCCTTCTGTCTCCGGTCACGTGAACACCTCTCCTAGGGGTGTGGTGAGAATGATCAAGTGCTGTGCTAGGAGGTAGGTGCTTCCATATGGATCACTACTCTAGAGAGTCGAGGAGAAGGGCAGAGAGAGACAGGACTACGTGGGGTGGAGGCGGGCAGAGAGAAGGCTACAGTGAGCAAAAGGGGAACAAAGGATAGAAGGGGGAAAGGAGAAGAGTCACTGAAAACTGGCAGAACGCTAGAAGGTTGCAGAGAGAGCATGGGAGGGGAAAGGGACTGCTGAGGAGAGAGAAATGAAATGATAAATGAATAGAGATGAGAAATGGGTCAGACACTGGATAAAAGAGTGACACAATCTTTCAGAGTGAATGCCACTTATTTATCTCAGCACTAGTGTGTGTTCTCTATTGTCCCTCACTGGCAGACGTCCTCCACGTTTGCAAGCTTGGAGGAAAGGCTTTGGATGGGACTAGTGTGGAGAGTGCATTGGAGAGAGTCTGCGGTCCAAGGACTGGAGATAATGGCCTCGTACTCAGCTGAATGTACCCCAAGCCCTCTGGTGGACAGGGGCATCGCCTCTTCCAGCCCCCAGCTTGTTCAGAGAATTGTCCCAAGCTAAATGAATAAAATGCTGGTAAATATTCCCACAGCCCAGCACAAGCTAATGAGTTCCACTCCTCTTGCAATAGAGGAAGCTTTTTTTGTATAAAATGAGACACCTACATCTAGGGTAGGGAGGTCCAAGAATCATTTCAGTGACACCCTAAACCCCAGAGCTTGGCCCTGGACATAAGGGTCGGATCCCTGTGGGCTGGAGTCTCTGCAATCTGAGAGAGCTTTGAACAATGGTTTTGAAGGCAGACCCCAGACAGCCAAAGCTAGCTCTGAGGACCAGCCTGGAACTGTCCTACTTCTGGATGATAGACAGACATTTGTTTCAATGGGCACTAATGACCCTCATGCGCCTTTAGTTTCCAGATCATGGTGGTGTCTCCTCAGTCAGCATTCTCTGTGCACACTGAGAAGGAAATTTCCCTGACAAGCTTCCTAGGCTGATTTGCTACCTACCTTGAAAAAACACATCACATCTCTGTGGTGACCTTAGCTGTACAAACTGGAGCTGAAGCACCAAGATTCATTTATTCACAGTCCTTCCAGTTAGGGTGACTTAGACAGGACTCGTGTTTGATGCTGTTCTCAGAAAGAACAAACCCATAAACCCGTAAACACCTTCAACAGGCTCCAGAGCGTGTTCGAGAAGCTGACACTGAATAAGTATTGTACTGAATTCAGATGCTACAGAAGGGTCATTGTCAGGTACAGTGCTATGGTGTTCAGTATTTGCATTGCACTTTCCCTCATGTTTGCACTATGGCTCCGATCTAACATTCCAGGTTGTGCTTTGTTAGCAGATAAGCCACAGGAATTAACTGAGGATGACGAGAACCTTTTAGCAAAAAGTAAGTTCCCACGGTGGGGGGCAACATACTGACCTTGCTCAGGTTTTTTTCTAGCTCTCACCAGCATAGAACTAAAACTTGACGGGTGAGAAGAGAATGACAAAATGTCATTGTCTAAGCAAACCCAGAGCGCCTGGCTGTTAATATAATATTTGCACAACTCTACTACCTGTGCCCTTATTACAGAGTATGTGGCTTTTCCACTCATTGTATCCAATTGTCCAGAGTGAAGTGTTTTGTACACTGTTGCTGGCTCTGCACTGTAATTAAAATACCAATAATAGGATTTACCAAGTCTGTAGCCAAGGTGTAGCTGCTGCAGGATAAGAAATAATGTTACTTGAGAACTTTGTAAGCAAGAGGAATGGTGCTCCCAAGCTGACCCTTTCCAAAAGCTCTCCAATCCAATGCACACAACTCTAGCATAATCTGATTTGTTTCAGCAGGAGCCAAGGGAAGTGGCAGCTGCAAAGCAGAATTACTTTAGTGTCAAATAATGCCCATGACAATGACACCTCTAAACTGCATTTGTTCCTGTGAGAGGGACAAAGTAGCTCACCCATTTGGTAAGGTACTTCCCAAGAGCTCTGAATTGTGTCAATTCTTTTCAGAAAGCTGGATCCACAGTCTGACTAGAATGAGAGCCAAAGAGCCAGGGATATTGTTGATTTTCTGTGGTGAGCAGGGGCTGCAGAGCTGATGGCTGATTGTACAATAGAGATTATGCCTTGTGAAACTCTACAGGTTTTTGAACTCTCCCTTTTTTCCATCATAAAAAAAAAAATGTAATCAACCCTAAGAAGCCCTGATGGTCTGCAGACAGCTGTATAGTAAATAGTTTACAATATATTCTGTCTAGGGATTCAAAGTTAATTTGGAAAGAGCCGATATGGTTATTCAGAGCTTGTCAAGCACAATTAAAACATACAAATTTCACAGAACCACAGTGATATCAGCATTCACCTGGAGAAATATTCACCCGAAGACTAATTTGTACTCCACCCTCCCAAGAAAAATCTCCAGGGCAGAGTGTGAACTATTTATTTTGAAAATGCTTTTCCATTACTGACATGCTCAGAAATAAATCTTACAAGGTAGAGACATATTTTTTCCCTCATTCCCACTCCACTTTGGATCTGTCCCTATTAAAACATTTTGTACTTTGGACTTACTGTGCCAGATCTTCAGCTGGGTATAAATTGACAGAACTCTATTGAAATCCAGAATTAGGCCAAAATGTTCATAGTTTCATAGCATTTAAGGCCAGAATGGATCATTTGATCATCTAGTCTGACCTCCTGTATAACACAGGCCATTAAACACCGCCCCACACCCACCATCAAGCCCAACTATTAGAACAGTTACAGCCCTCAGGAAACTAAACTCAGCAAACAGAAGAGACTGTGGGGCACTTGTGTCCAAGGCCCCTGCCCTGACTATGGTGATCAGTTAGACCGCTAGCAAGAACCAGTCAGATATCTAAACCAGATGATGTTCAGTATCAAAGCACTTTTGCACCCCAACCAGTATCTTACCTGTAGACATGGCAGATCTCTCCCGCTTTTAAGGACAGCAAAAACAAACCAACAAAAATACACTTTTGTGTTAGGAAAAAAAATCCTTTCTGACCCCTTCAGGCAACTGGCCGAAGCCCTGAAGCATGAGATTAGATTACAGTAATTATCATAATAGTTGGTAAATCAAGTTATACTCCTAAACCCATATTTATATAAAAACGGCCAGACATACTCAGTACTTGCAGTCAGTGGTTCAAAGCTTCTGTCTTTGATCTGCATGCTAGTCAAGGAGTTCCAGGTTATGCGAGTGTATGTTGACAGCAGTGCTTGTGAATCCATATTTATTTTACACTTATTCCATATGAATCACAATGGCGTGAACCTCTTTATCTTTGTAAGCCTTGTTTAATCTATTAAAAGAGAGTATGATTTTCTAGCACTAATTTTAAAAAATACCCCCGAAGCTCATTGGTACCACCGATCCCATTGTTGTTCCTCATGTAGGGTCTGATCCAAATCTAATGAAGTCTTTCCACTGACTTCAATGGACTTTGACTCAGACCTTTACAGCCAAATCCCACACAGCGTTACACATGTGCTTTCCTTTGTACACAGTCACATCAATGGCATTATGCACAGGTCATTAAGTTGAGCATGTGCATAGGTCGGGGCAGGATTGCAAGGAGCCTCACCTTGCAAAGTTAGAAGTACATTTTGTTCCCTTCTGTGAAGTGGTCCCCGTTAAACACTGAGACATTCTTGGCCATCCCACCTAATTAACTTTGGTTTGTGTTGGGGTTTTTAACAGCAAAGACTTTTGGGTCACATTATTCAATTGTAGGCTTGAAATATAACTCCTGAGTTCAAAAGTTACAGGCACATAATTCCTCCATGCATTTTAGGATCTGGTCCAGCAGGAAGGAGCAGGTCTCAAAGCCCACTTTAAATTATTTCAGGGGATGGATTATTACCTCTTTTGTACATTGCTAATTTGAGGTTGTTTTTATTTTGCATGATTAGTCATCATTCGTAAGGGAAACATAAAGGGTCAATCATAATAATACGGGTTTGAATTAAACTTCTAAACTTCAAACCCCTAAGCCTAATAAGATTAGAATGTGCATACCTCAATACCACATTAAAAGGTCATGTTCTGTGCCCAGAATACTTCAGCCGCATGCACTTCAACACATTCTGGTGGAGTCCTGGGTGAACTTCCAATCACACCACATTAAATTGGATATTAATGAAAACTTCCAAGGGATGTTTATATTAATTCCAGAGGAGAAGCACAAGACACACCTTAGATCAGAATCCAAGCTTTTTTTTACTTAACTATTCACAGCTTTTTTTTATTTGAAACTGGGCAAACCATATTCTGCTTTAAAGAATACAAACTAGCACTGCAGTGACTTGTTGGGAGAAAAGCAGCAAAGAGTCCTGCAGCACCTTATAGACTAACAGACATATTGGAGCATGAGCTTTCGTGGGTGAATACCCACTTCATCGGATGCATGTAGTGGAAAATTCCTGGGGCAGGTATATATATGCAAGCAAGAAGCAGGCTAGAGATAACGAGGTTAGTTCAATCAGGGAAGATGAGGCCATCTTCTAGCAGTTGAGGTGTGAAAACCAAGGGAGGAGAAACTGCTTTTGTAGTTGGCAAGCCATTCACCGTTTTTGTTTAATCCTGAGCTGATGGTGTTAAATTTGCATATGAACTGAAGGTCAGCAGTTTCTCTTTGAAGTCTGGTCCTGAAGTTTTTTTGCTGCAGGATGGCTACCTTTCAATCTGCTATTGTGTGTCCAGGGAGACTGAAGTGTTCACCTACAGGCTTTTGTATATTGCCATTCCTAATATCTGATTTGTGTCCATTCATCCTTTTCCATAGGGACTGTCCAGTTTGGCCGATGTACATAGCAGAGGGGCATTGCTGGCATATGATGGCGTATATTACATTGGTGAACATGCAGGTGAATGAACCGGTGATGGTGTGGCTGATCTGGTTAGGTCCTGTGATGGTGTCGCTGATGTATATATGTGGGCAGAGTTGGCATCGAGGTTTATTGCATGGATTGGTTCCTGAGTTAGAGTTACTATGGTGTGGTGTGCAGTTACTGGTGAGAATATGCTTCAGGTTGGCAGGTTGTCTGTGGGCGAGGACTGGCCTGCCACCTAAGCCCTGTGAAAGTGAGGGATCATTGTCCAGGATGGGTTGTAGATCCCTGATGATGCATTGGAGGGGTTTTAGCTGGGGACTGTATGTGATGGCCAGTGGTTTCTTTCTTGGGTTTGTCTTGCAGTAGGAGGCTTCTAGGTACACGTCTGGCTTTGTTGATCTGTTTCCTAATTTCCTCGTGCGGGTATTGTAGTTTTGAGAATGCTTTGGTGAAGATTTTGTAGTGTTGGTCTCTGTCTGAGTGTTTGGAGCAGATGCGGTTGTACCTCAGTGCTTGGCTGTAGACACATGGATCGTGTGGTGTGCCTGAGATGAAGCTAGAGGCATGAAGGTAGGCGTAGCGGTCAGTAGGTTTTCGGTACAGGGTGGTGTTAACGTGACCATCACTTATTTGCACCGTGGTGTCTAAGGAGTGGACCTCCCATGTAATTGGTCCAGGACTGGGAGTGATGGTGGGGTGCAAAGCTGTTGAAATTGTTAGTGGAATTTTTCCAGAATATCCTTACCCATTGGTCCAGATGACGAAGATGTCATCAATGTAGCGTAGGTAGAGAAGGGAGTGAATGGACGAGAGCTGAGGAAGGTTGTTTCCAGGTCAGCTATAAAAATGTTGGCAATTGTGAGGCCATGCGGTGCCATAGCAGTGCCACTGATCTGGAGATATATATTGTCATCAAATTTGGAAATAGTTGTGTGTGAGGATAAAGACACAGAGCTCAGCAACCAGCTGTGCTGTGACATCATCAGGGATATGTTCCTGACAGCTTGTATTCCATGTGTGTGTGGGATGTTTGTGTAGAGAGCCTCCACATCCATGGTGGCTAGGATGGTTTTTCTGGAAGGTCACATGCATTGTAGTTTCCTCAGAATTGTGACGAGGGTTGCTGGGGCTCAACCTCCCTGGGAGGAGGGGAGCCACACCGGCCTCGTCCTGTCCTCCGTGGGTCCGGCCCCTTGGACCCCTGGCCCACCGTCGGGACGTTCGGTCCCTATGGAGAGGACTGAGCACAGGTAAAGTTCAATGGGGCCCAGCCTTTGATGCAGGCGGGCACCAACAAACACAGTTACAGTTCTATGGGCTCCGGCCCTTTGGGCAGGGCAGAGCAATGCAAAGTTTAGAGGGGGCCCAGCCCTTGGGTCGGGTGGCACCCACACCGTACAAAAGCTCTAGCCCTTGTGGAGCAGGGTGCAGCAGCGGTAAAGTCTATAGGGGCCTGGCCCTTTGGGTCGGGCGGGCCCCAAACACAGTACAATAAGCTCTGGCCCTCTGGGGCAGGGCAGAGCAGTAGCAATCACACTGGCCTCGTTAGGCTGAGGCGAGGGGGATTTCTGCCACCCGGTACGGGTGGCAGGGGGAACACAGGCCACCCACTCCTCTGCGTTCCAGCCCGGGGCCCTATTAGCACTGTCGCGCTAGTGGCAGTCAGTGGGGATCCGGACCGAAGCACACGGCATTCGGCTCGGGGCCCTCTGCAGCCTGACTGTAGTCAGCTTGCCCCGGGCTACTTCCAATTCCCCTCGTTTCCTACCTGGTCCGCAGGGTCGCCCAGCACCATGGGCTCCTCCCAGTCAGGGCTGGGTGGTAGGTCCGGGAATACCTCAGGAAGGCGGGCCAGTCTGGTCCGACGGTCCTCGGGGCCGTAGCAAGGACGGGGTAGCTCTGGCGGCTCCCTCGTCGTAGCGGCGGTGGGGTAGCTCTGGCGGCTCCTGGGGGCCGTAGCAAGGACGGGTAGCTCTGGCAGCTCCTCGTCGTAGCCGGGCGGTGGGGTAGCTCTGGCGGCTCCTCGTCGTAGCGGCGGTGGTGTAGCTCTGGCGGCTCCTCGGGGCCGTAGCAAGGACGGGGTAGCTCTGGCAGCTCCTCGTCGTAGCAGCTGCGGGGTAGCTCTGGCAAGCTCCTCGTCGCAGCGGCTGCGGGGTAGCTCGGCAGCTCCTCGTCGTAGCGCTGCGGGGTAGCTCTGGCAGTCCTCGTCGTAGCAGCTGCGGGGTAGCTCTGGCAGCTCCTCGTCGTAGCGGCGGTGGGTAGCTCTGGCAGCTCCTCGTCGTAGCAGCTGCGGGTAGCTCTGGCAGCTCCTCGTCGCAGCGGCTGCGGGGTAGCTCTGGAAGCTCCTCGTCGTAGCGGCGGTGGGGTAGCTCTGGCAGCTCCTCGTCGCAGCGGCTGCGGGGTAGTTCTGGAGCTCCTCGTCGCAGCGGGCTGCGGGGTAGCTCTTGCAGCTCCTCGTCGTAGCGGTGCGGGGTAGCTCTGGAAGCTCCTCGTCGTAGCGGCTGCGGGGTAGCTCTGGCAGCTCCTCGTTGTAGTGGGCGCGGGTAGCTCTGGCAGCTCCTCGTCGTAGCAGCTGCGGGTAGCTCTGGCAGCTCCTCGTCGCAGCGGCGGGGGTAGCTCTGGCAGCTCCTCGTCGTAGCGGCTGCGGGGTAGCTCTGGCAGCTCCTCGTCGCAGCGGCTGCGGGTAGCTCTGGCGGCTCCTCGTCGTAGCGGCGGTGGGGTAGCTCTGGCAGCTCCTCGCGTAGCGGCGGTGGGGTAGCTCTGGCGGCTCCTCGGGGCCGTAGCAAGGACGGGGTAGCTCTGGCAGCTCCTCGTCGTAGCGGCTGCGGGGTAGCTCTGGCAGCTCCTCGTTGTAGTGGGCGCGGGGTAGCTCTGGCAGCTCCTCGTCGTAGCAGCTGCGGGTAGCTCTGCAGCTCCTCGTCGCAGCGGCTGCGGGGTAGCTCTGGGCAGCTCCTCGTCGTACGGCTGCGGGGTAGCTCTGGCAGCTCCTCGTCGTAGCGCTGCGGGTAGCTCTGGCAGCTCCTCGTAGTGGGCGCCGGGGTAGCTCTGGCAGCTCTCGTCGTAGCGGCTGCGGGGTAGCTCTGGCAGCTCCTCGTCGCAGCGGCTGCGGGTAGCTCTGGCGCTCTCGTCGTAGCGGCTGCGGGGTAGCTTTGGCAGCTCCTCGTTGTAGTGGGGCGGGGTAGCTCTGGCAGCTCCTCGTCGTAGCGGCGGTGGGGTAGCTCTGGAGCTCCTCGTCGTAGCGGCGGTGGGTGCTCTGCAGCTCCTCATTGTAGCGGGCGCGGGGTAGCTCTGGCGCTCCTCGTTGTAGCGGCGGTGGGGTAGCTCTGGCAGCTCCTCATTGTAGCGGCTGCGGGGTAGCTCTGGCAGCTCCTCGTTGCAGCAGCTGCGGGGTAGCTCTGGCGGCTCCTCGTCATAGCAGCGGTGGTAGCTCTGGCAGTTCCTCATGTAGAGCGGCGGCGGGTAGCTCTGGCAGCTCCTCGTCAAGCGGCGGTGGGGTAGCTCTGGCAGCTCCTCGTCATAGCGGCTGCGGGTAGCTCTGGCAGCTCCTCGTCATAGCGCGGTGGTAGCTTGGCAGCTCCTCGTTGTATGGGCGCGGGGTAGCTCTGGCAGCTCCTGGTACCGGCCTTGGCCTCAGCAGCCTCCCAGGACGAGAGCCGGCAGGCACGTCTGCTCCCAGCGGCGGCTGGGCCTGACTGAAGGCTGAGGCCCGGCTTTTATCCTTCCGGGTCGCCACCTGACCCTTTGAGGGGCGGGACTTCTGCCCAGCGGTTCCGCCCTGGGGATGATTGACGGGGCTCAACCCTCCCTGTGGAGGAGGGGAGCCACACCGCCTCGCTACAAATCATTGGTTGTCGCGGACATAACTGGGAGTGCTGGTGGCATAAGGTCTGAGTACAGAGTCCACATATCCAGACAGTCCTTCAGTGAGAGTGCAATGCCCGAGATGAATGGGGGTTTCAGGATTTCCGGTTTTGTGGCTCTTGGGTAGTAGATAGAATAACCCTGGTCAGGGCTCTTGAGGGTATGTTGATTGTTCGGTGTGTTAGTGTACAGAGTATCTTGAGTAGTATGGTGAGTTTCTTAGTGTATTCCTCAGTGGGATCTGAGGGAAGTGGCCTGTAGAATTTGGTATTGGAGAGTTTCTGGTGGCCTCCTTTTGGTAGTCAGACCTGTTCATGGATGAAACAGCACCTTTTTATCAAGCCTCTTTGATGATAATGTCAGGGTGGTTTCTGAGGCTGTGGATGGCATTTGCGTTCTGCCGACTTAGGTTATGAGTCAAGCGATGTTGTTTTTCCACAATTTCTGCCTGTGCACGTCAGCGAAGCATTCAATGTATAGGTCCAGACTGTCATCTCACCCCTCAGGAGGAGTCCATGTGGAGTTGTTGGGGGAAAGAAATGCTCTTTGGGGATTAAATTCTCCCCCATGCAACAGGCCTGCACAATTTATGCCCTGCTTTTAAGTGGGGCCTTGTGCTAGTCAGCTTAGAAACAATTGCATCTTGACGTGTTTACCTGGGAAGGACTCAGATTTGTTACCACTTTGCATTCGCTAAGGTATTGGCTTAAACAAGAGTTTTGCACATGGAGCAACATCAGCACTGGGCCCTGAGCTTGAAATGCTAACTAAGCCTGGAAGCTACAAAGGTTCTTTATACTAATAATGCTTTCCCGTAGCACCTTTTATTGTTTGGGATCTCAAAGTGGTTCACAATCTTTATACATGCAGTTTTGCCACTACAATGCAGCTATCTATGGTGTGGAGGCCATCAATAACAGGAAGGGAGATGGAAATGTGGGTCAAGGACACTGGAGCAAATACTTCCTTTTCAATGTCCACACAGCACACAGGTCCTTCATTGCTAAGATTTCTAATGGATCACATCTTATCTACCAGAGATGGCTCACAGGCTGAGTTGCTTGTGACAAGATTTATTTATTTGTATCCTTCATTTTTCCAGTTAACACAGGGTGCTGAGCTCCATCTTCCAAGGCACAATCAGTTTTAAAACACGTATGTTAATAATTTCTGTTTATACAACGACAGAAGATGATACATCAAGGATCTCTAGCTAGAAAAATCACTTGAGTAACTAGACGAGTCTTTGCCAGTTAGCACATTCAACCTCGTCAGACCTAAGGCTGAAGGAATTTCCATTCTTGATCTTTCCAGTGCTTGCACAGTGTCATAGCCTTGAGACGAGTAAATGTAGGGTTTATAACTCAAGTAACCTCAAATCTCAGGGTGAAACACAAAGCGAGATTCGGTCTCAAGATTCCACGCATGGATTTACTAATAAAAAACAAGACCTTCAACTTCACCTGAAAAATCACTGGAAGGCCATGCACACTCTAAAGCATAGGTATAAAACGCTTTCTGCATGAAACCCTATGATGTTAATGGGCCACTGGCAGAGAATCCTTGTACCAGTGCTGCATGATGCATTTCCTTACGTTGGACAAGTAGGCACAGTAAAGTAATTTTAGTTTTGCCTTTGTGCCACTGTCCTGCATGCACCCAACCTCCAAAGTTATTCTCAAATCCTATATGAAAGGTATCTCCACTCAACACTGTTGAATGCTTTCTCTTGCCACTGTGCAAGGACCTCATTTTTTCTGATTGCTTTTGGGGTTGAAGACAGGTTTCTCATGTTTACAAATATGGATCATCATAGATGAACCCCAGTTGACCGTGTATCCAAAATGGTAAATATCCTTCTAGACCAGAAAGTGCTGAGCAGCCACCCTCTGAAAATCATGTCCCTTTAAGTAGTCTCAAGTTGGACCTCAAAATCACTAATCACTTTTTAAAATCTCAGTCATATCTTTGGGATTTTCTGATTCCTCCTCAATCCATGTATGTGAACAATCCCATTTGCATAACTGCACTCTATCAAGGTAAGATTTAGGCTTAATCCCCAGATAATATCTTTTTTGTATTTAATTTAACTTATATTCAAAGGCAGCACAGGACTTTATCAGCTACGATTTGTCTTCCTCTCAAATGGATTAAGCAGATTAGTGTGCTGCAAATCTGATATAAAATATTTCTTTTAAAGGCATTGATCTATCTCAATAAATAATGAGCTCAGTGTCTAGGACTGCTTCTCAGGAATATTAGACTATGAAACAATTTAAATGGCTGCTACTTAAAAATAATTTAAAAAGCTTTCTCCAATGTACTGCAAAAAACGAAACAGAACAACAAACAAACAAAACGTAGTACCTCTGGGAAAAAATCTAAAGTTCTGCCTACAGGAAGAAGAAACGTTTTAAATTTCTATCTAGTCATACCTGAGTGCATAATATTTTTCAACTGCTAGTTTACATACATTTGCAGCAAGATAGGCTGTATTTGATGCAGAGAGCCAAGAATTTGTGTCTTATTTCTGTGAGACAAAACAAATGTTATGAAAGTGTTTTCATGCACAGTCTGTGACTTGCCAAATGGTCCAGAAGGGAAGAGACAAAAAGACAAAACTAAACTTTCCTGCTTTAGGCAGGCAGGCAAACATAACAAATACAAAAGTCATCTTTTTAAGCGAAGTGCACAGAGCTGGATTCCCTCTTCAAGAAAATTAAGAGTGTCACTTGCTATCAAGATCAACAGCAGGCATTAGCGATGGCTGGAGCAGTGAGAGTTTCTCTTGCTGTAAGAGACCCACTGAGGCGAGACTCATGTGAATGAGCAGGACTGGAAAGGTTAAAAGCTAACGCTGAAGGGCTAAGAAAGTGGTTATGCTGCTGGAGAATAATTCTTGAGTAACAGAACTTGATACTGTTGCTCTTCCTAACTGCTCCCTTTGACGCCTTCCTCTCCTGGTGTTGCTGCCTCTTTGATGTCACCTCCTATGTTTGGAACTGCTTCCACTTTCCCTGTGCAAAGAACCATTGCTTCCTTCCTTCCTTCAAATGCCTCCTTGGAACCCATTGCTTTTGCAGAGCCCTTCAGAGCTGACCTTACCTCACACAATGTCCCTGCACTTGTCTCCTTGCCTGAAATACTGTCCAGAGTTATCGTATTTATCTCTTTGAAACTGTGAACATTTTGGAGCCAGGAGCCTGTCTTTGTTTGTGTTCAGTAAAGTTCTATTCAGATTCTTGGTGCTATATGGGAGATAATATTAATGGGGTGGGTGTTGCACTGCTTTTTGCAGTGTGAAATCAAAGCTGTTCATCTGTGTGCTATAGACCCTACACTGCTTAATGCTAATCAAGATTCTCCTTAAACACAATGGGCGGCCTGTGCTTTTGGAGCAGAAAGGTTTGAATTCTATCCCCAATGACACTGTGAAATTTCAGGTGGCCAGAAGACTGACCAGTAAGTCGTATATGGACAGTGGATTTGGCACAAAACTATCACTGCTTTTCTTATGTTTGAGTTTGCTGAGAAAGTACATAAAAGAGGCACGTCTGCGCGTGTCTGCACGCACACACACACACACACACACACACACGAGTGTTCAGCCTCTATGTTTGCTCCCAGCACTCAACAGTGCTGGTAAATACTGACATTGAGCACTGGAAGCATATGCAAGGTACTGACATGCAAAAAAACCCACACAGAGGGCCCTCCCTTCTCCAACACACTCTCCTGCCACCCCTGGGTGCAGTCCCCTCTCCAGCATGCACAATTACACACTGGAACAGGGTGTGCCCAGACCAGGTGTGAAACACTGCACATCAGTCCCAACGTGGCGCTCAGGAGGCGTTTCTTGCTCACAACCATGTCATAGCAGAGCCAGTGTCTTGAAGTCCAGGATCATGTGAGACCTGGTCGTGCTGAATAATACTAGACAGGCGCTAATGGTTCCCCTGCCAGGTCTGCCTCTGAGAGGGTTGTGAGGAGAATTCACTCATATTTGGAATGGACTTTTGGAACCTTGGCTGAAAGGTGCTGTTGAAAAGCAAAGCATTATCAGTGGAAAGGGAGTCATTCTTACTGGTGAAACCCACGGGAGTGACAGTCCCCTCTGTGCAGCGGGCCGGCACCAAGCCAGGCACCTCTGAAGGCCTGAACCCCCAAGTGAGTGGCTGCCATGAGGAGCCCTGTTCTGAAGTGCCTTTCAGTCTACACTCCAGAAGGGTGATTTGCATGGGGCGCAGGCCTTGTGCTGCATTCTGCACAAGGAGAACTTCACAAGTAGGACTGACTCCCTGCTGCTCATCCATGTGTGTGACCATATTCGCCAGAGAGCTGGGAAACCTTTTGATTTCTTAACCTGTCATAAGTACATCTCTGGCCCACCTCACGATTTTAATAGATTTATCCTCACAACCCCCCTGACCCGCTGTGAGACAGGACAAGGCTATTATGTCCATTGTACACAGGGGAAACTGAGGCCCAGAGACACTAAGTGACTTGCTCAAGGTCACACAAGGAGAGTCTGTGGCAGAGCAAGAACTGAGCTCTGGTCTCCCAAACACCAGGCTAGTGTCCTAGTCACTGGACCAGCCTTCCTCTTGCTTAACTCCATAGCTGGAGGATGCCACTGCTGTGCCAACCCTTTTCTTGCTGGTTCCCCATTCCTCTTTCACTGGTTCAGTGTGAGGGCCATTTCCCGCCATGGTCAGGTTCTCTGTGACAGGAAGGGCTTCTTGTGCCCGGGAGTAACAGAGCACAATAGGCAGGATGCTGATGAGCCCCCTTTGTACCATTTACGACGTGTTCGGATTTCCTATGTTATAGTTGGCGGAGGGGAGGGGATGCTTTGTGGTGCTTGCCTGCTCTGCCCGCTCCCAGGTGAGGCTTCACACACCAGCTGCTGGGAAATGCCTTTGCATGAAAATATGTTCTGTGGGCTTGGTGCGCGTGCATTCCTAGGAATGCATCAAACAGAAAACGGCCAGTGGTGTGATTTAACAAACGCCTTTCCGGATAGCTGCCCTTGTGGCAACTGCCAGACTGGGGGGTATTAAGCACTTTCAGAGTCATTTTTAAAGGCTGCTGTACTTTCTGTCTGGCATTCAAAAGACCTGACTCTCCAAGAGGGATGCTGACCGCACAGATGAGGATGAAGGTAAGAGCTTAGAGTCTGCATGAAACAACTGGCTGTAACTCAGCAAAGCTTCCCAGCCAGGGCATCCTTACATTCATGGATAAGAACAAGTCAAAGAAGGTGGAAGGAGCAGCCATTGCTGCAATGTGTGGGGCTGTTTGTTCTCTCCCCACCCACCCCCACCCACAATGGCCTTTCTGCCCTGTAAACACAAGTCACCCCCACTCTGTATTATGTGAGCAGTGCTATGAATGCCAACCCTCATGCGCACTTCAAACCCAACAAAATCAACAAAGGGGATAAAGGCCCTTTCCAAGCCCGCTTTGTTTGGGGTCTCTGCAACATGGAATGTGGTTCAGCATCAGCAGACTAATTTTTCTCTCTCTGATTTAATTCTTAAAACCACAGAAACAAAAGTGGACTTTGTATAAGGGCAAAATGAAACACACTGCTAAGTATCACTTTGGCAGAGTGTGAAGCTGTTCTAAAGTATCCCATGGAACATCAGAGTTAGAAGGGCCCTCAGGAGATCATTTTGTTCAGCCCCCTGCTCAATGCAGTGCCAATCCTCAGACAGATTTCTACCCCACTTCCCTAAATGGCCCCCTCAAGAATTGAACTCACAAACCCAGGTTTAGCAGGCCAATGGTCAAACCACTGAGCTATCCCTCCTCCTGGGAATATGGATGGAAATATAATCTCCAGGGCAAAGTAAAGATCAGCTCCTTAGAAGAATCTTTATGACACAGAGATGAAAGTCATGGATGGTTAAGCAGATTCCGGAAAGGAGCAGAGCAATGTTCTTTCCCTCATTCCCCCCAGCCACACACAGACCCAAGCAAGTGAAAAACAATCATTTGACCCATTTTTGGTGCAATGGGTAAATCCATGACATGGCATGCAAAGTCATTGCCTATGCAAACCCCCACATGGGTGCCCAGGGGCATTCCTGGAAACAGATCAGGAAGATGCACACATCTGAGCACACAATTATGAATCTGAATGTGCATTTCTGGAAAAGTTCGCTTCCTCTGAGCAGTTCTGTGGCAGGCCCAGGAGTGGTTTTTCATCACAGCTGCAGAACCTTCAAGACATTTCAGTCTTTGAAAAGACACCTCCAGCGAGCAGAAATGCAATGAGGAGCTTACACTGCAGCAGTGTAGGGCATATTTTGTTTTAAAACTCTTTTCTGCAGTGCCTAGGGAGAAGGATCATTAACAACACTTTGCATCACCAAAGAGCATGGGATCTCAACCAGAGGATCGTGACCCCAAGGAAGTTGCATATAGAAGAGATCAGCCTAACGTTCCTAAGGGATAGGAGAGGTTCCTGAAATATTTTCCTATTGTAACATGGGGTCACAGAATGGAACCACTGCCATCAAGTAACCTGCACTAGCTGAAATTTACTCACTAGGCAGCCAGGGTTTTGCAGGAAGATTGAGCTGAACCAGAAAAGTAGGTCACTCTGGACACAGTCAGCTTGGATTTCTGTGATACCTCCAGAGCTTGCCAACAACTTCAGTGCATTGAAGTGATTGTATCTCATCTTCCTCCTGGGCAGGAAAAAAGCCTCTACCCTGGGTACAAGACCTGATATAGTACATCACTGCTGGTTCACGTTTGGTATTCAGTAACATGCTGTCTGTTCCAGAAGCCATGGTAAGTCTGGTGGTTGAGAAGTGCTGACAAAGAGCACCTGCAGATTTTGAATTGACAAATGTCTTTGTTGCCCAATATAGAACGTACTGTAGAGTAAGATTAGGCTCCATTATTCAACATGAGAGATGACTCCAAACCAAACTCCAGATCTCGTGCTGAGCAAGCAGGTCTAAAGTCCTACCTCTTCTGCTTTCCAACTGAGGCCTCTTGGGTTGGCTGAGTCTTTGTGGCAGGAGACTAAGTGCCCCATGACAGGGGGAGGACTCTGCCTGGGGGAAAGGAGAAAAGCCCTTCCCCAAGAGTTCCCATGTGCCTTGGCAGAGGCAAGCGGAGGAAACCCTCAGATCTCCTGGAGTCCTCCTGAACAGCTTGTGGGCTGTGCTCAGCAGCTGCACACTGCAGTTCCTTAGCCTTCTTGTCAATAGGATTTGCATTGTATCGCTGGGAAGTTGATTAGTTCCCCAACACGCTGTCTTAACAGGGAAATAACTGGAAGAGTAATTAAACATTTAGAAGAAATGAGACAACACAGAAGGAAAAGCATCTGCAAGGTTAAAGCCTGTCTGCGTCTTCGCTCTAGCTTTACCCCTTGGAATTCAGCCAGATTTCACTACGGTGATGATCAGCATTCATTTCTCTACGTTACCCATAGATAATGTGATCATACACCTGGGGGCCCATGCAGCTTGTGTCCAATGTCTTCCGGTAAACTCCCATTTACATGCCACGGCATCCGCTGCTGCGTGTTGCATCGTGGCAGCAAGAAGATCTGGTTCTGGTCCAGCTAAAGCCTGCATTCGTGTGCACAATGGAGATGGCGGAGGATGTGGCATGCGAGTGGCTTTCATCCCTGTCCAGTCAGCCAGCTGCAGGTGGGCAGGGCCTGATTAGCAAGCTGTGCCCATACAGGAAACACCACCGCCCGAGCACCATTCAGCATGTGACTGGCCTGCAGCCCTGCAAAGTCAGTGTTGCTTGGTGGGAAAATGATAGGAGATGATAAAACCGAGCGCCGCAGGACAGTGGACAGCTGGCACTCCTGGTGGACTGGTAGCTGCGTCTATGACAGGATCGTTGGGCATTCTGCCTACTGGTTTTAAAGGGAAAATGTGGATGGAAGAAAAGTTGCCTTGTGCCCATTCCCATGTAGTGATGGCTAAAGGAGGCCTTGGTTACAGTGTTAAAAGCTTGTTTTTCTTCTTGGTTTTTCATTATCAGTTGAAGTCTCGTGTGCCTGGAAAGACACGCTAGTGACTGAACAACGAGGGGAGGAGACCAAGCAATTAAGAGAGAGGACTCCAAGCCAAATGGAGCCCAGCCAGGCATCCAGGTGCCATCTAAACCCTGCTTTGGGGGACCTTAGGATTATATTTTGATCATCTGCAAAATGCAACGTGTGGCCCTCTCATTTTTCTGCCTCAGGTAAATGGTGTTTGGTTAGTAGGTGGTGCTTTGAAGAGAACTCCCCGGTCCCAGGCCTGCTTTGTAACCCCCCAGCTACAAGGCGGGTGGGACGGTCTCGCTAGAGATGGGGAGAGCGCTGAGCAAGTCTGCAGGAGGAGTCCTAGGAGCAGCTGAGCCCGGGTAGGAAGACTGAGCTGAACTTTGGAAGGTATTAATGATTTCTCCATTAGCAAGGCCATGCCTCAGCAATGGTGATCACCCAGACTCTGGGGGAAAGCCTCCAGCCCCTCCTGGGAGCTGGTTCTGTGTGGGGAACAGGGAGTATGCACAAAGACTTTGTCCCTCCCAGAAGTACAGTGATGGGGAGACAGGAGATTTGCAGAGCCCACAGGATCTGGGCTCACCGAGGTGCACTGGCCAGAAGAGGCTTATTACTCTGAGCACTCCAGGCTACTATATGGACTGAGAGCCAGGAAAGGGGGACCTGGTTTGGATAAAATAATAATTACAGTTAGTAATAATCAACCCCAAACATGAACATTCACTGATTATAGGAGCTGATCCTGTTTTGATTTGCAAACATTTTGTAGAGTTTAATTTTTGAGATTTATGCGTCCAGCCGAGTCAAGAAGCAGAAGCATGAGGCAAAGACCATTACTGTGATGAGTGCCACCTGGCTGCATGTGGGATACCCCAGGAACCTCACGGAACAGCCAGTTCTTGAGGGATTTCCAGCCTGAGCCTGCATGCACGAAGGATTCAGATGCAGTTCAGAGAAGTCTCCACGCATTCGGGTGCTTCTCTGACATTCTGGAAATTCGCCCACCCCTTAGCACCTCCCCGGCACAGCAGTGGCTGTGTTAACCACATCCCACCGTCACTGATACATAACTGTGATATAGGGCACCTGTCAAGAAAGGCCAAGCAATCTTTGGGACTTGCAAAGTATTCAGCAAAGGTGGAAAGTTATTATTTTTTTAAAAGAACTATTCAAAGGGAAAACCCTTCTCCTTTGGCCTCTTTCGCTTGATTTCCTGGGTAATTTATGTACAGCACAATCTATTAAATAATTGCAGTCCAGCACTATTCCCTTCCCCTTATTTAATATCCTAATAAAAGGAATTTAAGATCTGCTTCCCTTGAAGCTCCCGCTTTAACAAAGCAACCTTCAAGGGACTGTATCTTGGAATCCTACAGGATGTCAACAGACCTAACCTTGGTTTTAATCAATGCCTCTGGACAGGCCTTGCTCTCTAGACTGGTCGTTACTCACCAGGAGTCGCACTGACGATAACATGTGAAGATGTATTTGTGGGATTGGGTCCTGTGGGTCCTATTGGGTAGAGGCGCCTAATGCCTTTTTAGGAGCGGGGCTCATGTGCTTGCATTACACCACATCTGTTGGTGCCAAGAGCAAATCAGACACAGACTAGAATAATTTGTGGTGATGTCATGGCCTTTACAATTCCGAGCTTCCTTTGGGAGGGCACTATTTCTCCAGCATGCTACTTGTGGTGTCCACCCCCTCTTGACTCAGACCTGTTATTTAAAACAGCAATCCCCGGTAAGAGGGACAGAACTAATTCTGCTAACTTGCTGACCCACATTGAATGGGATGATGAATGCTGCATTCCTGTAGGACCTGTCCTAATATTAAAATGATGCCACCCTTCTGTTGATTGCCATTTTGGAGCTGTCAGTCCAGCCCTTACCTCCTGTCATCAAAGGAAAGCAGTTACTTTTAAAGGAGACGCGTTTTCCTGAAACACCCAACTTTGTAGCAGATGGTGGTCTTGCTGAAAAAAGGTTATGTGAGTTCTGCTGACTCACTGGGGCAGGTGGCTTTTCTCCAAACCAGCTCTAAGGGAGATACCAGAGTCTGTCTAGGGGAGTGAAGACCTAGGGTGTGGGTTGAGCAATATGAGAGAGGAACTCTAGGAGCAACCAAGCCTAGGGAGAAGGTGTGAGCTGAACTTTGATATACTGCTGTTAATTACTTTGTTAATAAAACCAAATACCATGAAGGAGGAGAACTTTAAATCAACGCTATGCGGGAATGTTGTTGAAGAACCCCTTTAGCAAAGGCTCCTGCTCACAGTAAGGCCTTTCTTTCCTGCTGCCTGACTCAGACTTGTGTAAATGAAGTGTAGTTGTTAGGCTAGCAGGAAAGGGCCCTTATTCTTTCTTCATGATGACAGAGACACACATTGGTCTAATCTCCTTAGACTGCAAAGAGCTCCAGAACAGTGTTTAGAAAAGTTTGCCATCATTTATTCTGCTGTGCATCAAAGAGTACATGGTACAGTTTATTCCACTGGGTCAAATCTATTACCAAAACAGCTTGCCCTAAACACGACAGTGTATGTGAACCTAGAATTGGGGGCTGACTAATTTTTGATTTGCAAACTCAAACTGATTATCCTGACTTCCTTCCCTTTCATGCACAGGATATTCTTTTTTAAAGGATGCATCCATTTCATTTTCATTTTAACTTAGATTCCCCCAAGGAATTTATAGCCTCTATCTATTTTTATTGTTGATACAGATCTTTATCTGCCCTGGACTTATAACTGACATTTAAATTACTCTGAAAATGATGAATCAATATTTATGGATTCCTGGGCCAGTACATTTGCCAAACGAGTTGTTATGGGATTCTGTCTCCTGGCAAACAGGGCAATGAGGTCAAGGTCAAGGCTTTGTCTAATGAGGAACAGGAACAGACAACAACTGCCAGCCTGATATTGACTGTTTAATAGGAATGCATTCATGTTAGTCATTTAGTTTAACATATTGAGCTCCTCGTTGATTTTCTCATTCTTATTTTCCCACTGGTAATCATTCAGAATTTGAGACAAAAAGCTTGTTTTTCCCCTTCCACAACCACCCAGAAATTCACTGGTATTTATTAAGAAGCAGAAAAAGGGTAGTTTTTCCCCATCCTGTCTGTCTGTCTGTCTCTCTCTCTCTCTCTCTCACACACACAAACACGGCTGTTCACAATGGAGAATAAATAGGAATAACTGTTTCCAAGTGGTGTTTTTCAGTCAATACTGTCTGTAAATTTAACCTGAAGAATACCGCTGTGTAAAATTGAATGCTCTCACCAGCAGAAGTCATGCCAATAAAAAAATATTTCCTAACCCACCTTTTCTCTCTAACAAATTTACCCTGCATTTCAGAAAACAAGACAAGCAATCTCTTCTACCTCGATTGCTACAGACATGTCCTGGCTTTGGAATACTCAGATTTCAAACGTTTGTTTGTGTAGTTGCTCTCATCAGCTGAAATCAGATGTCAAGCTGGCAAAAGAGCTCTTGATTATCTTTTCCTGTCCCACCTCTTGCCTAATGGTACAGCATGTTTGTTCAGAGGTGGCTGCTGATCTTACATCAGCAACATCAATAGGGCTGATAATTAGTAGTTTGCACTTTTGTCGAACTTTCTAGCCGAGGATCTCAAAGCGTTTTGCATCAAATAGTTCATGTGAGGTAGGAAGTTGCTATTCTCGCTGTCTCGATGGCGAAACTGAAGTACGGTGAGGTTAAGGATCTGAGTTTCAGAATTAGGCAAGTGCAATTATATGTGCAAAAATGTGAGTTTAATAGTGTGCCTAATTTTCTGATGTAATTTCTGCACACGCTCATCCAAATCAGGTAATTGCGCATCTGGCCATATATTTGCATTTGCAATTACCCAATTTACTTGTACCATCATAGTAACTAAACACATAACTCAGGTGTGTAATTATATGCACATTTTTCACTCATAATTATGTGTGTCTAATTTTAAAAAGCAGCCAATCGATGACTTACTCAAGGGTGGCTCAAAGACCCTGCTGGGGCTAGGACACAGATTCCCCTGGTATTTACTTCTGTCCTAAACACTAATACAATTTTTTCTCCCACCCAGTGTGCACTTTTATGTGTCCGTAGGTGTATAGATAAGCCAATGGCAAAAGATACAGATAAACACCCAGAATTTTGGATGCTTGTCCAAACCACATTAGGATGAAAATCTCATGTAAACAAGGCTCCCACAAAATTCACAGTACCTCTTCTTTCCAGACATGGTGGAAGAAAAATGGTATCTTGACAGAACAAGGAGTAATGTCTCAAGTTGCAGTGGGGGAGGTTTAGGTTGGATATTAGGAAAAACTTTTTCACTAGGAGGGTGGTGAAGCACTGGAAAGGGTTACCTGGGGAGGTGGTGGAATCTCCTTCCTTAGAAGTTTTTAAGGTCAGGCTTGACAAAGTCCTGGCTGGGATGATTTAGTTGGGATTGGTCCTGCTTTGAGCAGGGGGGTGGACTAGATACCTCCTGAGGTCCCTTCCAACCCTGATAGTCTATGATTCTAAGCTTGAGTCCAGTTAAAAAAAAATGCAGAAGCAGCAAAATGGTTAGGGGGGAAACTACCTACATTTAGTTCTAAAATCTGAACAATTAGCTACTTTGGGCAAAGGTTTTGTTTGGATCTACTGCAATCAGCACCAGGTGGCCCATACGTAGAATCCCCAACCTGTAACTAAACAAACTCGTCCAGGTTTAAAAGGATGTTTTTACAAATCTATCCCACCATTAGCCTTGCCTGGTCTCCTACTGCCAAATGGAAGAGCTTAGTTCAAAGAGGGCAACAGATGTAATAAAATGAAAAAGGGGGTTTCAGTTTCGTGACACTCCTTTAAAGAGATGTGTTTATCCTGCTTGTTAAATGCCAGATGAAAAAGTTTAAGGCCTAAATTAGTTTTGCCCTATCCCATTCAATTATTTACATTATAATAATCCACTGCCTGTGAATTGTGTCAATTATTCTTTCCTCTTGGCAAGCCAAGAATTCTTTGTTCTTCACTGGTTTACAAAAGTGAAATATAGGTGAGGTTTAGGACCTTTTAATCCTCCTATGTAATTATTGCTCCCTACAGACACGGCAGCATTTTCCAATCACTGTGTGGAGCTGCTAGGCTCAGATTAGGTCCATCAAAGCTTTCCTTATCTAACCAAGGCAGCAAAACAACAAACGATCCCCCAGCCTCAGCAGCCCCAGTGTTTATTTGACCACCGCTGAAATAAATAAATTTCCTTTAGACAAACATGCAAAGGACTGGAAATGTCCCCGATAAGTCTGGTTTTGGCAGTCATGTGGGTGGGAATTTTTGAGCACATCATGGGGGTGCTTTTGAAGTGCTTTTTCCACATTTTACGAGCCCAAATGAGGATGAAACTAAAATGACATGAAGAAATAATCCTTCATTCAGCCCTGAAAGGATTATTCTAATTACTTTGATTATTAAAGATCAGACAGATTTTTTTTCAGCATATGAGCATAAGTAAACCCAACCAGAAATACAAATCCTCACTGGGGATTGAAGAACATCTTAAGTAAACAGAGGGAACAAATGAGCTCTGTGACAGATATACAAGGCTTCTGTCTACAGCCCTAATCAGACAGGCCTAGCCCTGGTTTAGTGGAGGCTAGGCTTTTGTGAACACTTGAATAGGGGCTAAATATCCCTTGAAATCAGACCCCTTTGGCTTCATGAGTGTATAGGCCATATAGGCTTGCTCTTTTCAGATGCAAATACAAGTGGTTTTCTTCTTTATCTCTGTAGTAAGATGCTGGTGTCAAGCTGGGCCTGGATGAATAAAACGGAGAATTTATGCTTTATTGAGATCTATTTTTTTCCCCACTAAGCCTCATTCCTCATTGCCTCTCTTTGCAAAAAAAAAAAAAAAAAAAGCACAGATGGTCTCTTCTGACCTGCTATTTATCATTCCAGCAAAAGCTTAGTCAGTATAATGCTCCACAGCAATTCATTTAAGGACTCTGTTTGTTTCTGCTGATGAGGACTGTTAATTTGCACAGCAGTCTCATTAGGCCTAAACCACCAATTAATTTCTTTTGTTCTCATTAAATGGCTGATTCCTAAACATTTCTGCAGCAACAATGGACTGCTCAAACCTGCAATTCAGCCACCCTTCATCTATTGGCCGAGTATAGATTGCTGTGTAGCAGGTAATTCTTCTGAAGAGCGCTCCAGAGGGCCAGCTGGTAACAATGGTTTCAGTTAATTTTCTCAGGCCCAATCCAAGCATGCAAAACAGTTCATTAAATACATACATCTTGCCAGCAAACAAATAGCTAAGCCGAGAAACAAGTGTTCTTGAGTCCTTTAGGCTGCAATCACCCAGGCTTGAGGTGAACAGGAGTAGAATCAAGAAGCTCTTTTCAAACAGACAAGGAGACCAAAACAAAGGATTTTTCCAATCATTTCAACATGTCTAAAATGAGGGGGTTTTGTCTCTGCTCCATTATGGGTTTGTCTGATTATGGGTGCATGCGGGCCAAGAATATCTTGTGCTTTGTATTTTCCAGCTCAGTCACACAATTTGAAGCTACAATGAAGAGTCCTTGACTGTCTCTTAGCAATTTAGCGCATGAAGGTGTCAGCTTTTGTCTGACAGTTGATGCTAGGGCAACTATTTAACCTCATTTGACATTCCTGCAGTTCAGGCTTTCTCAGAGAGAAAAATACCCAAGGTGAGGCTACAAACCAGCTTCCCAAGGAAATAATTAATTCAAAATCCACACAACCAAGCTAATCTCTGTGCAGCCGTATTACAGCAAAAACTACATTGCGATCAAACTACTTTCTAGGGCAACATTTTCTCTCATCATATATTGCTAGAATTCATTTTCGTAAGAGATTTGAGGGTGGATTGGATAAGACTAGCTTGTTCTTATACAGCACTTTTCATCCATAGGTCTCAATGTGCTTTACAAAGGAAGTCAGTATCATTATCCCCATTTTACAGATGGGAAAACTGAGGCACAGAGTGGGGAAGTGACTTGCTCAAGGGCATCCAATGAAGCAGGGGCAGAGCTGGAAATTGCACCTGGGTCTCCTGAGTCCCAGTCCGGTGCTTGTTTTAGCTGTTTGGCTTTTGCGCGTGAGTGTGAGTGGGGGGACACTATGAGGAGCATGCAATTCTGCTGAGTGGTGCGACTGAGTTAGTTTGAAACATGATACTGAAAAACAGGTAATAATTGTGTCTGGTTTGCTACAAACAATGATGTCATGTGATGTAGTGTAAATATTTTCTCCTCTTTTCTGTGTCCACTTTTGTTCCTTTCCCAGGAGTTCAGAGAGCACGGGCTCAGCACTAGAAAGAAGAAAGAAAGAAATGGAAATCCTGCCCTTCTCTGCCAGCTCATCACTTGGATGGATTGTTGCCCCATTACATTTTGGATGCAGCCACTGAACTTTTTCCCATCAGCCGGAGATTATTTTTTTCACTAGTGTTAATGCCCAAGGCTTGCTCGGCTACTGTTAACAGCTCAAATCACGTTAAAATTAGCCAGGTCACAACATTTCACTCTACACAGCTTTCTCAGGGGAGACCATGGTAGTATTGTCCCTGCAGCTAGCTGGAGGAGGGTTCTGACTGCTTTGAGAAACCTGCCAGGCTGCTGAGAGCGGAAAGGTGTTGGGCTTCCTCTCATTGAAGTCAATGATAAGACTCCCATTGGCTTCAATAGTGAAGGACTCAGTTTAACCACTTGGAGGATGGTTTCTTTGTCTAATGGGTGTTGCCATTATTGGCAGCATCCCCAGCTTTTTCCTAACGTGGGTTGTTGAGTGCTCAGTTAATCCCAGCTGTGGAGAGTGGGTCCCACTATCATCCTACTCATTGCATTCCATGTCCCTTGGAATGTATATTCAATATAAAACCACGCTCCATTTGTGCCCCTGATGCTGTAATATATAAAGAAATAATCATCTGCCACACTTCCCCTACAGGGGTAGGTCATTTATGCCTGTTACGCAGCTTAGGTAGCTATTATTTGGTGTCAGACTGCACCTTCAACTGGTGGGTGCAGCAGGAGTATCAGCTACTACCTTTGTCCAGGTTTAGATGGGCTGGCTTTTTTAGAACTGTGCCAGACTGAAGGCTGCCTCTGAGGTTGGCATCTGGTCCTTCACATTTATTGGCTCCGTTCAGATTGCACATAGCCCATCTTTGATGAATGCTAGAAAGGTACAAAGGTGCAAGCAGGAAAAGTCCATGGAAGAGGGGGAAAAACTCATTAAAATGCAAATCTCTTTTACAAAGTAATTTTGTGATTCAGCCCTGTGAGCCAAGTTTCTTCTGCCTTGACCCAAAGGCACCTCACTGGGCAGCTGACGGTGACTAGAAAACATCCACTGCCTCCGTCTTTTACTGGGCCTATCAGAAGAGAGAGCTAAAGGGCAGACTGCACTCGGAGAGAACCCAGCTCAATTAGATCTCATTTTTCCAGGCACTAAGAGCACTTACCATCATACTACGACCTGCCAATATTTAGTTGAGCTGCATCAGGTTGTACAGCTTTTATTTTCTCTTTGAGTGACGTGTGTGAATTTACCTCAGCAGACTTCTTTGAGATTTCTCCCTATTTAACAAGGTCTCTTCTTTAGGGACTCTTATGCCAGGTCACTTAGGTCCTACCCAGAAATGAAGGGTCGTCTTATAGACTCTAGACTCATAGACTCTAGGACTGGAAGGGACCTCGAGAGGTCATCGAGTCCAGTCCCCTGCCCTCATGGCAGGACCATATACTGTCTGGACCATCCCTGATAGACATTTATCTAACCAGCTCTTAAATATCTCCAGAGATGGAGATTCGACAACCTTCCTAGGCAATTTATTCCAGTGTTTAACTACCCTGACAGTTAAGAACTTTTTCCTAATGTCCAACCTAAATCTCCCTTGCTGCAGTTTAAGCCCATTGCTTCTTGTTCTATCATTACAGGCTAAGGTGAA